>NC_054870.1:2026198-2346198 GCF_018320785.1 Cheilinus undulatus
GGTGGCAGAGCAAGAGTCTGAGCTGGCACAGTAAAGCAGTATGTGTGTTTGTCTGATTGTACTGAGTGTGAGTATACTTGAACCTCTTCTGCTCCTGAATTGCTGACACAATGTGAAATTACACACTGGGACATCAATGTTATGTTGTTGGGGACGCAATATCCAGAGACAGACACTTTATAACCATGGGATTTAGTGACTGCGTATTTCCTCCTTTGCACATTGTTAAATTTACAGCGGTAAAAGGTAAAAAGTAATTTCCCTCCCTAACCTTATGACTGGTTGTTCCAGCCTTTGCAGCAACAACTACAAGTAAGCATTTGTGACAACTGGCAGTGACTCTTTCACTTTGCTGAGGAGGAATTCTGGCAGTTTGTAGCAGAATTGCTTTAAGTTTGGTTCTCCCTGGGTATTCTGGCTTCCTCCCACCACCAAAGACATGCTCATTAGGTTAATTGGTGACTCTTAACTGGCTGTAGGTGTGAAGGTGAGCATGCTTGGTTGTTTGTCTCTGTCAGCCCTGCGATTGGCCAACCAGCAGTCCAAAGTTAACTCTGCCTCTCACCCAGTGACAGCTGGGAAAGGCTTCAGCCCCCTGTAACCCTCAATGGGACAAGTTGTGTAGAAAATGGATGGATTTTCAGATAAAGAGAAGAATTCATGGCCCCATCGAGTACGGCACACCACCCAGGTCCTGAAGCAGCACTAGACCATCACACTGCCACCACTGTGTCTGACTGTTGGTCTGATGTTCTTTAATGAAATGTTATTTTTACTCCAGATGGAACGGGACACACTTACTGTCCATAAGTTCAATTTTTGTCTCGTCAGTCCACAGAATATGTTCACAGCAATGTTCGTGTTCTTGTTGTTAAGCAGGGGTTTTCCCATGATGCCATTTTTGCCCAGTCTCTTTCTTATTGTTGGAACATGAACTCTGACCTTAACTGTATCTAGTCATCAATTAATCTTTGTATAGCACCAATTCATAATCGAGGTTATCTCGGGACACTTTACCAGGAGGGCAGGTCTAAACCGTACTTCCTGACTATAATAAAGACCAGTGTTAATCATTAATATTCATACACCCAGTAAGACCTGCAGGTTTTTAGATGTTGTTCTGGGTTCTTTTGTGACCTCCTGGATGAGTTGTGGATAAGCTCTTGATATAATTCTGGTATGCTGGCCATCCTGGGAAGGTTCACCACTGTCCTACATTTTGTCTATTTGTGGGTAATGGCTCTCACCATGG
Source organism: Cheilinus undulatus (assembly GCF_018320785.1). Lineage (NCBI taxonomy): Eukaryota > Metazoa > Chordata > Actinopteri > Labriformes > Labridae > Cheilinus > Cheilinus undulatus. The sequence goes on from NC_054870.1 coordinate 2,027,451, forward strand.
TTGGGTGGAGTCCTAAAGCCTTAGAAATGGCTTTTTGTCCTTTCCAGGCTGATGGAAGTCAATGACTATGTTTCTCATCTTTGCTTGAGTTTCTTAAGATCACAGCGTGGTGTGTTGATTTACCTCACTCTGTCAGACAGGTTCTATTTAAGGGAGTCAGTGGGTCAGATTTTCACATAGGGCCAGGCAGGGTGGAGGGTCTTTTCCCTTAATAAATAAAATAATTATTTAAAAAACCTGCACTTACTTGGGCTATCTTTTCATATTAAAATTGGTTTGATGATATAAAACATTTATACTCGGTCAGGTGTTCTTTTGCATGAATTCCTGCAGCAATGCGACGTGGCATGGAGGCGATCAGTCTGTGGCACTGCTGAGGTGTTATGGAAGCCCAGGTTGCGCTCATAGTGACCTTCAGCTCTTCTGAGTTGTTGGGTCTGGTGTCTCTCATCTTCTTCTTCACAATACCCCATAGATCCTCTACAGGGTTCAGGTCAGGCCAATTTGCTGGCCAATCAAGCGCAGAGATACCAGGGTCCTTGAACCAGCTTTTGGTGCCTTTGGCAGTGTGGATGGATGCCAAGTCCTGCTGGAAAATGAAATCAGCATCTCCATACAGCTGGTCAGCAGAGGGAAGCATGAAGTGCTCTAAAACTTTCTTTAGACGGCTCCGCTGACCTTCGACCTGATAAAATACAGTGGACCAACAGCAGCAGATGACATGGCTCCCCAGACGCCCACTGACTGGAAACTTTACACTGGACCCCAAGACACTTGGATTCTGGTCCTCCAAATGACATGCACAACATACTTTCATTTGAAAAGAAGACTTTGGACCACTGAGACCACAACAGTCCAGTTCTTTTTGTCCACAGCCCAGGAAAGACGCCTCTGACGTTGTCTCTGGTTCAAAAGTGGCTTGACACAAGGAACACGACAGCTGTAGTCCACGTCCTGGACCCGTCTGTGTGGTGGCTCTTGAAGCACTGACTCCAGCCTCAGTCCACTCCTTGTGAAGCTCCCCCAAATTCTTGAATGGATTTCGCTTGACAATCCTCTCAAGGCTGCGGTTCTCCCTGATGCTGGTGCACCTTTTACTACCACACTTTTTCCTTCCACTCAACTTTCTATGAATCTGCTTGGATACAGCACTCTGTGAGCAAGCAGCTTCTTTAGCAATGACCTTTTGTGGCTTACCCTCCTTGTGGAGGGTGTCAATGACTGTCTTCTGGACATCTGTTCAGTCTGCAGTCTTCCCTGTGATTGTGTAGCCTACTGACCCAGACTGAGGGACCATTTAAAGGCTCAGGAAACCTTTGCAGGTGTTTGGAGTTAACAGCTGATTAGGGTGTGACACCATGACTTTATAATATTGAACTTTTTCACAATATTCTGATTTTCTTTGTTTTTGGGTTTTCATTAGCTGTAAGCCACAATCATCTAAACGAAAAGAAATAAGCACTTAAAATATATCAGTCTGTATGTATTTAATGGATATAATATTTGAGAATCACTTTTTAAATGTAGTACTGAAATAGATAAACTTTTTGATGATATTAGGATTTATTGAGATGCACCTGCATGCAAAAACACAAGAAACTAAGAGGCAGCAGCGTAACTCTGTTAAAGCAGTAGATCTGAACTTAAATTTAACAAGATATGTTGTGAATGCTCCCAAATAAACCAGCTGTGGCAACGTATAAGATGTCAAAGTATTTAACTCACATGCTGCCATGTTGTCCTCTTCTATCTGTTTGATTCCAAACAGCTGAAGACTGTTAACAGGCATCCGGGATTTTAATGAGTCAGTCAGCATAGTGTCCAAGGATTCTGTTGCACTGGGTGCCAAGTTGAAGGCCTGAAAGTACAAAAAAGATATGAAGATGTAGAGCCAGAGGTGGAAAGCAACTAATTACATTAATCAGTGTGACAACATCAAAGTAACTTTATTCTCACACTGTATACATCAGACTTCAAATACAGCACTGAGTCCTGCCACATCCAGAAATACTCGGATGACACTGCTATGGTGGCATGTATCAGAAATGGACAAGAAGCTGAATACAGGGATCTGATAAGTGCCTTCAGTGACTGGAGTCACAAAAACTGCCTGCTACTCAACACCTCAAAGACAAAAGAAATGATCATAGATTTATGCAAATCCAAACCCCCTCTTCAGCCAGTGAACACTTGTGGTGTGGACATCGAGGTGGTGACATCGTATAAATATTTAGGTGTACACCTGGATAATGAGTCGGACTGGTCTAAAAACGTAGTCTTCATCTACAAAAAGGGGCAGAGCCGCCTCTTTTGCCTGAGAAGACTCCGATCAATAGACATCTGCAGTAAGATGCTGCAGATGTTTTATCAGTCTGTGGTGGCAGGTGTTCTGTTTTATGCTGCAGCCTGCTGGGGAGGCAGTGTAAAACACAAGGATGCAAGGCGTCTGAACAAACTGGTGAAAAAAGCTGGCTCTGTGGTCGGAATCGAGCTGAACTCATTGGAGGATGAGGAGGAGAGATGCACAATGAAGAAGGTGGAGGCCATTCTGAGGAACATGGATCATTACTTTACTTACTACGTAAATGAAGCTAAATAGTATGAATGGCTCGACGCATCCTGAATGCTTTGAACTAGCACTTATGCAACAAGCAGCAGCAGCTATCTTTTATTTAGCATACAAATATAGACACGTACAGGTAGGGTAGTCTGCAGCATTAACACCCTCACTCATGGTGTCATACTTGGAAAAATACTTTCCCCTAAAAACATGAAACAATAAACAAAACATACATAAATATAACTTTGCAATGAAACATGAACATTATAGAAAGGTAGAAAAGCGAATTCTTTTGCATAAAAAAATCCCAGAAGTCCCTGCTCCATGCGACTGCTTCCTGGATCGCCACAATATGATTATGGGTTACTTAATTTAATATCTTAGGTTAAGAAATTACCTTTTTATCATATGAAAATGAACATAACAGTTATTATTCAGAAAATAAGACATTTTTGACACAGTATTTATATATTCAGCAATTTAATGAACTCTAATAAAACAGTAACGAAAAAATCATACAAAATGCAGTAGAAGACAATAACTAACTGTTGATAACATTTCAGCACCCTTATTGTTTTCTGTTCGATGGATGATAAAGGATTGATCTTAACTTGTTCCACATGTGATGTTACATCTCAAGATGACTGCTCCTCGACTTTGCTGGGGGGGAGGGACACGCCTTTTACCAGCCTTTGACTGATATAAAATAGAGAGGGGTACCCCTAATTAAGAATATGCACATTACTGCCACCTACTGGTCTGGAGTTGTAAGCAGAGGTGATTTGCAATTTTAACTCATTGGAATTAGGTTGCGTTAACATAAATTAGTCAAGTAAATTGTAAGTTGTTACATGTTATGTTAAAACTACATGATTTGAAAGTGTTTAACCACAAAACTTGATTTTATATAGTAGAAGCTACATGTTAGATTTAGGTTCATGTAACAGACACCCATGTTGGTTTTTTTGAGTGTAGACTTGTCGTTGAGACACAAGCTAAGGACCTCACGACCTCTGAAGTTGTGTCAAAGTCAGACTGAGGATGGTGGAACACGCTGTAGGGTGTGTTTTTACGAGAGCAGGGGAGACAGTGAAACAAAGATTCATTACACAGCAAACTTAGCCTGTTAGCATATCGTGTGAAGTTGTAGGTGTGTGTGCCTCAGTGCTAAATGTAAACAAGGTGAAATAATGTGGTCCATAACACTGATCCAGAGTGTGTTTGTCCAGTGAATCTAAGAGATCACACATGTTTGGAGGCTTTTATTCTTTATTTATTCTTTTCTTAATGGAGTTTGGAGTGCTGTCGTATGCTAATATAAGATACGGCTAATTTTCAGTGATGGTGCTTTCTTTAATCATAGATTAATGCTTTTATTCGAATAATGGACTACTGCTTTATTTAAAAATATTGAAGATTTTTGTCTTAAGTAAGTTTGAGACCTTTTTTTTTCTTTCTGCAGTCTGTGGTTTCATCTAGAATTACCAGATGAGATCAGTTCACATTAGTGGAATCCATAAACTCAGACATGCTGCTGACTGGAGCACACTGGAGATAATGCCCACATGTTTACAGACAGTGATGAGTTATTGTGTATCTTTCATACATTAAAGACATTAACCATTTCTATTTCAGCTGCCTTGCTAGCTTTAGTTGTACCTTATTCTTAGCACTAAATCAGAGGAACTGAAACCACCAGCTGGCAGTTATGAGTGAGGCGTACCAGTGCAAGAAGTGAAAGTACAGTAGTGGGTCAAAACAAAGGGCTGAGATGGTTTCTGTGGTCGTGTGAAGGAGAGAGATCTTATTTCTTTAATGGTATAGGTGCATATTTAGCATTTAACTTTGAATAACAGAACTAACTAGCTGTAAAGGGGTCAAACTAATGCATGAAGTAAAAATCAGTTAAGTAGTGACAAAGGAAACATCTTTAATGCAGAAGCAAATGAGCAGCCACTTCAAGATGTCATGTGTAAAGAAAGTACAAATTCTAAGAAACACAAATTTAAAACTATGACATAAAAAAATCCCAATATTTAGTTTCACAGAGACCTTTAACCTCCAAAACTGAGTCAGTCCAACCTCAGATCCAACTGCAGGTCTGTGCTGACAAAAATCCCTCATTGCATATGAGATTTGGTGCTCACAAGTGAACTTGTACCTCCAAAAGGCATTCGTTTTTCTCTTTAGTACGAAGTGAAATATGTGCAGAAAAAACTACAGAGTTCATGAGATATTCTGTTCACAAGCAGGAGATGAACCCAACCCAAACACTTCGTATTTGATAAAAATGGACGTTTGGGGGTTGAACTATGCTGAGATGCTGTATTTGGGTTTGCTGTGGAGTGGTTCTGGGGTCTGCAGTTTTATTGTGGTTGGTTATATTTAACTGGAATAAACAGTATTGTTTCTTTTTTTTCCCCAATAACTGGAATAGACTTTATTTTTATGAACTGAACTGACAACATTGGACTGACACACATGCAACCACATTAAAGACCCTGTAAAGAGAAAATAAATCTGTATTTAGGTTTGTTGTATGACAGCTCACTGTGTTATGAACCTCCAGGTTAAATTTCAGTCAAATAAAACGTTTCTAAGTTTATAAAATTAAGCTTCAAAATCATGAAAAAATTGAGGCAGTAAAGTCTGCTCCAGGATGGTGTGGGTGTGTCTGTTGAATGAGTTGAAGCCCCGCCCACTCAGGAGAAATAAGATCATCTCAAATAAAAAAAATACTACAATCTGAATTGAGGAAAGCACTCACACTATTAGCCTTCCCCTTGACCTTTTGTTGACCTCAGAAGAAGAGACAAAGTGCGTTATTTGTCTCAGATCTCTGTTCTGATGCTTTCAGTGATCCATAGTCCACTGTGGCTGATAGATTTGGTAAACTTACCTCACAATGAACAAGAAAAACAGCATTTAACTGACTGTTAACTTTCAGTAAAAGCAGTGACATCAGCTAACAACAGACTGGACTGCGATGAACTGCTCTGGGATTTTAGATTGTAGTGTTAGAGGGGCGGGGTCATTCCTCATGACATCAGCAGTCCACATATTTACTCCACCCACATTAAACCCAACCATGAAAGAGATGAAAAACTTTCTAACAGTCCAAATCCAGAATTCAGTCACATGTAGATCTGTGTTTTCACATGATCACTGCGACCAGTAACAGGCTACCAGAAACGCGATTTTAATTCACAAATATAGAAAAAGTACTCCGGTAATATACACCGCGTTCCACATTATTATGCAAGTGATATTTTTCTCTGATTTTCCTAAATATTAATGCAAATGACAGTCAGAAAATTTTTCAAGTCATCAGCCATTACAGCATAATTTAAATGTTTTTGAACAAACTTCATAATGACAAAAATTATTTTTAAAAAAATAAAAATCTCAAAATGCACTGTTCCACATTATTAAGGACAACAGCTTTTTAAAACATTTTATAGGTTGTAAAGAACTGAAAATGGTCATTTGTAGAAACTGCAGCATCAGGGGGTCATATTTACTGAAATCAAAGCTATTTCCATCAAAAACATCTTAACAGGACAAGTTCCATGTTAACATAGGAGCCCTTCTTTGATATCACCTTCACTATTCATGCATCCATTGAACTTGTGAGTTTTTGGAGAGTTTCTGCTTGAATTTTTTTTTGCAGGTTGTCAGAATATCCTCCCAGAGCTGCTGTTTTGATGTGAACTGCCTCCCACCCTCATAGATCTTTAGCTTGAGGATGCTCCAAAGGTTCTCAGTAGGGTTAAAGGTCAGGGGAGGATGGGGGCCACACCATGAGTTTCTCTCCTTTTATGCCCATAGCAGCCAATGACACAGAGGGATTCTTTGCAGCATGAGATGGAGCATTATCATGCTTGAAGAAAATTCTGCTACAGAAGGCACGGTTCTTCTTTTTGTACCATGGAAGAAAGTGGTCAGTCAGAAACTCTATATACTTTGCCGAGGTCATTTTCACACCTTCAGGGACCCTAAAGGGGCCTATCAGCTCTCTCATCATGATTCCGGCCCAAACATGACTCCACCCCCTCCTTGTTGACGTCCCGGCCTCATTGGGACATGGTGGCCATCCACCAACCATCCACTACTCCTCCATCTGGACCATCCAGGGTTGCACGGCACTCATCAGTCAACAAGACTGTTTGAAAATGAGTCTTCATGTATTTCTGGGTCCACTGCAATCGTTTCTGCTTGTGAGCATTGGTTAGGGGGGGCGTAATAGTAGGTTTATACACAGCAAAAACTGGAGTGTTGAATTCTCAGTGTCAAACATTTCAGTGTTGATTTTAACACTCAAAGTGTTATTTTAACTCCATTCAGAGTAAATGGTCTTCAGTGTTGGAGTTATTTGACAGTGTTAAATCAACCAGTGTTATTCCAACACTGTAGAGAGTCAGTTGATCCAAGCCCCACCTACTGCAATATCAAATCTGGGGGCAGAGTTTTCCCATCATGCCTTAGTGCAGTGTTAAGCTGGTTTCAGATGCTTTTAGATGTATTTAGATGATTAGCTGTGTTTAGATGTTGTCTGTTGTACAGGGGTCACTGCTCGGATTCACTTGCACATGTTTCTCGGATTATCTTGAGTTCCTAAGTTTTTGATGCATAAACACTTTTGCACCATGAGTGTTGTTTGTCTTCTAGGTTGGTCAAGTCTTGGCTGTGGTAACAACTCTCTTGTAAATGTTGAATGAGAGCAAATATTTCTCTCAGGACAAGTTTTGTCTTTGTGTCTCCCTCATAACTCCCTGCCCACTGTCAAACACCTCACAGCGTGAGGTGGCAGTCAATGTTATCAGGTGTGTCTGATTATCCACACCCATTCTGTGAAACTCACATGACTTGTTTCTTGTTATTATCAGGTTGATGGAAGAGGGGCAATTGCTATCCACAGTATTTTACACCTGCTGAAATTAATCATAGTACACTCCTTAGTGTAAATTTTTTAACACTGACGCCAGTGTGGAGTACTATCAACACTACTCAGTGTTCACCAGTGTAAATTTTTGACACCATACAGTGTTGCAGTAACACTGGTTCAGTGTAAAAAAAAGTAACACTTTGAAAAGTGTTAAATTAACACTCAAAAGAGTGGACACATATACACACTTTTCTAGTGTTAGATTTAACACTCTCAGTGTTAATCTAACACTGGCAATTTTACTGTGTACACGACTGCAAGCCTCTGGAGGATCCTACACCTTGAGGTTGGTGGGACTCCAGAGGCACCAGCAGCTTCAAATACTTGTTTGCTGCTTTGTAATGGCATTTTAGCATCTGCTCTCTTAATCTGATGTATTTGTCCATCAGAAACCTTCCTCATTATGTCTTTATCTGCACAAACCCGTCTGTGCTCTGAATCAGCCACAAATTTCTTCACAGTTCGATGATCATGCTTAATTTTTCCTGAAATATCGAATGTTTTCATTCCTTGTCCAAGGCATTACACTATTTGACACTTTCAGCAGCAGAGATCCTTTTTCTTTCCCATATTGCTGAAACCTGTGGCCTGCTTAATAATGTGGAACATGTGGAAAAGTGCATTTTGAGGTTTTTATTAAAAAAAAAAATAGTTATCATTATGAAGTTTGTTCAAAAACATTTGAATTATACTCTAACTGTTGATGACTTGAAAAATATTATGACTGTCATTTGCATTGATATGTAGAAAATCAGAGAAAAACGTCGTTTGCATAATAATGTGGAACGCGGTGTACTTGACAATAAAACTACACCAGCTACAGGTACAGTGCTCAAGCAAAAGTCCTGCATATAAAACTTTAATTACTTAACAGTAAATGTTATCAATTATAATCTGGTTTTAACAAAAGTAAACATTTAACTGACTCACAACAGAATATTTGACTCAATTATTGCTGCACTTATGTTGCCTGGACTTGGAGCTGGTTCCAGTAAAACTATGCTGAGCTTACTTTATAAAAAATGTGCACAACACCTGTGGATGGAGCTTAAAAAATCCCTGAATGAAAAATGTGTTTGAAGGTGATGTATTTTCAAAGTGTCTCTAAAAAGTGAGCTCCATGTACACCACGTTCCACATTATTATGCAAACGACGTTTTTCTCTGATTTCTACATATCAATGCAAATGACAGTCATAATATTTTTCAAGTCATCAACAGTTAGAGTATAATTCAAATGCTTTTGAACAAACTTCATAATTATAACTATTTTTTTTTTATAAAAACCTCAAAATGCACTTTTCCACATGTTCCACATTATTAAGCAGGCCACAGGTTTCAGCAATATGGGAAAGAAAAAGGATCTCTGCTGCTGAAAGTATCAAATAGTGTAATGCCTTGGACAAGGAATGAAAACATTCGATATTTCAGGAAAAATTAAGCATGATCATCGAACTGTGAAGAAATTTGTGGCTGATTCAGAGCACAGACGGGTTTGTGCAGATAAAGACATAATGAGGAAGGTTTCTGATGGACAAATACATCAGATTAAGAGAGCAGATGCTAAAATGCCATTACAAAGCAGCAAACAAGTATTTGCTGGTGCCTCTGGAGTCCCACCAACCTCAAGGTGTAGGATCCTCCAGAGGCTTGCAGTCGTCTATAAACCTACTATTACGCCCCCCCTAACCAATGCTCACAAGCAGAAACGGTTGCAGTGGGCCCAGAAATACATGAAGACTCATTTTCAAACAGTCTTGTTGACTGATGAGTGCCGTGCAACCCTGGATGGTCCAGATGGAGGAGTAGTGGATGGTTGGTGGATGGCCACCATGTCCCAATGAGGCCGGGACGTCAACAAGGAGGGGGCGGAGTCATGTTTGGGCCGGAATCATGATGAGAGAGCTGATAGGCCCCTTTAGGGTCCCTGAAGGTGTGAAAATGACCTCGGCAAAGTATATAGAGTTTCTGACTGACCACTTTCTTCGATGGTACAAAAAGAAGAACCGTGCCTTCTGTAGCAAAATTTTCTTCAAGCATGACAATGCTCCATCTCATGCTGCAAAGAATCCCTCTGTGTCATTGGCTGCTATGGGCATAAAAGGAGAGAAACTCATGGTGTGGCCCCATCCTCCCCTGACCTTTAACCCTACTGAGAACCTTTGGAGCATCCTCAAGCTAAAGATCTATGAGGGTGGGAGGCAGTTCACATCAAAACAGCAGCTCTGGGAGGATATTCTGACATCCTGCAAAAGAAATTCAAGCAGAAACTCTTCAAAAACTCACAAGTTCAATGGATTCAAGAATAGTGAAGGTGATATCAAAGAAGGGCTCCTATGTTAACATGGAACTTGTCCTGTTAAGATGTTTTTGATGGAAATAGCTTTGATTTCAGTAAATATGACCCCCTGATGCTGCAGTTTCTACAAATGACCATTTTCAGTTCTTTACAACCTATAAAATGTTTTAAAAAGCTGTTGTCCTTAATAATGTGGAACAGTGCATTTTGAGATTTTTATTTTTTTAAAAATAATTTTTGTCATTATGAAGTTTGTTCAAGAACATTTGAATTATGCTCCAATGGCTGATGACTTGAAAAATTTTCTGACTGTCATTTGCATCAATATTTAGGAAAATCAGAGAAAAATATCACTTGCATAATAATGTGGAACGCGGTGTAAGATGTAGAGAGGAAGTAACCTGTATAAACTTGCAGAAAAGGGAAATGTTTTTCTACTTTTGAAATGTACATCTTTACATGTACCAGAGATGTAAAAACGCCTTGTTCCCTTTTATTATGAGCATTTCGATCTATAGAGGAGGATGTGACGGCGTTTATATTTAGGAGGCAGGTAAACATGAAAGCTCAGTGTTATCAACAACATGATAATGGGTTTAATGTAGCGATGCAGTGTTAAATCAGTCATAATGGCCAATAATAATGCCAATGTTTTTGAAACGACTTCGTTGGAATAACAGTTTCACAGTGCCACCCTTTCTCTCATGTTTGACCATAAAGTTTGTCTGAACAGTCACATCTTCCACCCGTGATAAATCTCTGCTCTAAGTCCGCTGTTGATTCAGCATAGGAATGAGCATTGATAAGATTTTATTGATATTGATGCCATTATTGATTCTTCGTATCGATTCCTCCCTGTGAATGTTCATTTGGTAAAAGTAGACTCTAGGTTTTCACTGTTAACTCAAATGTGCTCTTTCTGTGAACACTAAATCAGACATCTGCCACCTTCAGCAAAGCATGCTTCAGATACAGACTATAATAAACGGTTCTGATGACTAGAAGTGTTAAACATCAAGTGTTTGAGAGGAGAGCATGCTCAAATATACAAAAATCTGCTCTCTGGATCTGCAATCTCTGAACCTGATTTAGAATACGATTGCAAGAGCCACAATCCAAATGGTGAAAAGTGACTAAATGGGCAAAAAAGCTGTAAAAAGGTGGGAAAACGGCGGAAAAGAGGTGTTTAATGGCAAAAGGCAGTTGAAATGAGCAAAAATGGCAAAGAAACAGGATAAAAGTGGCTAAAACTAATGAAAAGGGGAAAAATGGGATAAAAGTGGTTAAAACTGATGAAAAAGGGGGAAAATGGAATAAAAGTGGCTAAAACTGGTGAAAAAGGGGGAAAATGGAATAAAAGTGGCTAAAACTGGTGAAAAAGGGGGAAAATGGAATAAAAGTGGCTAAAACTGATGAAAAAGGGCAGAAAGGAAGTGGTAAAAATGGGGTAATGGCAGAAGGTATTGATCAAAAGTGGCAAATAAATGGGGATAAAGGGCCAGAATAGGCATACACTGGAGACAACTGGGTGAAAAGTGGAAAAAATGGGATCAAACTCACAGAAAAATTAAAATACAACTGGTCAAAAACTGGCAAAAAAAATGAGTAAAAAGTGACTAAAGTGTGCAAAAAAAAAAAAAAGTAAAAAGGTGGGAAATGGGGGAAATTGGCATTTAATGGCCAGGCAGCTTAAATGGGTAAAAAATTGCAAAGAAGCAGGACAAAAGTGGCTAAAACTGATGAAAAGGGGCAAAAATGGTTGAAAAGTGGCTAAAAAGTGGTAAACAGCCTAAAAGCAGCAGAATTGGATTAAAAGTGGCAAAAAAGTAAAAAACTGCAAAAATAAAGGTTGACAATTAAGTTTGATAGTTCAATCTTACTGTATGAGTGTGGCAAACAAACTGGTTCATGTGCTCAAGAGCTACGTGTCCAGTATACAAGATAAAACCTTCAAATAAATATAAAACTAGTCTCTGGATCCTAGATCTCTGGAGGCATACAAATAAAATGAACTCTTGTACAAATTAGCAGATCTTGTGCAAAAAAAGCATGCCTTGCATGAAACTGCTGTTCGAAACTGTCATTTTTGGAGAAGTAAAGCCACACTTTCTACTGCTTTAGCCTGTTTTTGTGACTTTTTATCTCCATGACTTCTCTGTTCCTGCTCGCTTCAGTGACTGTCTCTTTTAAAACCATGTTTTTAAGGCATGTGGAATAAAGCATTGATATTTGTCAAGATGAAATATAAATGATGCTGTTGGATTGAAACAATTGGAACTGGTTCTCGATTCTCATCTGCCGTTCAGCAGCTAAATACCAGCATCAGACTGATTCTGCCCAGCAGGTCAACATCTGCTGACATCTGTTCAAGCCCACTTTATCTGCAGAGATCTGATGTCTGTCCAAAGGGCTGATACTCATGACACCAATGTTAAACCGATACATCAGTGCATCCCTAGTTTAATGAACCAAAGTTGCTTTAGTTAGTTTTTTTCAGAGCGCAGTGTTAGAACTAATCATCAAGGTTTATGTAACTGCTGTTACATGACTGACCTGATAAACGGCAGCTACAAAGTTTAGCAATAAAGATGCCAGGAACATTGAGATTTACCAGAGAAACACTACACTATATACTTTTCAACAATTAACCATAGCCTTATCAAGCCCAACCTTAAAATCTGCAGATAGCTCAAAGTATATTTGCTGCAGTGTGTTAGGCCAACCTTACACTGGAGGACTTCACTAGAACTCATAAAAAAGACTCTAAAAGGCTGACACCTGAGACCCTCGCACCTCTAAACACAATCTCTCAGCAAGCTGTTGAGTTTTTCGTCTCAGGCTGAGATTTTACAAAGACTGTGGGTCACTAACTACAAGACTAGATTGCTTCTGAGATTATTTCCCATCATGCATCTGGTGGAAATTCACAACAACAGTTTTAAGCAGAGAACAAGATGTAGAAAGAGATGGAGGTTGCATAAAAGTTAAAATCTCTTAGAATCCGATGTTTTTAAATCATTTATATTGAGTAGAAACTAAAGGAAAGTTAAACTGTGAAGAAACTTTGCGACAACCGAGGCACTATCCCGGAAACACTTCAGAATAAAAGCACCGTATAAAAAGGTGAGTAGTCTCTGTCAATACCTGATCTGTCCCAGAAACCCAACTTGTACTTTGCATGTGCAAATGTGTCTATATCCGCTCTGCATTAATTCTAACCCTAACCAGTGGAATTTAAATGCTAAACCTATCCCCAGGAAGATAATGAATTAAAATATACACCTACCCCAATGAGCTACCCCTAAATCTAACCAGTGGAAATTAAAATGCTAAACCTAAACGAATTAAGGCCTGTCTAAAGTAATGTAAGTTAATCTTAAACTAAGCAAATAGCACAGGTGGGCTGCCGAGTGGATGTAGATGCGTGTTTACACATGCGCAGTACATATCGGGTTTCCAGGATGGATCGGGTAGCAACAGTCTCACCACAGAAACAAACTGATTGGGCTTTTACTTTGAAAATCCCAGTAGAGGTTTGCCATTCCTGTCATGTCAGCCTGTAATGAGCAGACAAACGGCGGAGCAGAGATCTGACTGCAGCTCTGAGCAGAAACCTTTTTCAGTCTCTTGAGTTCTGAGCGGACAGTCAGCGGCTCTAGAATGATCCACGCCAGGGCGGTCAAACTCAAGGTCCGGGGGCCAAATCTGGCCCGTTGTACGGTTATACCCGGCCCACAGGATCATATCATACTTTTATTATGAGTGGGCCACTAAGGTCTGCAGATTTCAGGTACAAAAATGTAAACTAACCTTGATGATTAAAAAAATCCTCAAGTCATAAAAAAATGAAAAAACAAAGGCTAAAAAATAATCACATAAAAAATCAGGATGTGGTAAAGAAATTGTGTATTCATTTCATCTCTTCAGTTTTGTATTTCACAATAATGACTTAAGCTTATTAATTTCATAAAAAATTTTCATTTATGCCTTTCAAATTTATAGATTTGACTTATGTCATTTGTTTTTACCTTTTAGGCCACAATTTTAAATTTTAAGTCATATTTAAAAATTTTTTTACTCATTATTTTTAATTTTATGTCATGTTTCGACCAGTTTAACTCCTAAAGTGGACTTTTAATCCCATACTTTGACCTTTAAGCCACACAATTTTAAATATATCTCATATTTTGACCTTTAAAACATAATTCTGACTTTCTTTTTCATATTTTCCTTTTTTAAAACGTTATTTTGACACTTAATTTTGTGTTTTGGCCTTTTGAACTAATAAGTTTGACTTTTTATCTCAGATTTTGAGCCTTTAAACTTATCATTTTGACTTTTTTAATCTCAAAGTTGTTTATCATCAGTGCTTATTTTTCCCCCATAATTTATTACTGTTGAAAATAAGGTTGACAGTGTTTGGCCAAATGTGGACCCTGTCAGACTCTCCTATTGACCAACCGCCACTGCCCTGATCTACACTCAAGTTCATGTTTTGAAGAATGAAGTGATTTAACGTGGTTACACATAACACCTGCTGCCATTGGTCATGGATGATGGTCATGTCAGGGAAACACCAATTTGCATACGACCAGACTAAAGACTTGAAACAATATCAAACACGCTTGATACTATGGTAACACCAAGACTGAAGAAAGAGCGCAAAATTGGCTTAAATCGAGTCTTATGACCACCTTACACCCAACGACTGGAGCGAGCTGCGACTTTAACAAGACTCCCATGGTTTTACTCAGACTTTGGAGTTTAGTCTGTGACTTTAACATCAGAGGAAAGACGTCAGGTGTACGGCCGTCTATAGATACAGTAAAATGATCTCAAAGTGGCATCTTACCTGGCACATGAAGTTAACCGGATCCGTGGCGTTTTGAAGTAGCCGGCTGACTTCTCCCATTGTGGTGTAATATGTAACAGGCATTAAGCTGGTGCAGGACTGGTCAGTGTGCATGGTGAGAGATACGACTCCAGCTGGCATATCTGGACAAAAAAAGCCAAATTTAAATTCAACTTTCTAGACTGTATCATCAGCTGACATCGAGATTTCATGATCTCACTGAGATACTTGCCAGGAGCCAGGACGCTTATCGTATATTCATTCTCCACCGTGCCTTGGACCCTTTTTGCAGGATGGTTTTTCAGTGAAAACTCCACCTCTGCTGCTGGTTGTACTTTATGTGTGAAAACGATAAAAAGTTTCTCTGGTTCCTAAAGAAAAGGGGAAGACAGATTTACTATGATTCCTTGATGATACTCAGCTACAACACTGCTAATTCATCCCTAGGAAACAAGTATTTGGCTTCTGAATGCTGCTTGAATCAACCCCCCCACCCACACACAAATACATTTATAGATTTCACAGTTTCTGAAAAGCACTCTGGTTACACGTGCACCACCTTGGTAGCAGCTTAGCATTGCCTTGGGTCCCATTTATGTAATGCTGTCTTTGGACTTACTCCACACAGAACTCTGTTTGGTTGGACAGTGATGCAGGTGGAGTGCATGGGTGTACTAATGTCCACGTCTGTTGAATTTCCAGTGGTCACATCATCCTTCCTCGCAGGGTCCTTTAGCCCTTCTGAAACTACTTCCTCTGTTTCAGGAGCGATGGGATTTTCAGCTGTAGAGGCTTCTGTCATGTCTGACTTTGCTGCAGCTTTGCCCACATGCTGAGCCCCTGCTCCTCTGTCTTTGAATGGAAATAAGAAAACATCATTCACTTCTATGGTAACAGAAGATTTGTTATAGCTTACTGAACAAGTTCTGAAGGCTCAGTGCAGACATATTTTTCCTTATAAATTTGAAGACGGTTCCAGTTCAAATGTCGTAGTTTGTGCTGTCAGACTCTAAAACTTCAGCCACCAAACTGCAGTGGTGTGTTGGTTTTTATTTTCAGGGAATTGAAAATTTATCATAGGAAATCAACTTTGCACTCCCAAATAACAAGTGGAGATCTGGAGAACCCATTTCAGATGTTCTTGTTATCACAGCAAAAGAGTCAAGTAAAATATGTGGGTGTTTGTCCACTAAGGCAGGGGTTCTCAACTTTGGGGTCGGGACCCCCTTTGGGGTCACGAGACACTGAGAGGGGGTCTCCAAATGCCCTAAAAAAAACTAAGAATACTTTTAAATTACACTGTTGCCACTTTACACCAGTTCTGCCCAGTTGTAACCCCTTTCCATCAATTCTGTCCCACCAATTTTAACAAATGTGCCCCTTTTAACACCTGTTTTTGTCCATTTTAAATGCTTTCCACCACTTTTTTCTGCCTGCTTTTGCCTTCTGAACCAATTCTTGACACTATTAACCCCTTTTACCACTTTTTACACCCAATTTTTCCCATTTTAACCACATTTCACTGTCTGATATGCCAATATGCCAAAGTGACCAAAAAATGTGTTAACGGTGGCAAAAATGGTTCCGAAGTGGCAAAAAATGAGTAAAAAGTGACAAAACAAGGCAAAAATCTGAAAAAAAGGAGAGAGAGATGAACAAAAAAGTGTCATCAAATTGCAAAAGGCAGCTTAAATGGGCAAGAAGTGGCAAAAAAAGGCAAAAGAGGGACAAAGAAATGCAAAAAGCGGGATAAAAGTGCCAAAAATGGGCTAAAAGTAAAAAAAAAAAAGGAGTGGCTAAAATGGGCTAAAAGTAACAAAAAAGAAGTGGCTAAAATGGGCTAAAAGCAGCAAACACTGGCAGGAAGTGGCAAAAATGGGTGGACAGTGACGAAAATGGGTTAGGGGTGGCAAAAACAGTCTCAAAGTGACAAAAATCCGGCAAAAATTAGTGAAAAGTGACAAAAAATGGACAAAAACAGCATCAAAGACAGGCAAAATGGAAAATAAATGGTATTTAATTTCAAAACGCAGCTTAAATGGGCAAGAAAAGGCAAGAAAAGGGCAAAAAATTGCAAAAAGCAGAATAAAAGTGACAAAAAGAAGTGGCTAAAATGGGCTAAAAGCAGTAAAAATGGAATAAAAGTAGCAAAAACATGCAAATAAGGACAATGGAAATATACAGACTAAAAGAGGTTGACAATGAAGTCTGACAATTGAAGCCAACTGTGTAAGTGTGGGAAACAAACTGATTAATATGACTTGCAATGGATAATTTCTGAGGTCAAATTTTCCATTTTAAGGATTTCTGGGGGTAAAAGGTTTCAAATTAAGATATAAAAGAGCCACAAATCATCACGAGAGAGCCACATGTGGCTCCAGAGCTACGTGCTGAGGATCACTGGTTTAGTTTTTAGTTTTATTTGCATGCTGGCCTAAAGCCAACTTATCTTAATGTCCAGACATTTTAAATGTGAGGAAAGACGGCCTCAGAAATGTAATAAACATCATAAAATGTTGACATCTTTAAAGGCAAAAGAGTAGAAATAATAAAGTTTGGTGTACTGTCATTGATGCATTCCAGTATTGTGGAGACATAGACGGCGGGCTCGTCTGCAGCAGAAATTTTTCTCCAGTCCAGCCAGTCCTCAAACCGTTCCGTCAGTATTTCATCCTCTGATACACCGCACAGCAGCGCCACCACTCTGTGTGGAGGGTGAAGCAGTGTCTGAAGTGCTCCCTGCAGCTCTGGGTCATAGAGCATGTCCAGGAATGTTCCGGTGAGGAGCAGCACGGTACATCTGCAGCTTTGAAGACTCTGAAACTGATATCCGTGGAGCTGATCAGCTGGGCCGACCGCATACAGCAGAGTAGAGTCTTTGGGTAATTTTCTGCAGGATTTTAAGATCTGCTGCAAATACGTAGCCCATTCCTGTCCATCCACCGTGTGCAGAATTAATATCTCTGTTGCTGGAATAAAAAAAGTTACATACTGGTTAGTAATGGTGGAAGTCTCAGAAACAGTGACATCTATCATGTGTTCCTCTTACACAGGGGAATCCCATTTAGTTCAAAGTATTCATCAACCAATGTGTGTACGAAATACAATCAAAAGTTAACAGTTAACCCTTTCATGAACAAGACTAGGTTAAAACCTACTGTATGGCTGAACGTTAATGCCAAACAGGCTCCGCCTACTCCCCAGAACAGGATATCCTCAGCGCTATAGACTGACGTGGTGTCAGAGGAGATCCACTACGCTCCACTACGCTGACGTGACTCTGAATGAATCTGAAAGTATGGTCACTCAGTCAGTCAGGCAGGCGGTCACATACAGACCCATGTGAAGGGCTGACCCCAGGGGTCAACCAAGAGTACTAGCTCATTTTAAAATGTGGTGACAGTGACACATCTCAAAAAGTAGGAACAGGGCAACAAAAGGCTGGAAAAGTAAGAGGTACCAATGAAAAACAGCTGAGGGAGCATTTGCAAGGACTCAGGTTGATTGGCAACAGGTCATTTACATAACTGGGTAAAAAAGGAACATTTAGAGTGGCAGAGGTGTCTGAAAATTGTGGAAGAAGTTCAGAAAAATGTTCCTCAAGGTGAAACTATGAAGACTTTGAGTTTCCCACTACCTAGTACAAAATATCACTGAAAGATTCAGAGAATCTGGAGAAGTCTCTGTGCACAAAGGAAAGGCTGGGGGTCAACATTAGATGCTCCTGACCTTTGAGCCCTCAGGGGCCACTGCATTAAAAACAGGCGTGATTCTGTACTGAAATCACTGCATGGGCTCAGGAACACTTCCAGAAATCACTGTCTGTCAGCACAATTTGCTGTGTTACCCACAAATGACAGTTAAAGCCGTATCATGCAAAGAAGAAGATTGTTTTTAATCACACTGTTGCTACTTTACACCAATTCTGCCCAATTGTAACCCCTTTTCATCATTGTTGTCCCACCAATTTTCACCTTTTAACACCTGTTTTTGCCAGTTTTAAACCCTTTCCACCATTTTTTTCTGCCTGTTTTTGCCTTCTGAAACAATTTTTGACACTGAAGACTAATGATTGACCCATTATTGCCACTAATAACCTCTTTAACCACTTTTACACCCAATTTTTTCCATTTTAACCACATTTCATTATCTGATATGCCAGTTTTTGCTAGTTTAACCAATTTCTGCCACTATCTGCCTATTTTTTCTTTCTCAGTTAACCCTTTATTGCCAGTTTATATCATTTTTTCATCCCATTTCACCAAATTTTCATCCATTTTTGCCAATTTAAAGCCCTAAAAGCCACTTTTTAAACTCCATTTTACCACTATTTATGCCCATTTCTGCCTTTTCTCTAGGTTTTTTTTGACATTTTTATCTAATTTTTGCCACTTCAAACCCACTTGTGCTACTTTTAAAATCAAATTTCACCAGTTTTTCCACCATTTTGCTATTTTTCACCCATTTTAGATATTCTTTTTAACAAAGGGACTTTTCAGAGGCTATTAACGACACAAATGATCAAAATATAAATGTGTTTCTTTGACAAGAGTGGTTATTTTCTCAGGTTTAATAGAAAATATGGATATCACTGCTTAACTTTACAGTGGAACTTGATTTTTTTGTTCTTGCTCTCAAACGTACGTCACTTTGGATTAAAGTGTCTGCTAAATGACATCGTAACATTTTGCTGGCCTCCATGGGCCCCCTGTTGGGTTGGGTCCCAGAAAGTCCTCCCATTTGTCCCCCTTATGGGCGGGCTTGTCTCCCCATGACTATTCTTGAATGTGCATGGCTGTGTTCAACCACCTCTAGGTACAGTGGGGGTCCCCGGTCTCTGGCACCTTTATTTTGGGGGTCACAGGCTAAAAAGGCTGAACCCCTGAGCTAGAGAACTACAGCACACACACACAATCTGAAACAGACATCCAAAAAGCAAAGAGCCTTCACTCATCACCTTGTTAAAGAGCCTCATAATTTATCTCATCTAAATATCTGAGCATGTCTGTGGCTGATGTAGCTTAGAAATAGAAATATAAGCACATTATTTGTGTAGTATTAGCTCGTCTGCCACAGATTCTCTTCTGCCTGCTCTCGGCCTAATTACAGGTTTTACACATTAAAAGGACTTTTAGCCTCCTCGTGTTTGATGTGCAGCTATAATGACCACGAGGCCTCAGGCATTCCACTCTCTTTGCCTTCTGGTGAAACACTCTCACACTTCACTAGTTTAAATGAAGAACAATGCATAGTAAGCTCAAACATAGCTAGTAGTGTATGTCAGGGAAATGCACTCACACAGGCTGTGAAATGTCAAGGTGACTGTGGTTGGAGAATGAATGTCCCATTTGTTAAATATCTCGGTTCAGAGCCAGCAAGAAGTTGTGCAAACATTGCACTGAGTAAACACTGGTCAGAGTAATTTGGGTTGACTCATTACTGTGTTAAATCAGGTCCAGTTCAGCTGTACACACTAACTGGAGAGGAAAACTAAAACAACATGACACTTTCCTCACTTTCCTCACACTGCTGCCTGAGCACAGAGATCCACCATCGGACCAATTTAGATCTGTGAGCGATTCTAATTCACTGTCACTAAGTCATCAGTCAGCCATACAGGAAGGCTAAGATGCTTGCTTCCTCTTTTTAAGATATGCACTGAAGATACCGGTGAGTTTTGTATAACTTATCTAGACAAAAGAAAGCATAAAACATTCTTAGATTACTCTATATTATGTAATTAATGAGTGATTCCAGAACCAGTGCTGTAAATCAGCATGGTTTTTGATATTTGAGCACCAGGAACTGACTAAGACAACAACAGTGATGTGATCCTTACCTGAGGCAGCTTCTTCCATGGTTGTCAACTCTTCAGAAACAATCTTCAGTGTGCCCACAGAGGCTGTCCTTTTTCTTTCACGTTTCTTTGGAAGTTTCTCTGCGACTAAACTGAGAGAGCATTGGCTTTCACCAGCTGTAGCTCTGTGCTCAGATGTATTAATAGCAACCCTTAGTTTCCTGATTTTGGTGACTCTGCCCCACTTCCTGAAACAGTTGAAGAAGTGAGAACATACATCACAGCGGTGTCATGTTGTGCAGCATGTCTGAGAGAACTCTTGCCTTTCGTTGTTTTAATTAGACATGAGCAGATTAGTCAGAGCGGAAGGGACAGAAATAAGAAGGAGTGCTGTTTCACAGTTAGTGTGTTTATTTCTGAGACTCACACTGAAACAGACAGCAGATTAAAAAGCACACTCAGACAGGAAATGCACACATCAGTGCATGTCATGTGCACACATACACATCAATGCATGTAATGCACACACACACATCAGTGCATGTCACGCACACACACACACATCAGTGCATGTCATTCACACACACACATCAGTGCATGTCATTCACACACACACATCAGTGCATGTCATGCACACACACATGTACACACACCTCTTGTTTAACCTCACACACTTCTATATTTCACTTCCTGGCTAAGGTGTGCTTTGAAAGTTTCAAACTGAGTCAGAGTGATACTTTTTGAATTATTTCTGATAATAATAATAATCCAGAAACAGTTCAACCTACAGTGCTTAACAAATGTATTAGACCACCCTAACCCTAACCAAAGTAAGGTTTATGCCACAGCTGCCCTTAATTAACAGCATTGGTAATTACCAAAATTATTTTTCATGTTTCTGCAATGGTTAATACACCAATATGTAGAAGTTCTTTAATCCAAATGATATTTTTAATGCTAAAATAGAATTATTATTGTGATCCATGAATTTTCAAATTGACTGATTTACAAAAAAACTGAAAAAAAAAGTAAAGCACATCATCATTTCTGGATTAATATGTCAAATTATAGTTATTTACTGTCATTCCTGAAGAGAAAATGAGTTTTAGTGCTTGAATGTTATGCTTGATTCATTTCTGACTTCTCAGAGAAGCCCAGGGAGCCGGCTCATATTTGGGTGAATTCAGTTTGAAATCCCTCATTCCTGTTCAAAATGGTAAAACTTGGAGAGCTCAGTGAAAATGAAAGAGTCCGCATTAAAGCACTTCATGATACTGGATGGTCTCTGAGACAGATATGACAGGTGGTCTAATATATTTGTTAAGCATTGTAGATCATGTGAGAAACAATCTGGACAATACTTACAGAGGTTTGCTGGTGTGTTTGCTGGGAAGAAGACGTCTTAAATATTCCTTTCAGTTCTTTAGCTGTTTTCATTCAGGTCGCTTGAATCTAAATAGAAGTGGTAGTAAAATAATGCTGCTGTCTTCTGAATGTGCTGAGTGCATGAAGGAGTGCAGATATGTGTGATTAAGTTCCCTGTGAGTACACAGTGGAGTTTCGACCAGTTATCAAAGCTCAGGGTTCAAGGTTCAGGATTGTCTTTATTGTCCTTTAGAGGCAGTTTGTTCTCCAGTCAGCGGTAAAACATCGATCATGCCTGTCACTTAAAGAGCCAATGGCAAAAAGGAAAGAATGCTGGCAGGCTGAATCTGAGGCCAAACACCAGCAGCTTTAACTCTGAAAATCTAAAGATGACTGAGATCTGATGAGGCTTTTCTCAGTCTTTATCATTCAGGGCCGAACCTGCAGGTTCCCCTCACACAGTGACGATGCCTCCCAGTCTGCTTCAATGAGGGACCCACACCAAGTGTGCAGAGATAAAGGTAAATGCACAGTTCATGTACCACCCACATTTCAGAATAGTTGGGATGCTGTGTAAAATGTGAACAAATAAAACATTAACATACAGGGGCGTAGCTAGAGATGTTAGGCAGAAAAAATATTACACAGCCCCCCCTTAAAGGGATACTTCAACATTTTAATAATAATAACATATAATTCTGTAACATTACAACACATGAAGCAAATACTAGGAACTATTTCTTGAGTAAACCACTGGGCGGAGTGACACAGTGCAGCAGCCATTTCTGGAGTGTAGTTCTAGCTTTGCATTTAACTTTAAAACATCTCTGTCTCCTAATGTTCCATGATTATTTCATAGTGTGGTGAATGTGCAGGTCACAACTTGTCCATGAGAGCATTTTGGAGTTGCTGGATTGTGTATTTGATGAGTTTGATGAATGAAAGCAAAAAATACCGTCTGCTAACATAGCGTTAGCTGTGCAGCTGGTATATCGATCTCCCCAGATCTAAAAACAGCTTGCACTGACAACTAAAGGAAATGAACCTATTACTAAGACTATAGGAATTATGGCAATGGGAGAATTTGCCTAAATGTTGAAGTATCCCTTTAACTGCCGAGCTGAGCAACAAATGTTGCATAATTAAATACATAAATAGATGCATTTTAATGTATTTTGAAGCATAATTTACCAATTTATGAGCAATATTTTTACTATGGTTGAACTGAATTTACTTGCGTTATTTTGCAGTGCTGGACTGTACTATTTGGACATTTCTAAGGGAGGAGCAGAGGCCTCCCAGTATTTATTCTACTCTATTTGATACAAATTTCAGTCTGTTGACCGATTCATTTTGTCCCTTTTAATCCAATAATGAGAAAAAATAGAAAAAACACACTTTTCATTGCAGGGCCCCTCCCTACTGTGGGCCCAGGTAATCAGTGCAGTGTTAATTTAACTCTGAAGAGAGTTAATACATTTAAGCCCTGCCCATCGTAATTTCAAATCTGGGGGCAGAGTTTTCCCATCATGCCTTGGTGCAGAGTGTTTACATATATTTTAGAAGTTTTAGATGTTTTAGATGTATTTAGCCTGTTGTACAGCTTTAACTGTTGGAATTCCTTTGCTCATGTTTCTGGTGAATTATTATTGTTTTTTGTATGTTAGACACTTCTGAACCATGAGTGTAGCTGTCTGTTCAGTTAGTCTCATTCTGACTGTGGTGAGAGGTGACAGACTGAAACTGGCAGTGCAGCGGTTAAACTGAGGGCAAACATAGATGCTGCGAATACCTTATTGCCATGTAATTACCTGAGAAGTTTGATGTGAGCTGGCAATTTATAATTAGTATAAATTTCTTTGCAATGTGTACAAAAACAACACTGCGAGTGTTAAAAAATCAACGCTATGGGAGATAAGAATGTAACACTCTCCAGGGAACTTATGTAAACTCTGGGAAAGTGTTTAATTTAACATCATGGGGGTTAAATCAAGACTGAGGATTTGCTATGATAGTGTTAATATTTTACACTGTAAGAGTTGTTAGTTAACACTCTGCTAGTGTTGACATTTTAACACTTTACAAAGTGTTAATTTAACACTCTATCAGTGGTTCCCATACAAACCCTGGCCTGTTTCCTGTTCTGCTCTGAACATGCCTACATTCAGCCTTGAAAAGTCAGTTCAACACTCTAATGATTGAAAACATAAAAAGGTGAACAGGAAGGAAGTTCCTGATGCTGAATGTAGGGTGCTTGTGAATGAAAGAGTGGTTAGACAACAATTGTTAGTTTGCTAAAGCAGAAACAGGAACAAAAGAAAGAAACAGACTGACTCCACGCTGCTGCTACATTCACACTCTCAACTCCGCCGTTCACCATCAGGCACATGTGTGACTGCAGGTTTTGATTGTCTGTGAGGCCCACGCTGGTTTCTTCACAGAATGTCAGATCAGTCTTTAACCAGCCTGGAGTTTGGTTTGGCCTCTTACACTCAGAGTGAAGGAAAGACTGGGATCTTGAAATGTGTGCTAGGCGTTTAAGGATAAATATCAACTCATTTTCACATCAGAAAACAAAATATGGCTCAGACAAAAATTAAACTGCTCGTGATGCTGCAGATCAGGGGGGCCAAACTCGATTACAGCAGGGGCCGGATTCTGAGTTTGGGTCTAACCTGAGGCCCCCCTAGGGTCAATATTTAACCATTGGCTGTCAACCTCAGTTTCCCCAGAATTAATATGGGGGTAAAAAACTGATAATAAATTATTTTGAGATTAAAAGTTCAACATGATAAAGGGAAAAACTCAAAATCTGAGAGAACAGGTCAAACCTATAAGCTCTACAGGTAGAAACATGACATTTAAAGTCAAAATAGTTGTTTTATAAAAGGCAAAATATGAGATAGACTACTAAAACCATGATTTTTAAAGGTCAAAATATGAGATAAAAGTCAAATTCATGAATTGTAAAGGTCAAAATTTGAGATAGAACACTAAAACCAAGATTTTTAAAGGTCAAAATATGAGATAAACATCAAAATCAAGAGTTTCAACAGTCAAAATATGAGATAAAAGTCAAAATCAAGATTTTTAATGGTCAAAATATGAGATAAAAGTCAAATTCATGAATTGTAAAGGTCAAAATTTGAGATAGAATACTAAAACCAAGATATTTAAAGGTCAAAATGTGAGATAAACGTCAAAATCAAGAGTTTTAAAAGTCAAAACATGAGAAAATCATGAGTTTAAAAAGTCAAAATATTAGATAAAAGTCAAAGTCATGACTTTTAACAGTCAAAATATGAAATAAACTTCAAAAATGTAAGTTTTAAAGGTAAAGAAATGAGATAAAAGTCAAAGTTAGGAGTTGAAATGGTCAGCAAAACTGAGAAAAAATTCTAAATCATGCTATTTAACAATCAAAATATGAAATAAACATCGAAATTGTGAGTTTAAATGTCAAAATATGAGATTAAATAATTAAATGATTAATGAATTAATTTATTATTTTATGATAATACTGACATTTCAGTGTAAAATTCTAAATATTGTTGTCTTAAAACCAGAATGAAACATTTCCATTAAGGTTCAGCCAGTCACCTCACATTTTTCATCAGTCAAACCTGGCTGTAGAGCAGAGCGAGAGACCAGACATCATGGTCGGTGGTCTTTCTTTCTTTTAGATAGTTTTGTGGGTGTTTTGCCTTTATTTGATTGGACAACTGAAGAGAGACATGAATTGTGGGCAGAGAGAGTGAGGGAAGACATGCACCAAATTTGTGCAGAGACCAGGTACCAACTAACCTGGCAAAGCAGAAAGATTCGCCCGTTTCTGTGTCTCTCATTGGTGAATTCATCTTGTAAAGCATTCTGAACCGTTTGGGCCAGGTTAGAAAGTAACAGAACCAATCAGCATCGAGGGGCAGTACTTTCAGGTGGGGCGGAGTCGTGATGTAAGCTGCTGCAATTATGGGGGAAGAGGTTAGCGTGGATGCTGCTAAAGCGCCAGTTTTATCAGAACTTGACGACATTTCTTCATTAAAAGAAGAACAAAGAACAGCAGTGAGTTGTTTTCTTTTCAAAACCACAAAAGTCGTGTACTGACATGTCTACAGTCGCCATGGTTCACGTTATGCAGTTAGGAATAGAAAAGTGTCAGCACTCAAAATGCCCTTTTTGGTAGTTTGATTCAAGGCGTAAAGGCACAACGGACGCGTTTCGACTTAGTCTTCTTCAGCGTTGTGAAACAATAAATACAGGAAGTGTGCAGGTTCAACCTTCAAAATAAAATACAATAAAATAAAGCTTAAAAGCCTTCCTGGTAGGGGCTCTACCCCATAGCAATACCTTGTACAAAGATCAATGTAAGTCTAAAATATAGAAATGCATTTACATTGACAATACAACGTATATTAACAACACCAATACCAAAATAGTACAAAAAATGTGCAACTGCAAGTGTTTAGCAGACCCTGGACACGACTCTCCAGTCACAATGACAAAGTATTAAACACTATATCAGATAAATAATCAAAGAAAAGAGTAATAATTATTCAAGAGAAGGCTCCCTCCCTCTAGTGGCTAAAAGTGTTAGAATTGAAAAAAGGTCCTAACATTACTAAGAACAAGATAACCACACACCTCATATCGGAGAGTCATTGAACAAAACGTCTGTTCAAAAACACT
Organism: Cheilinus undulatus; assembly: GCF_018320785.1. Taxonomy (NCBI): domain Eukaryota; kingdom Metazoa; phylum Chordata; class Actinopteri; order Labriformes; family Labridae; genus Cheilinus; species Cheilinus undulatus. The sequence goes on from NC_054870.1 coordinate 2,053,954, forward strand.
TAATGCAATGCGTTAAACATTGTCACTCAGTGAACTAAAAATGTTGTCTGGCACCTTGAAATTTTTTTCTTTTTTTTGCTAGGAGGGTGCTCCCTTTTTTGCTTTTTCTGTGTCATGTTATGCAGGATATGGAGGATACTATGGAGTTTACTCCTCGGTCGCGTCTATGTCACGTGTTTTGTTGCTCTGATTGGCCCGTAAAGATGTGACAGACAGAACATTAATCCAATCACCCTCTGAGTTTTTTTTTCAAAGGCTCTGCCCTTTCCCAAATGCTGTCTATTGGTGGTTTACCAGATGGATGTGTGAAATAAATCCATCTGGCGTGTCATCAATCCCTTGACCTGTACCTTGAGGACTGAGGCTTCTGTATGGGCTCCTGCTCTAACCACTGCGCCAGAGGACTTCTCTTTAGGCTGCTGTGTTTTACATTCTTCACACTCTTCTGACATCCCATCTGTGTCTATTGATGGATTCATCATTAAAAAAAATACCTGTCTACCAAATTACTGAATGCTCTTGTAAAAAGATGCATACAACAAATATTTATATTTAAAAAACTGGACATTTAATCAAATATTTAAGTGAAAGTTAAACTACAAAAATAATGACTGGACAAGCTGGCCAGTTCATCTGAATTGTTTTATTATTATTCACAAAGGAATCTACCTGTAAAACAGGATTTGGTGCCAAACAAGCTGCACCACACAAATGAAGCACTGGAGGGCAGCAGACAATCACTGTTGCATGTTGTAGGTCCCACACAGATAGATGAACAGTCATTTTGCATATATATGAGGGATCCAGGTACAGGCATGACTGAATAATTAAGCTGTAATGCTACTTGATAATTAGGGTTTAAATCATCTAAAAATGCATTAATATGGTCTGAGAGACTCAATAGCCCATCTCTGGTCTGTTGGGAGTTGTCTTGAATATTATTATTTCTGCATACGGCTGAAAGAAGAGCAGAGGGTGTCTGATATAGATGATACAAAGTGGCAGTGATTCACAGATGTTAGAAATATTTAAGGCACTGATGAGGGAATCAAACCTGGTAAAGACTTCAGGAGAGCTGCCTGTAGTCTCTGTCTACAATAGAAGCAGTTAATTCAGAGTGAGAATTTAGAGCCTGAAACACTTCTCACACGTATCACAGTTGTGTCCTTGTATCCCACCTCACTAACTGCCTTCCTAGCTTGGATCCCAGCTCCTGTCCTAGTTTCTGAGGTCATGTCCTATGGCTTGTAACATCGTTTCCTAGTATTTTCCTTGTTTCTCAGCTCAGTTCCTAGATTCCTTGTTCAGTTCACTTCCATTCTTCCTTTCTGCCAACAACATGGAATTGTTTTCTTGTTAATTTCCTTGCTTGAAGGGATATCTCAGTATTTTTGAATGTTGGTCGTATTAGGTACTTGGCGATACTAGTAGCATAGCCTTAATGATTTCAGTGTCAATGACTTGCTGTCATACAGGCAGGAAAGCCAGGCTATACCCTATGTCTGTGTAATTTAGTTAATTTTAGGTAAAAATGAGCCAAAAAACAATGTTGGCTCTATTGTTCACTATCCAAAAGTTTATATGGGTTTTATTTTCACACAAAACTAGATCACAACTACCAGCTTGTTGACTGTAGTGATGATGATGTGGCGTACTGTGGATATGAGGGAAACTTTCTACAGATGGAGACTGAGCAGGAAGAAGGAGAAAGGAGAAAAACTTAAGTGGAGCCTGAGTAGCAGGACAGAGAGTACTAGTTGTAGTAATAGAAGTAGTAGTACCAGTAGAAGCACCAGTAGTAATGGTAGTAGTAGTGAAAGTAGTAGTAGTATTTGTGGTAGTAGTTGTAGTAGTTGTAGTGTAGTAGTATTGGTTGTTGTAGTGTAGTAGTGGTAGGAGTAGTAGTAGTACCGGTAGTAGTACCGGTAGTAGTACCGGTAGTAGTTCCGGTAGTAGTACCGGTAGTAGTTCCAGTAGTAGTTCCAGTAGTAGTACCAGTAGTAGTGGAAATAGCAGTGGCTGAAGCAGTAGTAGTTGTGGTAGTAGAAGTGGTATTTTTAGAAGTGGTAGTAGTGTTAGTAGTTGTAGTTGTTGTTCTAATAGTAATGGCATAGTAGTAGTACATGTAGTAGTAGTAGTGGATTGTAAAACCAGGAGATAGTTCTGGTTCTTGACTCTTGAATAGCTGAGTGGTAGTAGTAGTAGTGGATTTTAAATCCAGGAGGTAGTTCTGGTTCCTGACTCTGGACTAGCTGAATGGTAGTAGTAGTAGTGGATTTTAAATCCAGGAGGTAGTTCTGGTTCCTGACTCTGGACTAGCTGAGATCTCCTGCTTCACTGTGGCTGGAGGGAGACGCAGCAGTGGCTAAACCAGAGTTGGCTGAGGGAATAATAGAGCTCTCTATTAATGTGTTTAAAATAATGAATGCACTAATTATGGAGCTTAATTGCTGGCCCTGTCATTGCACTTCTGCTAAAATGATAAATGAATATTCTTATGACTTTGTTTGGGCCAAAAGCCTTTACAGACTAAATCCACTGTTCCAGTTTTCTGCACAGGTTTAAACCATTTCTAGCATCATGGTCTCCTTCGTACACCAGTTCTGACCTTGATCAGATTTTGTTGATTTTTATTTCTGATTAGAGTTTTTGTGTGTGGGGCTTTTTGTAGCTGTAGACATATAGTTCAGTTTATGCATGTGAAACACACTGGATGGCATATCTCACTCATTTTTGTGAGTCATTTATTCTGTCCATTGCACCATACTCTTGGTTTCAAAGCTTCATGAGCTTTTTGGAGCATGTGTACTCTGGCCCAGTAGATCCTTCAATTAAAAAACAGACCAGCTGTCTGACTGACCTGCAGACTTGTCGACTTGGCCTGGGCCATACTTAAAGTTTCCTCCTATTCTCAGAAGCCAGTGCATCCTTTTCAGTACATGCTTTTAACAGAAACACCTTAAGTTTGTTTCTACTTTGGCCCTTTCTTCAGCAAAGACCCATCAGTGGCTTCTGAAGCAGAGTGATCTATGACCCACCTCTTTAAGTACAATTTCCTGTAGAAAAAGATTCCCCTAATTTCTTCTAATTCAGCCATTAGCTACCACAAGCATGACCGGCCCTTTACCTTTTGGTTTTGGCTTCCTTGAAACCACTATCTTTTATGTGGCTCAAATCAAATCCCTGCAGCTTAAGTTTAATAAGAGAATATTTTTTCAGACTTGTTATCTAATATCCTGTCCTTTTAGTCCTAAGTGCATTTTCAACACACACAGCCACTTCACTACAGAATATGCAGCCATAAAAAAAGGGACCTGAAATCTTTCTCTCAGCGTATAGAAGTCCAAACGTGCACTAACCTTTGTGATGTTCTGCTTTACTGTAACTGGATAAGAGTAACACACAGGTGCTTGTTCACTGTGGAGCCGATGACTGAGTCCACCTGAGCTCTGCCAGGAGTGTTTACTGGGCTGCTTTATGTAAGGAGTGTTAGTTTACATTACATTACGTTAAGAAAGCACATCATACTGTAAATCCTCTTTATGTAGAGTCCTTTTCTTCAGATCAGCAGTCTAATATGATTACTGGAATATATGTCAATCCATCTGTGCAAACTGCTGCATTGCTTTTGATTCAATAACATATACCTACTATGGATCCATGATGGAAACTATGCTTTACCATACAGATCATGTGAAGAACAGAATTAATGCATCATGAGTTTATTTTTTTCTTTGTTACCTCTGCCAAGGAGGTTGTGTGATCAGAACCGTTTGTTAGTTAGTTTCTTTGTTAGCAACATAACTCAAAAAGTTGTGGATGGATTTTGATGACATTTTCAGAAAATGTCCGAAATGGCATGAGGAAGAACTGATTAGATTTTGGGACTGATCTGGATCACCGTCTGGATCCAGGAATTTTTTAAAGGATTCTGTACTACTGGGAGATAGGGCTAATGGTGGAGGTCTGCGCTGTTACCACTTTACACCAGGAGATGGCGGACATGACTAACTTCAATCCCAGCAGCATTTTTGGGTGTGTTTCTCTTCAAAGTTTTGGAGTTTATAGAGTTTGAAAGACACACGCCCGGTCGAGGAGACGAGTCGGAGCGTAACAGAGAGAAAGACAGCAAAATGTAGCGAGAATACTCACAATGCTGGGAGGAACAGAGGAACATTCACCCTCTGCCATGACTTCCAGTCATCCAGTGAGACCAATGTTTACGCCATGACAGTCCACCCGTATTGAAGCCAATGCTTTGCCTCACCATGTTTCCACCCACCGTGGAGGGAGTCATCAGTGAATGCCGTGGTGGGGGGCACATGGGGATGGATCCAGGATTTTTTTATAAAGGATTCTTGACTATTGGGAGATTGGGCTAATGGTGGAAGTCTGTGCTCTGTGAGTGCTTTTCTAGTTTACACCATGCAATACAATGGTGACAGAATTAGGGCCGGGCAATTATTCACAAATTGGATTAAATCACAAAATGGCCTGCTGCAGAAGTTGTCATATTTCTTTAACTTGTAATGTGTCGAATTACCAGTTTAATACATTTACGTTTTGCAGCAGCAGATATTTTATGCACATTATGTGAACATTCAAGTGTTTTTCTTTAAGAATGTCTACAAAAATCCTCCTTTCTTGAGCAAAAATAATTTTAATTAGAAATTTCTAAATTGTTCTGCTTTAGCTCATTCTATCTAATACTGGTAAAACTTAGCCTTAGCTTATGTCACACCCCCTGCCACGATCACCTGACAGCCAGCTGATACCAATTTTTGCCTCCCAGCTTCCACAGCCAATCACAGCCCTTCTTTCAACACAGTGCTTCAAATGTGATGCACTGCTCACTGATCCCTGCTTGCATCAATGCTAATGCAACACGCTGCAGCTGCTGGCAAAGCTGCACTGCCCCCACCTCAGCTGCCTCCTTTATAGCACATAGCTGCACCGTCATGTTCAGATCCATGCTACTATGCTTCTGAAATCATTTCACTGCTGTCAATATACATTCTCATTAAGGTATATATACGTGGGTTTCTAGCTATGTGCTCCCTGGAAAGTCCAAGCAGCAGCCTGACTAACTCAGGGAGGGTCTTTTCAGCAGAGCCTGGTGATGAGTGTCCCTGTCTGAATGTAGGTTATAATATAGAATGATTTTTTGCTTTATTTGTTGAAAAATACATAAGATGAGGAACCCAACAATAATAGCAGAATAAATCACAACAAGGTTATATTTCTAATGGTTCAGCCCTAGACAGAATAACAGAACTCCATTAAAGCTCCTGAGCTCAGAGCAGGAGGCTGCAGGAGGGGGGAGCTGGGTACTGTACATGTCTGATGGCAGACATAACGCTCATGTTACAGGCTCATTTACTGTACTTCCTGGTCTTGGTAAAGCTCTACCTCATATCTTCACTGCTGCAGAGGCTGTTTGGGAGATTTTTAAAGTTGAGGACACAATAAACAAAGCGCTGTCCGAGGACGTGGAGCACAATCTTGAAATGGAAAACTGAAATGGTGAAAGGGTCTCCAGCTGAAATGTTATTTGGATGATAGCCTGCATAAGAAAGGAAGTGTGTTTGGTTTCTCATTGAGAGTCACCAGCAGGGCTCATTGTGATAAGAAAATAAGTCTAATGTTACCTGATCTGGTATAATGTGGACCAATTACCACTCCATTGCACTTCATTACAGGACTGTAATAGGGCTGGGGGTCGGTGCTTGAGATGGAGTGGCAGTGGAAAATTGAGTCGTCATTGATAATATGATAAAAACTGACAGTAAGAGGCCCTTCCAACAAATTATTGAAATTTACAGTTGATAGGGAAACACTATAACCTCATTTGGTAAGCAGCTGGCAAGCACTTGTACAAAGCAGGTCCTCAAACACAATGAGGGGCTTATGGAGAGAGGGAAATCCAAAACTGTCACAGAATGGTTTCAGACTCCTACTCATTGGCTTCTGGCACTGAGTGTGCATGCATTTTGTTATTAGCAATGTATAAAGTCACACAAGCTAGCCCACAAGATGGTTTTCTTCTCTTAAACAGGTGGCTTGTAGAGCCCAGCATCTTTTGCAACAGTGACCAAAAATGTTTTTATTAAAAAATGTAGTGGGCCTAAAATGATCCTCATCTTCCTCTTAGTGGAACAGTAAGGAACTAGATCTTTTATAAGATCCACTTTCTGTAGAGCACTTTTGTTTTCTTGGTTAACACAGCCCCATTTATTTAGAAATAAATAAATAAATCAACCATCATTACCGTACATACATGCAAACGTCAAGGTAACCAGATTGTGTTTACCTGAACAGGATATATCCTAAAATGCTATTAGAACTTAAATGGACTTTAGGTGATGAGCAGCTAGGCTCCAGAAATGATGAGCAAACAGGAGGATAAGATTCCAATTACTACTAAACAAGCAGTGCACCACCTAGTATAAAGGAAAATAGCTATGACATTTCCTGCAGCCAGAGCTCCCACATGAGAGCTTTTGTTGTATGGGAGAATAAATTCAGTTTAAATACTTTAAGAGGAGAAAGTCTTGGACTTTTTCTGCAGTATTGTTTAAAGGCCAGGTTCCCCCTAGGCTGCATTCACACTGCAGGCCAAAGTGACCCTGATCTGATTAGTTTTTTGTTTTTTTCAGACAGTTCAAACAGCACACATCCCATCAAAATGTTATCTTGTGGAATCAGATATGGACCTTTTTCATTTGTGAATATACTGAAATGAAGGGAGGGTCTGATATTTTGTCTTAACTGTGTTGAACGTGAGTGAGCTCCGGTGCTCCTGCTGCGCCTGAAAGTACTGCCCCTTGTCGCTGATTGGTCCTGTCACTTTCTAACCGGGCCCAAACGATTCAGATGGGAGCTTTGCAAGATGGATTCACCAGTGAGGAACAAGGAAACGGGCGTATCCATCTGCTTTGCAAGGTTAATGCTTGTCTCAACACCGAGGCAAACTGTTTATGTCACAGCCGTGAAAAGCCTGCCACTCCAAAGCACTTCTCTTTCTGTACATTTAAAATAAAAGCCCTAGATTTTGTTCTGTTTATGAGGGGAGCCTGAAACTCACAATACAGTGAGTTAAATATTTAACGGTGTGGACGGCAAACGTGCAATCCTGTGTGATACGATGCAACATCTTGTTCTTCCATGCAGTAAGGATACGGTCCAGACCACAGTTAAAATAAAGTAGAGGAGCTTACAGGCTTGTAGTGTGACTGCAGTCTGATCTGACCTGTGGTCAACATCTAAATGAGGGTTTCAGGAAATACTAAGTGTTAGAATTAGATCTTTACCAGTTTAACAGAACATATAAAGATATTAAACATCGATGAATAACAGTAAAACAAACAGTCACTAAAAATGCAATCACTTACAAGAAGTTATAATATGCTGCATGTTAAAAAAGTCCTGTCTGGCCTAAAATGTCCCTGAACATTTACGTTATGTCCCCACATTAAGAATTCCACATGGCTTTAAAGTCATTACCTAATACTGAGGGGAACATAATTTATAAACCATTTGGAGGCCTGGCTAAGTTTATCTCATGTATCTAAATAGGCAATATATTGAGTGCATGCTTCATTGATCAAAACTGTTGTGGAACAACTTATCAAACACTCATCTTTAACCGCTATTCAAAGATCATTCTGCTTTCATCTACAGTCCCTACTCAGCTGAAATCATTTCAGCACGATAACACAGTCAATTTGGATGTCAGCTTGGGCTACAGTAATCACAATGGCCACTAGATAAGTGTGACTTTATTTATTTATATTGAGCCCCGTACATGTCTACTTCAAGATAATAGTTTCATTTTGTGGAGAAAGTTTGCCAGCGAGCCTCATTGTGAAGTAAATGTGACAGATTTCTGCTTCATTAGGATTCATCAGGTTGACAAAGACGGCTCTAAGACGGAGCAACAGCAGAATAAAGGACGTGCTTCCTCAGCTAGCCATAAATACATTCACCAAGAAACAAACAAATACAGATAAAAAACTCAAATAGTCATGCCTTTTTTAAACAGATTATCAAATACAACACACATAGGTTAGTAGATGTGATTGTGCAGAAATACGTATCATTCTGTTCAACGTGACAGAAACAAACCACGCTGAAGTATTTTAGGGTTTATATGATAAATGAGTTTTATTTTCACAGTAAACTGAATAACACAGCAAATACTTCACATTTAGAATAGTAAAGGTTTAGAATCCATGGACATCTGGTCAGTTATGGACTGTAATGAATTCTGCTTGGGAATTTTATTGTTTTTGAATTTATCATGGAATGTTTCTTTTTGGAAGCCGTTTTTTCCTTAAAGAATATGAACAGATTAAACCAGGAGGTTGACTCAATAACTGAACATGGGCTTTATTAGTAAGACATAACCTGATAAAATTGTTTATTATCATGAATAATTCATGTTATTATGATTAAAAAACAAACGCTGCGTCTGAATAGGCCTTAAAAGAACAACCAGGGTGGTGACTGCACAGAAATATCAGCATCCAAACCAGTGACGCTCCACGTGTGGCTCTGGATACTGATTGATGATTTGTGGCTCATTTATGTCTTGATTTGAATTATTATTAGCCAAAAAAACTTAAATAAAGGAAAACTTTGACCTCAGAAATGATCCATTGCCAGTCACACTGATCAGTTTGTTTCCCTCGTTATACAGTTGTCTCTAATTATCAACTTTTAAATTTGTCTGTATATTTCCATTGCCCTAATTTGCAATTTTTGCCACTTTTTATCAGTTTTACTGCTTTAAGCCCACTTTTGTCTCCTCTTTTTGCCCATTTTTTGACTTTTATCCTTCTTTTATACTATTTGCAATGTTTCCTCCATTTTTGACACTTTTCTCCCATTTCAGCTCATTCTGCCATTAAATGCCACTTTTATCCCACATTTTTGCCACTCTTTGCTGCTTTTTGCCCATTCTCCCTCCCAAGGTTATTCTAGTTAAGGAAAACCAACTAAATAACTAAAATGTAAAGATCATTTTAGTTAACTGAAACTACATAAAAACTAAGATTTCTAAATAAAACGAAAACTAACTCAAACTGCATGGTGCGCTTACAAAACTAACTAAAATCGGATAGAATTAGGGAAGAAATCTCCTTAGGTGTAGTCTTTGCCACTAACATACTGAATGACATGAACACTGAAGCCTAGAGAGAATAAAATCACCTGATTTGATTGGAGACAACTTCACACAGTGGCAGTTTTAGGTTTTGAGTTGTATACCAACATTAAAATTGAATAATTACAGTGAAAGTGAAGAGCCCATATCCCACATCACCCAGACAACTAAAACTTACACTAAAACTAATAAAAGTAAACTAAAACAAAGCACTTTTGAAAAATAAAGACTAAACTCAATTAAAAACAGCAATAAAAGCAAATTAAAACTAAACTGAAACTCAAAACAAAAGGTAAAAACTAAAAAAAAAAAATCAAAACTAATGAAAAATCCAAAAGTATTATAACCTTGCTCCCACCTTTAGCTGTCATTTTAGTCACTTTCCACTCATTTTTGTCATCTTTATCTCTTTTTGACCATTTTTGCCACCTGTAACTAATTTTTGTGTCACTTCTCACCCAAATTTTGCCACTTTCTGCCCTTTTTTGCCACTTTTTTACCCAGTATTTGGCATTTTATGCTGATTTTGCCCCTATTCACCATTTTTTGCTGCTTGTTGCGCCTTTAACTTATTTTTATTGCAACTTTAACCCCTTTTTGCCACTTTTCACCACGTAGATTGTGGCTGTTGTAGAGGTATTTTTCAACAGTTTGGCTCTTTGGTTGCATAACACTGATCCAAACTCTGCTTTGCTGATCATCAGCTGCTCCTGTGTTTGTGTGTTTTGACCACGGAGCCTCGTCTGAACTGGAGTTTCTTGTTGTCAGCTGATGAGAGTGTTCGACCCCAGGCTCTAGGTTAAGATCTATTCATACTGACGTTTGTTAAACATCATACCGCCTCTGATTCATGTTAAGGCCATCTTGGCTGTTTTTAATGATATAAAACATTCTGCTCTAAACCCTTAAGGTAATCTGACCTCTGACCTCTGATAGAAAAGCATACCAGATTGATATTGGAGGGTTCAGTGCTGTTGTTTGTTGTGCTACAGTACTTATACAGATTGTCTGTAAACTGTTTCTTTCTCTGTTTGGACCTGAAATGAATTTGCTCAGATATTTTCATGTATGGTCAGGGGTGTCAAACTCAAGGCCTGGGGGCCAAATCTGGCCCGTGGAACAGTTAAATCCGGCCCACATGATGATCTCATATTTCTGATCTAACTGGCCCGTCAGTCTGAGGTCTGCAGATTTCCTCAAGTATAAAAATGTGAACTTATCCTGATGATTTAAGAAATCCTTGTTACATCACAAAATCTGAAAAAGTAAGGAGTAAAAATATTTAGATTAGAAGTCACGAATGTGGGAAAAGAAATTAATTTGTGTTTTTATTATATAGTTTCAATTTAGCATCTCACAATCAGGACTCAAACTAAGGATTTTTACTTTTTATTTCTTACTTTGAGCATTTCAACTCATAATTTTGACTTATATAATATTTTGACTTTTCAAAATTCATAATTTAGAATTTTAAATAATATTTTGACCTTTTTACTAATTATTTTGTATTTTATCTCAAACTTTCAACTCCAAACTTTGACTTCATAATCCCATAGTTTGAATTTTTAGACTCACAGTTTAAAAATTTGAATCATATTTTGACTTTTATGATTACACATTTTATTTCATATTTCGACCTTTTAAATATCTTTCTAATAAATTTGCCCTTTAAAAACATTATTTTTCAATTTAATGTTTTGATCTTTTTGAACTAATAAATTTACTTTTCTCAGATTGTGAGCCTTTAAACTTTTCTTTTTTACTTTTCATATTTCTAAATCATTTATCATCAGTGCTAAGTTTTTTTTTTTTTTTTTTAATATTTCATTACTTTTTAAATGGGGTTGACAGTTTATGGTTAAAAAGGTGACCCTGTTAGGCCCTCAGGTTAGACCTGAATCCAGAATCCGGCCCCTGCTGTGACTGAGGTTGACACCCCGGTATCAGGCGAATTACCTTTGTTGTATTTCACTCTTCTTTCTTTTGCACAAATAAAAAAATGAAGAACTTTGTCAAAGTCACAGTAACTTTGAGCTACATTTGGCATGTCTGGTTATAAATGTGCACAATTACATAATAAAGCAGTTAAAACTGTTGTAACGATATCATAAATATCAAATAAGGAGTTGGACAGGAAAGACTCAGAAGTTCAAAACTGTACAAATCCCTGAAATCCTTGAGCCATCACCTGATACATGTATATATGTACATGTATACGTGTATGTGTTCATTTCAGCTTTGATAATGCCGCTGACTCCTAATTTCTTCTATTAAAAGTTGACACAGTACCGCGAGTCAAGCAGCTCTGGTGTGGGCCCTTTTGGAAACTGATCCAGGTTTCTTCACAGTTCTGCTGTGAACAGCCCATAACTGGATCCTTGAGGAGCATTTCTTTAGGCCTTTCAAAATATCACTCAAACGCTTCCTTTAGGAGCCATTATGAGGATTTTCTGGATGTCCCCTGAGGGCTTCATAAAGCTCTGCACATGTAGGGGCTGTGAAAGGAGTATCCAGGAAGCTTTAATTTCTAACATTAAAGTGCATACTTACAAAAATATTGCATTACAGAGCTTATTATTACCAGCACTGCTATTGTAGCATGAGGAGTTTGCACTTCCATGATAAGGCACAAGAGGTCAGAGCTTCACTACAAATGCCATGAAATCCCCTCTAATCCACAGCCACCCCGCTCTGGAGAGGCACATTTATCGACATCATGAGGGCTACTGGCTGAAACATATCTGCTGAAATCATTTCACTTAAAACATTATTACAAATCCAATTAATAGTGCCATTAAACAAGATGAAAAGAGAGACAACACTGTAATTTAATACGCAGAGAGCCTAAGACCATCAGGTAGCCACGCCTGAACACTGGTTTCTATGTGTAGACACTGATGGAGATGGGTTCTGCCGACTGCATGAGCTTTACGTGGACTTCATTCTCTAGAGTGGGCCTTTCAGATGAGCTCAGTCATGTTTGTAACCAGTAACAACACCAGTCTTTTAAAAATCGATCTAGAAAGTTCATCTTAAAATGTCAGAACCACGTCTCACCAGGTGAACATTTTAAGCTCGTTTCAAAACTGTTTGTTAGATTAATATAAAACCAGAAATATCTTTCTCTGCAGCCCTCACCCATTAAACCATCCTTCATTCAGACCCTGAACCCCACTGGCCCCCAGCTGACCAGTTAAAAAGCAGCAGGACAGAGGTGACCATTAAACTGACTGTAAGCAGAATATAAAAAACCTTTAATAAACACTGATATACCACACATTCATCTTAGCATCTTTGACAAATATATGTATCTTTTCCTGTGTGAAAATGAGTTCATATATTCATGGAGAAACATTGTTGACTGTAAAAATGTCAGTTTAATACACTAATGCTTTTAAAATACAAGATAAAACCAAGTCTCTCATCACCAACAGTGGGCAGGTTTTACACAGGACAAGCTGCTGTTCAGGTCTTGCATCCCAAGTGCTGGAATATTTATTTCAAAAAGAGGAAAAAAAAACAATATTTTCAGCTTTTATTGAATTTGCCCAGACACATTTTTCAGTTTTCTTTTCATAAGAAGTAAGCCCAGGGATACTGGTAACCCTGAAGACAACACAGAATAATTCTCAAAAGTCTTTCATCAGCGTCCCCTCCCTTTAACGCAGACTCACTTCATAAATTTCACTTTTTTATCATTAAAATTTTCTTTTTTAAAAAAAAATCTTTATTTTTCAGTTCTGAAAGGCAGACATCAGGACACATAGAAAAGTCTCTGCAGTTCAGTCTTTTCTTTTTCCTATTAAAGAATAAGAAACTACATGGGAGAGGTAAAATGTGCACACAAGATCAACCAAAGATACACCATAAACAGTCTGGAGAGACGGGAAAGTAAAACAAAACCACACTGTAGTTTTCTGTAGCAGCACAAACTCCTTAGATGTCACCTCCACAAAATCTGTCTGAACGGGTCTGACATATTTAACCCGGTTTAACTAAAACAGCAACAGTAATTCTTTCCATAGCATAAATATCATTTAGGATATGAATCCACTCCTCTATCATTACAGTTTTCATCAAAATGTACAACCAAGTAAAAGACTGCACAGAAATCTGCTTTAAACCTAAAACTGGAGCTTTGTTTGCCAACACACTGAAGAACTAAAAATGTATTTTTAAAAATTACCAATAAGAGGAAGAAGCTAAAAGGAAGATGTGTCATTTTCTTTATATGATAGGCTATAGATGAATTTAAATATATATGTGATAATGTTAGATGAATTTAAATATATATGTGACAGTGTTAGATGAATTTAAATATACATGTGACAGTGTTAGATGAATTTTAATATACATTTGATAGTGTTAGATGAATTTCAATATATATGTGACAGTGTTAGATGAATTTAAATATGTATGTGACAGTGTTAGATGAATTTAAATATGTATGTGATAGTGTTAGATGAATTTCAATATATATGTGACAGTGTTAGATGAATTTAAATATGTATGTGACAGTGTTAGATGAATTTAAATATATATGTGATAGTGTTAGATGAATTTAAATATGTATGTGACAGTGTTAGATGAATTTAAATATATATGTGATAGTGTTAGATGAATTTAAATATATATGTGACAGTGTTAGATGAATTTAAATATATATGTGATAGTGTTAGATGAATTTAAATATACATGTGACAGTGTTAGATGAATTTTAATATACATTTGATAGTGTTAGATGAATTTCAATATATATGTGACAGTGTTAGATGAATTTAAATATGTATGTGACAGTGTTAGATGAATTTAAATATGTATGTGATAGTGTTAGATGAATTTCAATATATATGTGACAGTGTTAGATGAATTTAAATATGTATGTGACAGTGTTAGATGAATTTAAATATATATGTGATAGTGTTAGATGAATTTAAATATGTATGTGACAGTGTTAGATGAATTTAAATATATATGTGATAGTGTTAGATGAATTTAAATATATATGTGACAGTGTTAGATGAATTTAAATATATATGTGATAGTGTTAGATGAATTTAAATATATATGTGACAGTGTTAGATGAATTTAAATATATATATATATGTGACAGTGTTGGATAAATTTGAATATATATGTGACAGTGTTAGATGAATTTAAATATATATGTGATAGTGTAAGATGAATTTAAATATATATGTGACAGTGTTAGATGAATTTAAATATATATGTGACAGTGTTGAATGAATTTAAATATATATGTGATAGTGTTAGATGAATTTAAATATATATGTGATAGTGTTAGATGAATTTAAATATATATGTGACAGTGTTAGATGAATTTAAATATATATATATATGTGACAGTGTTGGATAAATTTAAATATATATGTGATAGTGTTAGATGAATTTAAATATATATGTGATAGTGTAAGATGAATTTCAATATATATGTGACAGTGTTAGATGAATTTAAATATATATGTGACAGTGTTAGATGAATTCAAATATATATGTGATAGTGTTAGATGAATTTAAATATATATGTGACAGTGTTAGATGAATTTAAATATATATGTGACAGTGTTAGATGAATTTAAATATATATGTGACAGTGTTAGATGAATTTAAATATATATGTGACAGTGTTAGATGAATTTAAATATATATGTGACAGTGTTAGATGTATTTAAATATATATATATAAGTGACAGTGTTGGATAAATTTAAATATATATGTGACAGTGTTAGATGAATTTAAATATATATGTGATAGTGATTAATGAATTTAAACATATATGTGATAGTGTTAGATTAATTTAAATATGTATGTGATGGTGTTAGATGAATTCAAATATATATGTGATAGTGTTAGATGAATTCAAATATATATGTGACAGTGTTAGATTAATTTAAATATGTATGTGATAGTGTTAGATGAATTTAAATATATATGTGACAGTGTTAGATGAATTTAAATATATATGTGACAGTGTTAGATGAATTCAAATATATATGTGATAGTGTTAGATGAATTTAAATATATATGTGACAGTGTTAGATGAATTTAAATATATATATATGTGACAGTGTTAGATGAATTTAAATATATATGTGACAGTGTTAGATGAATTCAAATATATATGTGATAGTGTTAGATGAATTCAAATATATATGTGATATTGTTAGATGAATTTAAATATATATGTGACAGTGTTAGATGAATTTAAATATATATGTGACAGTGTTAGATGAATTTAAATATATATATATGTGACAGTGTTGGATAAATTTAAATATATATGTGACAGAGTTAGATGAATTTAAATATATATGTGACAGTGTAAGATGAATTTAAATATATATGTGACAGTGTTAGATGAATTTTAATATATATGTGACAGTGTTAGATGAATTCAAATATATATGTGATAGTGTTAGATGAATTTAAATATATATGTGACAGTGTTAGATGAATTCAAATATATATATGTGACAGTGTTAGATGAATTTAAATATACATGTGACATTGTTAGATGAATTCAAATATATATGTGATAGTGTTAGATGAATTTAAATATATATGTGACAGTGTTAGATGAATTTAAATATGTATGTGACAGTGTTAGATGAATTTAAATATATATATATGTGACAGTGTTGGATAATTTTAAATTTATATGTGACAGTGTTAGATGAATTTAAATATATATATGTGACAGTGTTAGATGAATTTAAATATATATGTGACAGTGTTAGATGAATTTAAATATATGTGTGACAGTGTTAGATGAATTTAAATATATATATGTGACTGTGTTAGATGAATTTAAATATATATGTGATGGTGTTAGATGAATTTAAATATATTTGTGTTAAGTTAACCCATTTCTACCTCACTGTGCCAAATTAAAAAATATAAAGGAAATATATTTATTAGGGCTTAAAGATTTGGTAAAATAAACTCATTGTAATTGTAATTTTTCCCAATATGCGATTTGAAATGCAGTTCTTTCTTGTTCCTCATCCGTTTTATTTCCAGCAAACACAAGCAGTGATTCATTCTATACTTTAACAAACACAATAGTTGATGACACTAGGGCGGGACATTTTTGACAAAAAAATCAAATTGTCATAATTTTGACTTATATTGCAAACTGGATATGAACAGTTATATCTTAAGGGAATAATAATTTTAAAGAAAAACATACCAAAATGAAGAAAGTAGGACTTTTTGTAGATTATTCTAAAAATATGGCACTTGAATGATCGAATGATATGTAATGCATAATATCTCTGCTGCATCAAACAGGTATTAAACAGGTGTTTGACACAAAGTTCAGGTTAAAGGAATATTGCACCTTATGTGATTTGAAAATTGCAGCAGGTTATATTTCGATTTACTCTGATTTGCGATTAATTTCCCAGTTCTAATACACACTGTATGTATTTTACCCTGCAGGTTTTCAATAGAACATAGTGGAAGTGAAAAAAGAGAAAGTATTTCATACGATAATCCAAAATACTGATTAACTGTAAACATGGAATTTTGTTTTCTGGTCTTTTAACAGCTTCTATAGATTTTCTAGGTGGTAGGTCTGGTCCAGACCAAGGTTGTTATACTTAACTAAAACTAACTAAATCACTAAAGCTAAAATTCAAAAATCATTTTAGCTACTGAAACTAAATAAATAGTCTTTGACACAACCAGACTGACTGACACCTACATCAAAGTCTGAGGAGAGTAAAATGGTCTGATCTGATTGGTTAAGACTTCACACAGTGGTAGTTTTATGTCTGGAGTTGTACTCAAACGTCATCTGTAGATAAATAAAATGATACGTGAAGAGTATCCTGTTAGAGTATGTTTGTAAAAATGTATGACGCTCACTCAGCCCTGACATGTACCCAGCATCGATGAAACTGACACTAAAGGATTACTGATCAGTAGATAGTCCAGGATGTGACACAGCAGGGTCTTTGTTCTTAAAGATGCAGCACTCTTAAAGTCAGTCACTTCACTTCACTCATCCTGACTGTGTTGGTTAATCATGGAGTCAACATCAAGTTAATAAGAGCTCAGCAGAAATCAGTGTCAGAGCAATCTAAGGTGAGTCTTTGTCATTACGGCTCTCTCTTTGTGTTTAGGATCTTCACAGTACGACTAGTATGACTTAATGCTCACCATCCTAAACCAGATATTTTTCACTTTCAGCAACTTTAGAAACTTCTTATTTTCCTTTGACGGAAAGATCTTTAACTTTCAGCACATGGCATGGGACAAGAAGAGGCAAAAGCGGCGAGCAGACAGACGAGCGTTCCACTCTCCAGCTCTTAACAAGCATAGTAATACATCAGTCAAAAGCAATAATTTTACTATTAATGAAATTCCAATTTGCCTTCAGTGCATTTCACGTTGACATTTTCCACATTGCAACAGTGCTTTGATAAAGTTTTTAAAATGCAAAAACGCATCTAAGAGGCTAAAGACCAGCCGGGATGTCAGCGGGCCTGGCAGAGGACTATGGTACTTAATTTTTATCACCATGTGCCCGGGGCATCCAAAGCCTGAATGTTAACATTGGCTCCATTTTCATTATCATCACATGATTATGGATTTTACTGCATTTAGCTGATAATACAACTAGGAACTCACCTTAAAAGAAGTTGCTTGGAGGTTTCATTTCTGCCCAAATGAAATTTTTATTTGACAAACAAGTATAATTAGGCTGCACTTCTTGTTCAGTGTCAGTCTGTTTTCTGATTGAACTTAGACCAATTTGCTGCCGCTAAATGAGTTTGTATAATTTCCATCCTGAATGTCTCGGGGACATTAGCTTTAGGAGTGCTAAGTGGCAGCATGCTTTTTGAAGTTCCTGATTATTCGATGCCTCCCCTGTCTACCTATACGTTTTTCAGCTTACTTCAAAGTTAACAAGGAAATAGCCTACCTAGGAGTACAATGAGAATTTGAAAGTGTTTTTGGCCAGGTCTCGGAGGCACAGTGAAAATTACTTTAATAAGTGTGTAATACACTTCGTTAGCTTCAATGCTCTTTGCTTTCTCACTTTATTTCTTTCATGTGGCCACTTTTATTGAAGAGAAGGAGCAGATTTGTTTCTGTTGAAACTCTACACTTAATAACAAATACTATCAGTTTAATGGAGGCTGCTAATAACAAATTAATACATTTATAATTATAAAAATGATACAAATGGCTCTAACATGGCTGTTCACTTATTGATTATACACCAAATAAATAATACGCTTAAATAGATGAAAATGGAAGGTATTTATATTCCTGCAATGTACCAGTGTTAAAGTAATCATCAATATATTAGGGAGCAAAATGCTGCAGACTACCTTCTATAAATACTTCTGTAAGCTTCTACACCAGGAGAAAAAAGTTGGATTATTTGTATATTTGCCCCTAATGGATTAGATGACCCAAATGTTACAGCTATTTCAGCGGAGTAATCCAGTCATCCTCCAGAACATAAACACCAACAGAGAGAGGCTGCACCACTTTAAAGATGTGTGCAAAAGGAGAATAGCACAAATTAAGCTCAACGTGGGATTGTTGAGGAGAAATGGGGATTTTTACAATGTGATTAAATAAGCTTTTAAAAATGTGGAGAGAATAGTTTACACGAGAATGAGAGCGCCGAGACTCGACCCCCATCCTCAAACCTAGTGCACGTTTCCTCTAAACCAGGGGTTCTCAACCTTTTCAGCCCGTGACCCCCTAAATAAAGGTGCCAGAGACCGGGGACCCCCACTGTACCTGAACGATGGTTAAACAGCCATGAACACTCTAGAACAGTCATGTGCAGACAAGGCCGTCCATGAGGGGGGACATGGGAGAGCTTTCTGGGACCCAGCCAAACTGGGGGCCAGCAAAATCATGGTCCATTGTAAAGTTAAGCTGTGGTATTTTATATTTAACCTGAATAATAACCACTCTGATCAAAGAAACAGATTTTAATTCATCTGTGTAGTAGGTCGCCTTCTAAAAAAATGTAAATCCTTTTGTTAAAAACAGAATAAAAATTGGTTAAAAACAGCTGAAATGGGTTAATAATGGCCAAAAATGGTGGGAAAGGTGGTGAAATTAGATTTTAAGAGTAGCAAAAATGGGTTAGAAGCAGGGCTTGACATTAACTTTTTTGTTCACTGGCCACCATGGCTACTTGTTTTGAAAAGTTATTAGCCACTGAGCATTTCCACTTGCCACAGTTGTGTTGATGTGAAACTATGTGTGACATGCCAGACTGGGTATGTCTGTTATGAGCTGAAACACATGCTCCATTTCCTGCTTTAATGGATAATAAGTTTAGACTAATATTAAAACAATGACTTTTAATTAACTTTATTCAAAAAAATCTGAAATGCAGCTGGTTTCATCTCATTCTCACTCAGTCAACTATCCACCAGAGGACGCTGAGGTTGTGACACTTTTAAATTCCACTGGCCAAAGTGGCTAGTTGAAGTCAATCTGGTACCTGCCACAGCTGAAATCCACCCATATTTGGCTAGTTGGTTGGTGTAAATATCAGCCCTGGTTAGAAGTGCCAAAAATTAGATAGAAGTTGTAAAAGGTGATTAAAAAATGGCTGAAATGACGTTAAAGTGGCAAAAATAGGTGGAAATTTGGTGAAATGGGATGAAAATTGATATAAACTGGCAAAAAAGGGTTAGCTGTGGCAGAAATAGTCAGAAACTGGCAACAATGGGCGTATTAACTTGTGAAATGTGGCTTACAAAGTGGTAGAAGGGGTTAATATTGGTAATAATGGGTCAACACAGCCAACAATAAGCAGAGAGTTGATTTGGTTTAGAAGTGGAAGAATCAGGCAGAAAAAAAGTGGTTGAAAGGGTTTAAGACTGACAAAAAAAGGGTTTTAAGTTGCAAAAATGTGTTAAAATCGGCAAAATTGGTGTAAAGTGGCAAAAGTGTAATCTAAAAAATGTTCTTAGTTTTTAAGGCATCTGGAGACCCCCTCTCAGTGTCTCACGACCCCCAATGGGGTCCCAATCCCAACGCTGAGAACCCCTGCTCTAAACTGTTGGTGTTTCAGCTGGAAATAATCCTTAAAGATTTAAGACATAAACACCAGAGTTTGTAAATAAAGAATAAAAATCAAACTTTCAGTTTCACTTTGATTTTTGACAATATCTGATCCGTCAGTCTTTCCAGACTCTTCCCAGCCAGTACTGATACTGACTCTGACATCGGTACTGTTTTTCAGTCCTGGTTGTACCTGTTCCTCTGACTGAGACGGTCTAGAAACAGACAGAATAAATGATAGATATGTAGGCATTCATCACTGAAGAGGTGAGTCTTTTCTTTAAATCTCATCTACATCAGACATCAAATACATCTTTAACAGAGTCAGTCCAAATAAAAACAGCTCTGGAAACACCTGCTGACAGACGGTGAGCAACAAAGAACACTAAAGGAACACGGATCCTCTTCTGGATCAGTTTGTGTTTTACTATCAAAACGTCGGGGTTAACTGCAGGGAGTGGTTGAAATGAGACCAAAGAAAAAAGTCACATTTCTGTCAGGTGCAAAGAATTCAACATGCTAAACATGTCTGAGCTAAAACTTGAAAACAAACTTGGAATGAGAATTGAATGTGGACTGACGTCGGCCCACTGATTCTGTTTTTACTGTCCTGCAACAATGTTCCAAACTTCAGCACCATTCGTGGCTTTAGCGTGTAATAAATGATGTAAACGATGTTTTCAAAGGCAGCCGAACCCTCTAGAGGACTGAATGTAGCTACACATGTGCTTACATGTTTGCATCCCTGAGTAATTCAAGCAAAGAATCGTTTTAAAGGTACTGGGAATATTAACAGCGTCTACCAGTCAGAGTCTAGATTACGATGCTCACTCCTGGTGGAAGCTAGGAAACCAGCGTAGCTCTTTAGTCCCTTCTGAGCTACTGTAGAAACATAAAAGGTGCAAAAAAAAATCCAAGATGGTGGCGTCCATGGAGGGAACCCTCCCTATGCATGAATAAAAGGCTTCTTTTAGGTTAATAAAAACAGAACTTTTTTATATTCAGGTAAATAAACAGTAATTCAGACAGACCTACTTACAAACGTTAGCTTTCATCTTTACCAAGTTTGTTCCTCTTATTGCTGCCGGGTGAAATATTACAGACCGCACCTTTAAATGTGACATAGAGCCTCGTAGCATCCTGAGGACGGGGGCTGACGTCTGTGTTCTACCTGGTTTATGTGTCAGAACATACTTTTAATTCATTTATTTTTTAATCTTGATGGAAAACTCAGAAATGAAAACACACTAACAGTTGTGAATCCAGTACTTGGTATTTCAGCGTTAACATGCAGACCTGGTGGTTTAACTATGAATCACATGGTTTTTTAGTTTGTGCTCACTCCTGAAATCTCAGTGTGGAATCCTCCTCTAGCGCTGTAAGAGCCGGTGTACACTCAGACACGACTTGTGTGTTTGGCAACCTTGTTATTGTTTTATATTAAATTCTTATGATTTCCCTGAACACGTAAAATCCAAGAACTAAAGTGACCACATCAGTAAAAAGAAAACATGACTTAGCGACCAACAGCCGATAAAAACGTTGCTTTATCAGAGGCAGCCTGCTTAAAACAGCATCACAGTCAAAGACACAAAGAGTGAGTGACTAAAATGAAATACAGAGTTAGGGATGCACGCTACTGGACTTTTGCTCATATTTACAAATGAATTTTAGCCGATACAGATATTTAAATGTAGTTCTGACCTAAAACTTCAGTTCTTAAAATGCACAACTTAAAGTTTGAGGATGAAAACATGAAAAACTTCTTTGTTCTGTGGCCGGTAGAGCTGATATAGTCTGACTGTTACAGCCAGAACATGAGCGGTAAATATGAGCAGAAATGTTCACACCTGCTGATAGCGATAGTTCACTCTTTAATATCTACCAGAAATGATAATACCCCGATGATGCTGTTAATCCCTATACAGAATAAAAAACATTCATAGAAGTACAGAAGTTATAAAATCAATATTACCAGTAAAATTTAATTTTCTCTATCAGTGGTTCCCAACCTTTTTCCTTAGGGCCCCCGACTCACATCTAAGAAAATCTGAGCCTCCCTGGACCCTCAGAAAAAATATTCCTCTATTTTAATAGTTTTCATTGACAAAATCCCAACATAACAGGCCTGCATACGTGTTCCTCTAGAAAGATCTATGAACTGTCCATTATTACAACAGCATGCTAGTGGCACTCTAAAGCTGGATAATAATGCAGATCTGTTAATCGCCAC
Source organism: Cheilinus undulatus (assembly GCF_018320785.1). Lineage (NCBI taxonomy): Eukaryota > Metazoa > Chordata > Actinopteri > Labriformes > Labridae > Cheilinus > Cheilinus undulatus. The sequence continues at coordinate 2,076,418 of NC_054870.1, forward strand.
CGCCTAGGAGGTCATGTGATCGGCTGGGTTTGTTAGTTTGATTGTTAGTTTGTTAGTTCGTTTGTTAGCAACATAACTCAAAAAATATGGACAGAATTTGATGGAATTTTCAGGAAATGTCAGAAATGGCATGAAGAAGAACTGATTAGATTTTGGGAGTGATCCGGATCACGGTCTGGATCCAGGAATCTTTTAAAGGATTCTTCACTATTGGGAGATAGGGCTAATGGTGGAGGTCTGCTTTTCTAGTTTAAAATAAACTAGACATTTTCTGGTTTAAATGTTTATTTATGAGAGAAAATTAGGATTTTTTAACTTTAAAAGTCATAACTGTGCTCGAACCAAAACTGAGATTATAAAAGTCCAAAAGTGTAAAAATCCAGTTTTGTTTCTTGTTATTTTTTGACTTAACAATGTCATAAATTTAAAATTAAAAACTGTACATTTTTTGAATCTCTATTGTCAAAACGTACGACTTTTTAAACTCGGAAATTTCCAACTTATTTTGCAAATTTCTGACTTTTTAGACTCTGTTTTCTTGTAAATATACGTTATAATGCCATTTTTAAAATTTCCCTCCCAAATTTTTGACTTTTTTGGTCAAAGATTAATGGATTCTATTAAATTATTCATTTTCTAATATCTTAAAGGTTTTCCAGAATGTTCTGTTGGACATTGTGTATGCAATCATGATTTAACAAAATTATTATTAATGATAATAATTTTGTTAAAACCCCCCGGTTGGTAACCGGTGTTGTAAATCTGGTGTGTACGTCTGAAAACGACTTTATCATTTATGATAACGATATAAACGAAGTAAAGGAAGGCTGGGCTAACAATGATTTCTTTGTACTTTCAGAGCCAATCCTGACCTGATCACAGGTCAGAATGTCATTTTTAGAAATGTCATCTCTAGTGTTTAAAGGATCAGACCAGACTGCAGCTCCATTTAAAGTCCTGGTCTATCTCTGAGACCCGACTGTAGAGCAAACAAAAAGTTTTTAGGATTAATTAGACAAAGTTAGAGATGATTTGTCGTCTCCCCTGGTAAGGACTAGAGATTAAATCTCTCTTCACCCACTCCACAAACACAAACAGAGATAAAGCCAAAATCTGATTCTGGTATCTCCAGCCCACAGTTTGCATCCCGGTCCATAGGAAAGCTGATTAGCTCTGGCAGCTAGCACATACGTGTGCTTCAGTGATACCAGAGTACAAGAAACCTCTGAACTGAGCTGCCAGGAGCAAAATGAATAAATAGAAAGAAACAATACACATGATTAATAGCCATACGTAGTGAAGTCCTCAAGTCCCTGCAGCTTAAGTAGCCTTTCATCATTGAAGAGGAGCTGGGCTCATGCTTTTGCTGGTGGGAGTTTACACAGCTTCAATAGCCATCAATATTCCCCTCCTATTCAGATGGCTAAATCCCAGGTGAGTGACAGGTGCCAGCTACAGGGCTGTTAGGAGAGAGCGTTTGTTGATATAACCCTGTTTTCCTCTCTTTGAGCGACTGATCTGCAAAGGTACACATCAAGGCCCTCCTTCAGCAATGTACACAGAGCACTTCGAAAGGAGTACATAAAAATGCCTCTGCCTCCCTCCTTGCTACACTAAACAGAGAGAGAGAGTGGGGGGGGGGGGGGCATTGAGATGAATGCGGGGAGGCTGGGGGGACTCAAACAGACGTTGAAGAGCGGCAAGTTTGCATTTGCCCATACCAACAAGCTCCTATCTCATTAACAAACCGCTGAAATAAAAGAGTGCTTTTTTGGCTCACAGCTATAAAAAAAAATTATCATAGTGATGATGTTCCTCAGCCGTCAACAGAGCTGTGATAACGTTGTTTGATGATGACTTTCCCATGAATGTTAAGCAGCCGCCGCAGCAGAGGAAAGGAGCTTATCAACGTCTAATGCCCATCTCTAATTCCTGCCCTTCTTGAACTAGCCATTTTCTAACAGCGTTAACTGTCAAATTTACATCCCGTCTTAATGCCACTAAAGAGTACGGGGGATGAAGAGTAAATGACAGCAGTGTAATGAGGAAGGCAAGGCATTCCTTCTCCCACTCTCTCCCCCTCTCTTTCTCTATGGAGCAGAAGATTTCCACAATATGGGCCTTTTTCCCTCCTCCTGTGCCTGATGCTGTGATGGAGAGCTTACCTGTGAACTAAAGAAAGGTGCACCTGACTTTCATTTGCTGGGGGGCTTTTGTTTAAGAGGGGAAATGTTGTAAATGTGTTTATACAGCAGAGAATATTCTGACAAAGGAGAGCTCAGGGGATTCACTCAAACAAACGGGACAGTTTTCACAGGAAATCTAAAGACGTTTTTAAACCATGACTTTGTTTAAGGGGTCTGGAGTTGCACCTCGAGGTCACAGGTGATTTTTTAAATGTACTTTTAGCCCCCCAGTCTTTTTGAGCATCTCACACACATTAACAATCAACATTAACAATATCAACAAAGGCTCACACTGACAAATAAAATAATAAAATATTTGTATTATTCAGAGAAATAAAGACACTCCTGCTTTGTGATTCACATAATAGTTATACCACAGTCATAGTTATGGAAAAGTCTCTTTCACCTCTGAATGAAACAAAATGTCGACTTTTCTGGTTAAAGCACGTTTAAAAGTGTAGTTTCTGTTTTTCTGAGGAATTTTAACTCCACTACTGAAGCAGACAAATCACCAGTCTCACTGAAAGAAAAGATATGGGCTGATAAATGATTATTTCATTTGTTTAAAAATAAATAAATTAATAAGTATAGTAATGGGCAATCAGACAGTGACAGCAAACATTTCATACAAGAATGAGTCATAAGTGGTGATATTTTAAACATCTCTGTAACTGTGTGTTTTTATTAAAGCAAATGTAATGAAGCATATTTCTCCCTTGTGGTTGTGTCCACTCTAAATAAGGGCTGAGTGATTTAAATTCAGCCCCTCATGCAGGAAAATGAGAGAAGGGAGGAACGGATAAACAGAAGAAAGGTTGTACCTTCTGTTAATGCTGCTATAATCAACCGTGCAACTGAACCTATGAATCTGGTCCATTTCATCTGACGGTCAGGCCGCCTCAGATTATATCTCCATCCATCTGATTGGACTAAAGACAGATTCAGACTGAGCTCATTTCATGCTGATCTGGTCGCCTTCTGTGAAACTATCCAAGAGGCGAGAGGTTGTAGCAATTTGGGAGGAAAAGACAACAGATAAATGATGAGAGAGGCTTTTTACCTTTCAGAAGAAATGTTTTAATTTAAATGGATTACTTTATCAGAGTAAAGTCCTCCAGCTTTGCAGCTCTGACTGAGATTACACCAATTACACATCAAATACAGTCAGACACCTGCAAACGCCTCATGTGCTCCTGGTGAGAATGCAGCATTATAATGCTCAGAGAGAATATTTAACTACCAATATAGGCTTCATCTGCTCAGGCTGTGCCTCTTCATTTATTATAATCATATAATAATAATTATAATCATTGTTATAATCATATAATAATTATTATAATTATTATTATGATCATATAATAATTGTTATTGTATTATTATTATTATTATCATTATTATTATTATTATTATTATTATTATATTATCATTATTATTGTTGTTGTTGTTGTTATCATTATTATTAAAAATTTTATCATCATTATTATTAATATTATTATCATTAGTATTATACGTTTGCTTCACACACACAGAGTGGTCATACTACAGCAGTGACACTGTTTATTAAGTGATTAAAGGAAATAGTTTAACATAGCTATACCTGTGCATTTCAGAAAGTGTTTAACTGTTCCAAACCGACGTGGCCAAGGCTCATTTATGCTGCATTCATGTATCAGAACATCTTTGCATTTAAATAATAAAACTGCCACTGCCCACAAATTCACATGCATTTGTAGCAGTGTTTATTTCATTAAAACTATAACTAAAAATGTTCAGCAACAGCCTTTTTTATGATAAAAGCTAGACTAAGACTAAAAAGAATAGATCTCTGATGACTAAAACTAGACTAAAATGTGATTTAGTTTACGTTGGACATTAAAAATCTGTGATATTTCTCCACTGAGGGTAAATCTGTGTATCTATTCTGCCTCTCAGCTGTAGAAAGCAGGGACCCCAGGGCTGACAGAGAACACACTACCATGACTTGGTACCAGATTTAGGCAAGAGAATAAATGCTTTGACTAAACGTAAAGACTAAATGTAAGGACTTTTTATGGACTTTGGTTGACTAAAACCAAAAAAGGATAAAAATGACTAAAATGAGACTAAAACTAAAAGACTAAAGAATAAAATTAAAAATATTTAACAACTCAGATCATCCTCAGCAGTAAGTAAATGTCTTCTTCCTTGTGTTGTGCTGCTTTGGTCGAACTGTCGCTCATCGCTGCCCTCATAATTTCCACTGTTTGCTGCGTTTCATCGTATCTGTGAATGTGCAGAAACTTGACAGAATAAATTCAGCGTATGGACAGAAAGCTCTGTCCCTGTGTTTCACATGTAGATATTACATACATACATACATTTACAGCATGTGTACCTCTAACTGCATTATAGAGACATTAAGACATAGGTAGCACTCCAACAAGTGTGTGTACGTTGCTTTAATATTCTGTGTTATGTGGCTGAATTTCTGCTGCTCTGAAGGCTAAATGTTGACGACAGTATAACACGGAGATGTCACCTCCCTCTGTCTGGGCTCGCTTGGAAACTCAGTGGACGCAGTTCTTGTTTGTCAAAGCCTCTTTGCTTTGCAGTTTGCTGTTGCAGCTGAGCTCTGCCTCTGGGCACAATAGATTTGACACAAGAGTGCTGATGAATCTCATCAGTTTAATGTGTTTATGCTCGCTAAGCCCTAAAAGCTTATTGCTGTTCAGTGGAGTGCTACAAAGTTACCTAATTTCCCCTCTGGTTGACTCTCAGCACTCGGGCTACACAGACTCTTAGTAACAAGATGTATGCTGCAACCTGTGGAAGACAGCCAGCACGCCGTGTCTCGCTGATTTGAGTTATCGGGCAGAGAATAGGCCTTGACAGAAATACAGTGAGTGCAGATATTACTGTTTTTTCCACCTTAAAGTCAGCCTATGACTGTCTCTTCCTCCACATTCATCCCATTTTACAGCCTTTTCACAGTAAGTGCTTTAGTCTTATCTCCGCTGCCCCCACCTCGTCTGTCTCATATTCCAACCAATGAGGCTGGCTGCCTAAATGACAGCTAACACCCAGTATTAATTAAAACGTCATGCCTCCAAATCAATATAGTAAAACAGTTCAAACACAACTCATCAGCACTGCTGTGATAAGTGCTTTTGGGTGACAGGTAAGTCCAAAGAAAGAGATGCAGGAGAATTGTATGACGGAATAATCCAAAGAGTACATGTACATTAAAATTTATGACCCCCTATGTGTTTCTTCATCACTCACAATTGCAAATTATCCACACTGTCATGAAGTGTTGCTACGCTAAACTGACAGATTCATAAGTCAGCAGCATCAGGCCAAGAAGCTTGATGCAAGAATTCCTCAGCTTCTGATGTCTGACTGCAACATGCAGAAAGCCAGCGGTGCACGCTGGAGCACGGCTTTATCAACCAGGCTTAAATAGGTGCAGCATGATTATGTTCACGTCTGCTTTGTTGGGAAAAATTATGCAGATTTATACGCACAGTTTTCATTGGACCTCTAAAACAAGAGGGCTGCACTTTTGCCCTGAAGTTTCCATTAATATGGCTAATAAAACACACAACTACTGCCACTTTTTTTTTTTTTTTTTTTGCAATATTCCTTCAATTCTGAGTGACAAATGGGCTCGATTCAAAACTTTCCGAGCCTGTGCGTGATTACACACCCTCACTGATATACTTTGTTTAAAACTGGTGCTCTGAATATGGATAGAATGTGACAAATTCTGTCAGAGCAAATATGGTTTAATAAATGAATTAGCTTCATAAATAATAGCTGTAATGACATTTTAGGGGACAATAAGCCTAAGCGTTGTCAGGAAATAGTTGATGTATGAGTTTCATGCCTCAGCAGTTCCTCAAAATGAATAGGCTTGGGAAGATAGCAGGGGCCTGCAACCAGCCTATTTCCTCGAATTATCTACTTGTTGTCAATTTGCACAGTGGAATTACACATGCAAATTGAACTGCCTGCACAAACACCACTTGGAGATGATAAAAACAAATTAACAAAGGGTATAGAAGGAGGATTTATTTCACTGGCTAACCCAGGTCAAGCAATACACGTATCTTCCGATTGTGTGTACCCAATTTTGGTGTAATTATATCAGCAAATTATTCTTTGTAATCTTATTATTTTTGCCAACCTCCTCCTTACACACGTAATTAACTCGCTTTGTATCCTTGTGAGGGAAAAATCATCTCACCCCTGCATCAGAGGAGCACAGTTTATTCTGATTTCTTGTCGCCTTTTTCAGATGGAATCCACAGAAAGGTGAGGAGTCAACAGTTAAGGGACGAGGCTTAGTGTTGCTGCAGCAGCAAAGACACAGTGTTAACCCTTTTAACATCTCCTCTAATATTGGAGAGGAAATTAAGAGTCTCTGGACCTCCACGTTTGCTATTAGATATCTCATTTACTTTGTACACACAGTGCTAATCTGCACTAATGAATTCTGCCACACCATGCCAGATCGAGATGACTTAAAAATTATTACCACTTCCACAGATATGCCTTTCCTCATTTGAGGCTCTATTTGGCTGGCTCGCAAAACAGTCTGTCACAGTAAGATACAAATAATTAGGGTTTTAAGATGATTAGTTTATCTCTGTGCTCTTCCAGTCCTTCCTCTTATCCACCATGGCCAAAACTTAATAAGAGGCTCTAAGTTTTAAACAGCCAACTCCAAATTACCAAGAAATGACGAAAATAATGAACTGGAGCACATCCCAGGGAGAGAGGGGGGGCGGGGGGGGACCAGAGATGGATGTGGGAGAGCTAAGTAACATTAATTCAAGTGTGAAATAGAGCACAAAGTCTGGTAATCAATAAGGACTGAAGGAAGGAATGATTTAGACCTGTAATGCCAAAATTGTTTAGTATTAACAGGACTCTCATTTACCTTCAGCTCTGTGCTCATCAACTTGTCACATAAGTAATTGAAGTCACAATAAGGCTGAGTGAGTGATACCAGTTAATGGTTGCATACTTAAGAGAGGAGGATGAGATCCTGATTTTACATGTTTGGGATGACAGTCAATAAAGCATAAGCCTCATCAGCACACTTTAATATGCCCTGCAGAAAAGCTTAACTCTGTAAATCTCTCATCTCAGGGTACAAGGAGGTCAAGGAGAGAGCAAGGTCTCCAGGTTTCTCTTTTTAAAGATAGTTTTAAAATTATTTCAGAAAAATGACAGGATATCACAAAGTGGTGGGAAAATGAAGCCAACAGGACAGCCGTAGCTCTTCAGGATGTGAGGCTGCAGAAACAGGGGACCTTCTGTACGTCCCATATTAAAATACACATTTATACAGAACAAATCACATTTTTGGGGTCTGGTTAAAGGGAATGGAGATATTTTGTACAGAGATGCCAAAAATGGTGGTCCAGGGGCCAACTGTGGCCAGTGGTTCATTCTGTAGCAGCAAAAGAGGAGCAAACAGGAAGCTTGTGCTTGATTGTACTGTACTTCTTTGTGGAGACACCAGGTGGTGCTGCTGTGCTCATTATGTCAAGAAACAAACATTTGATGATTAAATTCATCGAGAGCTTTTTTATTACTTAACTCAGGGGTTCTCAAACTTTTGAGGGCTAGGGACCCCTTACAGGGCAGAAAATTTTCCAAGGACCCCCACATAACCTAACCTGACACGCCTGATGGATTTGTTTCTCACATCCATCTGGGAAAGCTTCAATAGGAAACGTTTGAGAAAAGGCTGAGGCTGTGAAAAAAAACTTGGAGTGTGATTGGATGAACGTTATGTCTGTCACATCTCTACGAGCCAATCAGAGCAACAAAACACGTGACGTAGCTGCTATCGAGCTGCACGTGTGCAGCTACCGAGGAATAACGCGAAACATGGCGACTGTAGACATGTCAGTACTCGACTTTTGTCGTTTTTGAAAAGAAAACAACTCACTGCTGTTCTTTGTTCTTCTTTTAATGAAGAAATGCCAGCAATACCTGATAAAACTGGCGCTTCAGCAGCATCCACGCTAATCTCTTCCTCCACAACTGCACCAACACCACAACTCTGCTGCGCCTGAAAGTACTGCCCCTCGTCACTGATTTGTCCTGTCACTCTCTAACCGGGCCCAAACGGTTCAGACTGTAGCTTTGCAAGATGGATTCGCCAGTGAAAAACAAGGGAACGGGCGTATCCATCTTTGCAAGGTTACACATAACCCTCATTCTGATTAAACACGTTAACTGCCATTTGTGATCCTCTATGCTGTATTTTAAACTCTTCAACCTAAATTCAAGCTCTTGTCCGGCTGTGTGTGGCTTCTTACTTTTTGTAATCTTTGAGCAGCTAAATAAAATCGCTCTGTGCTTTTTCTTGTGCTTTTCTCATGTGTGAGGAGTGATAAACTTACATGTTATCTTATAATCATATCAGGAATTTTATTGGCCCAAAGCTGAATTATGTGGGAGTCATTGGTTTAGTATGGTTGTTTTATTGTGCTGTAGTCCCTGTATGTATGTATTTGACTTTTAATGACATGGCGTTACTTTAATAATATATAATAATAATAATAATAATTTATTTTGAATTGAACTGTGGCTCGCAGACCCCCAGGGGTCCCGGACCCCAGTTTGAGAACCACTGACTTAACTGACACCACAACAGAAATGGCAAAGATATCAACAGCCAAAAAAGACTGGGTTAATAACACCTGATGAATAAAGACCAAAGATTCAGCAGTAAGTAGCCCTGATCGTGGCTCTGTCACAGGGTCAGATTTACAAACACATAGCTAATAATCTTAAAGTCACACCATTTGTTCTAGTTTTATGTCTGAATGTGGGCGTGAGCTGCCAGAGTCTCCCCTCTCTGCTGCACAGTCAGAGGTTATTATAGTTCACTGAAACTAAATCAAAACTAAGCTTTACCAAAAACACTAACTAAAACTGTATAGTGCGCTTAAAAAACTAACAAAACTGAAATAGAAATAGAGATAAAATATCCTTAGTTTTAGTCTTTGACACAACCAGACTGACTGACACCTACACCAGAGTCTAGAGACTGTAAAACGACCTGATTTGATTGGACTTCACACAGTGGTAGTTTTACTTCAGGAGCTGTATTCAAACATCATCTTTGAATAATTAGAATGATAATAGAGGAGTAGCCTGTTTGAATATATTTGTAAAATGTATGTTGTTCACTCAGCCCTGACATCTACCTGTAACAAACTAAACTAACAATAAAACCAATAAAAACAAAACTAAAACGAAGCATTTCTGCAAAATAAAAACTAAACTAACAAACCAGCAGTCAGAACTAATAAAAACTAAACTGAAATTGAACATAAAAAGTGAAAACAAAATAAAAATAAAAACTAATGAATAATACAAAACTATTACAACCTTGGCACGGTTTCATTCTCCTGTCCAGGTTTGGATGTCGGCCTTTATGAAAAGCTTTAATGTAGGCTGATTTAATCATTTAGGGCCGTTTATTTCAAACATTTTATCAAAAGCTGAAATGATATTGATACTGAGGTATTTCATTCCCTCCTTCTTCCATATCAAAAACAAAAAGTAAGGAAATTTGTGTTTGATAGATTATTTCTTTGTTGTAACAATGCTTCTTGGCAATAAATCTTATACCATTGGAAAGCCTGTTTATTACCCTTTAAAAGATGCCACATTTGTTAGGATCATGCACTTGTGTGATGAGCAGCAGAGCTGAGTATGTGGGTTGCACCCATGAAAAATGTGCCAAATCTTCCCTGCCAATGCCAAACAGCTTATTTTGCTGTTGCTGTTGACTCTTGTTTTGAGCTTCTGGTACCCCCAGGTGCATCCAATCAGGTGCCTGATTGGCAGCACCTGTGAGCAACAGTGGTCAGTAGATGTCTGCTTCAAGAATCAGCATGCCACGTTTGACTGATCTGGATAGGGCCCGGTGGTTGGGCAACTTCAAGCTGGTGTTCTGCAAAACCAAGTTGCGGCACCCTAGTACCATCTCCAAACTGAAGGCCAAGTTCCATATAACGGGGAATGTCAGAGACAGGCCGCGAAGTGGGCGTCCCAAGAAGACGACACCCCAAGAACACTGTTTTCTCACCCTGTCAGCAAGAACTCTATCCTCCAAGATGACAATGCTCGCCGCCACAGAGCGGGGTTTATCAGAGACTACCTCCAGAGTTTGGGAGTGGAGAGGATGGAATGGCCTGCCAGCAGTCCTGACCTTAACCCCATTGAACACTTGTGGGATCAGCTTGGACGTGCTGTTCATGCCAGAGTGACTAACACAACCACGTTGGCTGACTTATGACAAATGCTGGTTGAAGAATGGGATGCCATCCCATCCCAGTGTGTGACCAGGCTGGTGACCAGCATGAGGAGGAGGAGCCAGGCTGGTGACAAGCATGAGGAGGAGGAGCCAGGCTGGTGACCAGCACGTGGAGGAGGAGCCAGGCTGGTGACAAGCATGAGGAGGAGGAGCCAGGCTGGTGACCAGCATGAGGAGGAGGAGCCAGGCTGGTGACCAGCATGAGGAGGAGGAGCCAGGCTGGTGACCAGCATGAGGAGGAGGAGCCAGGCTGTTGTTGCTGTGTTTGGTTCTTCCACACGCTACTGAGGCTCCTGTTTGTTAAATGAATAAACTGTTAATTTGTCAATATGTCTTGTTTCTTCAAACTTCAATCATCCGATCCACCAAACACCAAACAAGAGTCAATGGTAGAATCAGCTGTTTGGCATTGGCATTGGAGAAGTTTTGGCACATTTTTCATGGGCGCAACCCACATACTCAGCTCTGCTGCTCATCTCACAAATGGATGATCCTTACAAATGTGGCATCATTTAAAAGGGTAATAAACAGACCATAAATAATTTCATATGTGAGGTTATCATGACTGTAGTCTGTGCTGCTTGTGAAATATAATTGTTCATGCATCATCTAATGCAGGGGTTCAAACTCAAAGTTTGAGTCCTAATTGTGAGATGCTAAATTGAAAATGTGAACTGAAAACACAAATGAATTTCGTTTCCCATATTCCTGACTTCTTATCTAAATATTTTTACTCCTTACTTTTTCAGATTTTGTGGCTCAACGAGGATATCCTAAATCATCAGGATAAGTTCACATTTTTCTTTAGAATTTGGGGAGAATTTATTACATTTCTTGAAAGTCCTGAACAAAGACATTTGAACATTGTAGAACATGAAATACTGTGCTTAGATAACAGCATGTTGTGGAACATAAATGCTTACCAGGAGCTATGTGAAAAGTTTAATTCTGTTGTTTTTCTCCTTTTACTTATTTATTTACTCATGTATCATCAGTAGTTTTTGTTTGTCTATTTCTGTATGCCTCTGTTGTGTTTCTATGTTAATTTGATGTTCTTCTAAAAAAAAAGTTCACATTTTTATACTTGAGGAAATCTGCAGAACTCAGACTGATGGGCCAGTTAGAACAGAAATATGAGATCATCTTGCGGGCCGAATTTAACTGTTCCACGGGCCGGATTTGGCCCTCGGGCCATGAGTTTGACACCTGTGATTTAGCTGATAGTAGGGATGAACGATTTTGGAAAATAATCTCATCCGATTTGCGATTATTCCTGAACTTTCTTTAATTCCTAAACAAGCACTGAACAATTCTCCAGAAGTGTCTAATTCTGATGATTTTAACTCGTATGGCAAATTTGATGTAAATTATTGCATTGAAGGGTTTTTGTCAGTCTTATATTTCATTAAAAAAATTTTAAAATGAAGAAGGGAGAATTTTTGTAAACTATTCTAAAAATTGGCACTTGCATGATTGCATTATGTTATGTCATGCATAACATCTCTGCTGCAAAAAAAGTTTAAAACTGGCATTTTGACACAATTTTCAGGTCAAAGAAATATTTAACCTTTTGTGATGTGAAAATTGCAGCAGGCCAAATTGCGATTAAATTTAACTTTTGATGAATTACCCAGTCCTAATAGCTAGCTTGATTTTCAGCGGACTATCAGGATGAGGACTCCTCTACAGTTCAAATGTTAAACTTTGCTGAGAAAAAGGTCTAAAAAGGTTTTAGAATTACTGTGATCATTCACACTCAGGGTTTACTGCATGTTTACAGTGAAATAAATGATATTCATGGTTGATGATTATCAGAGATTTGTTAGCTCCGCCAAGGAGGTTATGTGATCGGGTGGGTTTGTTTGTTTGTTTGTTTGTTTGTTAGCAACATAACTCAAAAAGTCATGGATGGATTTTCATGACATTTTCAGGAAACATCAGAAATGGTATAAGGAAAAACTGATTAGAATTTGGGACTGATCTGGATCATCATTTTCTTTTTTTTTAAGGATTCTGTACTATTGGGAGATAGGGCTAATGGCGGAGGTCTGTGCTGTTAGCACTTCACACCAGGAGATGATGGACATGAGTAACTTCAGTCCCACCAGCATGTTTCTGGTGTGTTTCTATTCAAAGTTTTGGAGTTTATAGAGTCTGAAAGACTCTATAGGAGACGAGTCGGAGCGTAACAGAGAGAAAGACAGCGAATTGTAGTGAGAATACTCACAATGCTGGGAGGAATAGAGGAATATTCACCCCCTGACGATGTTGTTGAGTCATCCGGTGAGACCATGGGTGCTTCCGCCATGACAGTCCACACGTAACGAAGTCAATGCTTTGCCTCACCGTGTCTCTACCCCTCTGGGGAGGGAGTAATCGGCGAATTAGATTTTGGGAGTGATCCGGATCACCGTCTGGATCCAGGAATGTTTTTAAAGGATTCTTCACTCTTGGGAGATAGGGCTGATGCCAGAGGTCTGGGCTCTCTGAGTGCTTTTCTAGTTTCTGTTGTGATTGTGTGAGTGGTACACAGACGTGCATTAGTTTGGTCTCATTTTGTTTTATTTTCTGGACATTTTTTCTGATTTTTATTGGTTGTCTCTCAATAAAATCTGATTTGATCCGTTAATCGTACAATACTTTGAATCATAAAGTATTACTTCAGTATCTTATGTAATAACCCAAAACAACGTGAAATGCACCTTTACACTGAAGATGAAGAGCAGAAGCAGCAGAATGTTGACTGAAGAGCCTGGAACAATGACAAACTCTGAACTGCCAGAGTTGTTGCTCCTTCTCCGTTTGGCTCAGTCTCATAATTTCCAGTATAAACTAACGTACTGAGGTCAAGCTTACGTACAGACACTTAGAGTCTGAGAGATGTGGTCTCTTTTAAACTCATCTAAACAAAAGTAGCTAATGATCTGACAGTGTCACTGAGATCAGGATTATTAAACACACACCCTTCTATTCTTTACAACACCATTCATGGTAAACCTGAAACGCTTTATCTCACAAACTTAACAAGAGTCCACCTTACTTTGGATGTACATAGATGTTAAAGGTCGAGCTCTTTATTATACATCATTATGAAATACAAATTACTGGCTATAATTTATGTAGATCATTGGCTTTGCAATAAGATGCAACCAAAAGACAGCTTAATATGAATAAGTGTGAAAGAGCAATTTAAGGGTAGATGTGCCGTGCCAGTGCCAGGGGGCTATACAAGATTTGCATGCTAATCATTCTAATAATAATGTACATGCCCAGAGCACTTTGAGCAAATTGCGAACCATTGGTCATAGAAGGAGGCTTATCTTGCCCAGAACATGACACAAATATAGGTTGAAATTTGAAGGATTCCTGGTAATTCACGGACGTGTCAGTGGCTCTGCTCACCTCAATTAGGAATGCCCTGTAACGGCCTGCTCTTGATTTGAGTCACCGGCTCAGACTGCTAGAAAGAACAGGCAGCAGTCTGTAAATCAACATGTCTGACAGGACTGTTGGAGTCCCACAGGGGTCCAGTTTAGGTCCAAAGTTGTTCATTTGGAACAGAAATGAAATTTGCAAGGTGTCCAGAAATGTAGAAATATCTGTCAGCTTTTAGAAGAGATCACAACAGAAATGAGAAAATAATTTCTAATAAAAATGAGTAAATGATCCTGAACAGTTACACATTTGAACAAAACTAAATGTATGTTGTTATTAACTGTGACAGATGTTTACTGACCATGTTCATGTTGAAAGAGTCTACGAAAGCGTCATTTTAGACCTCAAAATCTGCTGAAACCTCTGGTTTAATCATGTTAGGTCTAAGATGGCAAAGAGCATCGCAGTTGTGGGAAAAACTGAACCATAATTCACTGCACATTCTTTATTCTCTGCTGGTTTTATCAGATCTAGCCGACTGGGTGCAAGTTTGGAACAACACTTACAAAAGCAACTTCGGGCTGTCGTAGCTACTTAAAAAGAGAGCGGCCAGGATGCTGGGATGAGGGAACACACAAAGACGTGTTTGAAATCACGTGCATTAAAATCTAAAGATCTGGTGAAATTTAAAACTGTTATAATCATGTTTCAGGCAGGAAACAGTTCTCAGGGAACAGTCAGAGATTATTTTGTGATGGGAAGGGGAGTTATGATTTAAGGCAGGGGTGTCAAACTCAAGGCCCGGGGGCCAAATGCGGCCCATGGTGCAATCTTACCCAGCCCACATGATCATATCTTAATTAGAATTGGCCTGCTGCTATGAAGTCTGCAGATTTCCTCCAGTATAAAAATGTAAATTTAAACTTAAAGATTAAAAAAAAATCCTTGTTAAGTTATAAAAATCTGAAAAAGTAGGGAGTAGATATAATTAGATAAAATGAGGGAAAGAAATTAATCTGTCTTTTCATTTCATATTTTCATTTTGCATCCCAAGATTATGACTGAAACTTAGGATTTTAACTTCTTATTTTATATTTTGACCTTTTAAATTCATCATTTTGACCTTTTTCTCATATTGTGACTTTTTAGATTCACAGTTTTTCATTACCTCCGCCAAGGAGGTTATGTGATCGGCAGGGTTTCTTTGTTAGTTTGTTTGTTAGTTTGTTAGCTAACCTGACAAGCCAGCATCCATCTGGGAAAGCTTCAATAGGAAATGTTTGAGAAAAAGCAGAGGCTTTGAGTATGATTGGGTGAAGGTTCTGTCTGCCAATCAGAGCAACAAAACTCGTGATGTAGCCGCTATCAAGCTGTGTGTGCGCAGCTACTGAGGAATAACGCGAAACATGGTGACTATAGACATGTCAGTACTCGACTTTTGAAGTTTTTGAAAAGAAAACAACTCACTGCTGTTCTTTGTTCTTCTTTTGACAAAGAAATGTTGTCAAGTTCTGGTAAAACTGGCGCTTCAGCAGCATCCAGGCTAATCTCTTCCTCCATAACTGCACCGGCTCTTGTTGCTGCTTGTTTACGTCACGACTCTGCTGCACCTGAAAGTACCGCCCCTCTTCGCTGATTGGTCCCTTCACTTTCTAACGGCCCAAACGGTTCAGACGAGCGCTTTGCAAGATAGATTCACCAGTGAGAAACAAGGAAACGGGCGTATCCACCTGCTTTGCAAGGTTATTTGTTAGCAACATAACTCAAAAAGTTGTGGACGGATTTTCATGAAATTTTCAGGAAATGTCAGAAATGGCATGAGGAAGAACTGATTAGATTTTGGGAGTGATCTGGATCACCATCTGGATCCAGGAATTTTTTAAAGGATTCTGTACTATTGGGAGATAGGGCTAATGGCGGAGGTCTGCACTTTTCTAGTTTTAAATCAAATCTTGACCTTTTAAAATCCTAACTTTGACTTTTAATCCCATGATTTCACTTTTAAACTCCTGATCAAGAATTTAATCTCATATTTTGACCTTAGAGAGTCACAACATTAAATTAACTCTTCTATTTTGAACTTTTAAACTCTTGATTTTGTATTTTATCTCATATCATGACTTTAAACTCGTGATTTTAACTCTATCTCATATATTTGCCTTTTAAAAACCTTATTTTGATTTTTAATTTTGTATTTTGAACTTATAAAGTTGACTTTTTATCTCAGATTTTTATCCTTTAAACTCATTTATTTATTATTTGTTTATTTTGCATTTATTTGACATGGACACAGTAACATTGATGCTGTTATATCTAATCATTTTGACTTTTTTTTTTTTTTTTTTAACAAATCTTAAAATCATTTATCATCACTGTTAGATTTCCCCTATAATTCATCACCTGTGAAAACATAGTTTTCAGTTAAATCTTGACCCTGTTAGGCCCCCAGCTTAGACCTAAATCCAGATTTCGGCCCCTGCTGTGATTGAGTTTGACACCCCTGAGTTAAGAGGAGAATAACATTGAAAAAAACAAAACGTGTGAGCATAGGACTTAGAAAAGTTTGTGTATTTCCATGTGTGGGATGGATCTGAATGATTTTGGTGATGAGTTGAAATGAAACACAACTGTCGGGTAAATTCAGCTAAAATGGGAGTTTTTGGTAAACCATCTGTTTGACCATCAAATATGTCAGTCACAAGATGGAACACTATTTTTATAGGGACCTCTCAAATATTTATGGGTTAAAAAAATGTGAGAAATAAAGATTATTTTTGAATGATCAGAATGAGATTATCAACATGGCTGCTTTTGAGCTCCACCACTGTTTTTAGGTAAAGTGAGCAAACGGTGGTTTAAATCTTTCTGATTTTAACAACCATTTTAAACAGGAGGTTTCTCTGATGCACCACAGTAACAACACTGAGAACATTTAAGGCATGAAAAACATTTCATTGAAAAACAGACTTTAAATTAGGGCTGAAAAGTAATCGATTTAATCGTGATTAATCAAAGTCCACAATTAATGCTGTAGTTTTAAAATCCTGATTAATCTGAGGCTTGTTTTGTCCCTTTCTACACTCTTGTGATGTAAAATAAGTCCATCCCTGCTCCTTAATGACTCATTTACCTTTACCAATCATAGTTTATGGGTTTTTGAAAACCAGCAGGCTTTTTGAACAGTGGCGTCAGACTGGGACAAACTAAAACACAAAACCAAAATATAGTAAAAGCATTACATATTAAAGCCTATATAATCTAAATAAAATGTTTATTAAAAAGAAATAACTCAACTACACCTTAACAATGATGCACAGACATCTTCAATAGTGCTGCTTCTTTCTCTGAAAAGCTACTTTACAACGTTTCCTACAGTTATTCAGACTGTTCTGTAGTTCTCAAATGTTTATTACATGAGCTGGTGACATCAGACGACCTTAGACATAAGTGCTAATGCCCCCATTTTGAACTGTAGTCCTCCACCCTGTCCAAGAGGCTAGGATAACCGATCTGAGGCAGCCAGACGGCCGAGAGATGTAGACCAGTAAGACCAGTAGAGATGTATACCAGTAAGACCAGTAGAGATGTAGACCAGTAAGACCAGTAGAGATGTATACCAGTAAGACCAGTAGAGATGTAGACCAGTAAGACCAGTAGAGATGTATACCAGTAAGACCAGTAGAGATGTAGACCAGTAAGACCAGTAGAGATGTAGACCAGTAAGACCAGTAGAGATGTATACCAGTAAGACCAGTAGAGATGTAGACCAGTAAGACCAGTAGAGATGTAGACCAGTAAGACCAGTAGAGATGTAGACCAGTAAGACCAGTAGAGATGTAGACCAGTAATGTCTCATTTACCTTTAAGGACTCAGACAGCTCAGTGGACGAGTCAGAAGTCTTCTGAACCTTTTCACTGTTCCCTTCCTTTAAGATCAACACAAATTCATGTTTTTGTGAGTTTGTCTATAAAAGCAGGTCTGTGTTTGAACAAACAGCCAATCACACCGAGGTAAATCCAAAACAACCCAAAAACTACATTCAAAATAATGAAATTTGAAAAGTGATTAAAAGGGTGCGATTAATTGCACTTACAGAAATTATAAGATTAATCACGATTAAAGATATAAACCCTTTGACAGCCCTACTATAACTGAACTGATGGTGTTGTTGGTGTTTCTGCATGTTGATGTTGTTTTTGAATTTTTGTCAGATTTATTCATTAAATGTTGACATCAGCAAACATCTTTACAAAGTGAATTTTGAAATGCTCAAAGTTAAAAGCTGAAAACTGAACATTATGTGTCTCCTACCATGATCCTCACTGACATCGGCCCTCACTCTGAATATCTGCTCTGGTCGTCTCTAATCTTCCTTCTCTTTCCTGTCATTTGGTTTTGTCTTTTTTCTCTCTTCTTCCCATTACTGTCTGTGCTCCTGCTTCTGTCTTCAACAACATTTATATATATATATAGCTTTGCAATTCCACATATTTAGACGGATACATTGTTAAACCACCCTAAATTTCTGTTTAAATCCCACGTCACCTCTATGTGGCCCATTTTACCTGACTGGATAGTTACAATGGGTCAATGTCTAAAAGTATTTTTCTCCAGAAAACAAAAGTTCATATTTTCACTTTTTATTTTAAAGTAAACATCACATACTAAGAATCTTTCTGTCCCCATTATTAGTTATTCTTCAGTTTTGCTTTGCCACTGTCACAGCTTTCCTTCATTTCCCATAATCCTCTGCCCTGCCCACCTGAGCAACAGGCTAACATAAACTGTTGTTAATTGTAGTCAAAACGGATTAAGTCAATAATTCAGTCTCAGTCATTGTGATTGGCAGTTAAAGTTCAAAGTACTAGGATGATCCAACCTTATCTTACCTGTATTTTAGCTGAATTCAGCCTAAATCAATTTTAAAAATATATTTAAAATGATATTTTTTGCAGGTACATGGTGGAAGAAGGTTTCTGTGAGTAATCTGACATATTACTGTAAATTATCATAACACATGCAGTTGTTGCTCATTTATGGAATAAATTGGTAAATAAATAGAGGAGAGTTGTTTGTATGCCAGCTGTAAAGACCTCTGAGGATTTGCTGAAATAATGAGTTAAAACTAGAAATAAGAGGGGTAGAGATAAATGTGTCTACTTACTCCTTCACAGACAGTTATCTCGTTTGTTTCTCATATTTTTTATTTTTTTTATTTTTATTTGAAATGAACCATTACTGAAACACTAACGACACATGGCAGTGGTTTAAAAAAATCTGAATCCCTACTTATCGTTAATGTTTTTTGTTTTGTTTTGTTTTAAATCAGCGTTGTTCGTCTGCTTGCTCCGCTGCTCACAGCTCTGTAAACACAATCCTGATTGGACCACGGGCTCCAAGTTAATAAGCAGTCAGCCAATCGGTGACTAGATACGAGAGACGTCATGCATTTACCCGGAAATGAGAACCTGATCAAGTAGCTGCGGTCGAAATATGACTTTCTTAGCTGTTTTTGAACAAATTTCGAAAGCATAAATATAATGACAGTTTGATTTAACAGAAAATTAAGAAATAGTAATGTATAGCGGACTCCTGCCCAGAGGTTTGACTGAAGACGACCTCAGTTCCGATGAGGAGGAGGACACGAAGGAAGAAGAGGAGGGAGAGAGCTCTGCTGAGAAGTTGAGACCTGCCGGGGAAAGCAAAGACCCGGGGGAGGAGGAACAGTCGACACACACTCCTAGTGATTTAGAAAGTTATTCATCAGAGTGTCCTCTGCCTGGAACCTCCCAGAAGATGTGGCGAGTATGTGGATTAGAAACGCTTTTTGTTCTGTGAAGACAGCGGATTGTCGGTGCTTTGTTTACTGGTGATGGTTAGAAAGCAGCCAGTGATGTCTGATTCAGCCCTGGTGGCTTTTTACAACAGTCTCAAGGAAACAGATCACATGTTGTGGCTTCTGTCTTGTGTTTTTTAAGAAATTCCAGCTTCTAAAGAAGAAAAATGCTGAAATGAAGACAGAGGCATTAACCAGGAGACGAAAGAGAAGAAAACCAAAGAAAGGTGTCAGTGAGAAAAGGATAAATATACGTTTATATATATATATATATATATATCATAGCCTGTGTGTTTTAGTAGTTTAATCTTTTTGATGAAACCATGACAAAATGATATAATGAGATAAGGTTGGGGTGATCGAACAATATCTCAATACTTCAGTGGCTGTACAGGGTATATATCTTTATTTAATTCTGTAAAAAATGTGGCAGCAGTAACAGAAATTATAGATAAATTATAGATAAATATTATATTACAATATTTGTCAAAGTCAAATGATATGGAACCCTGTTTGGGATGCACACTATTATCAGCACTTGCAGAAATTATCTCTAAAAGTGTATGATCTGTCTCAGCAGGTGTTTAAACTCTTCAGCACCGATATTTTGGCTATAAGATCTGCCCACATCAGTGGTAGATATCTGCTGTGTCAGCAGTTAAGTTGGTGGCGTTTTAGGCCGGACCAACAGACCCACGTTAGCTGAACCCTTTTTCTTTATTCATCCTCATTCCTTACACCACGGGTGTCAAACTCAAGGCCCGGGGGCCAAATCTGGCCAGTGGTACAGTTTCACCCGGCCCACAAAATCGTATCATATTCTTATTATAACTGGCCCTAAAACATGAAGTCTGCATATTTATAAAAATGTAAACTTCCTCTTGATATCAAATATCCTTAGTTCATGAAAATGTGAAAAAAAGAAAGAGTAAAAATTGTTAGATTAAGAGAAATGTGGGAAAAGAAATTCATTAGTTTTCATTCCATATTTTCAATTTTGCATTGCACAATTATGACTTCAGTCTATTATTTGACCTTTGTTTCTTATTTTGACCTTTTACATTTAGTATTTTGACTTTTTGTCTCATATTTTCACCTTTTCAGCTTAAAATTTTGACTTTATCTTAAAATTTTGGCTTTTTCAATTCATAATTTGGACTTTTTATCTCATATTTTGACCTTTTCAATTTATAATTTGGACTTTTGATCTAAAATTTTGACCTTCTCACTTTATTATTTCCACATTGATCTCATTTTTGATCTTTTAGGTGCATCATTTTATATTTTAAGTCATATTTTTGCCTTAAAAACATGATTTTAAGGCTTTCCTTTTTATATACAATGCTTAACAAATGTATTAGACCACCTGTCATATTTGTCTCAGAGACCATCCAGCATCATGAAGTGCTTTAATGCGGACTCTTTCATTTTTCACTGAGCCCTCCACGTTTTACCATTTTGAACAGGAATGAGGAATTTCAAACTGAATTCACCCAAATTTGAGCCGGCTCACTGGGCTTCTCTGAGAAGTCAGAAATGAATCAAGCATAACATTCAACCACTAAAACTCATTTTTCTGTTCAGGAATGCAAGTAAATAACTATAATTTGACATATTAATCAAGAAATATTAATGTGCTTTACTATTTATTCAGTTTTTTTTTAATCAGTCAATTTGAAAATTCATGGATAACAATAATAATTCTATTTTAGCATTAAAAATATTATTTGGGTTAAAGAGCTTCTACATATTGGTGTATTAACCATTGCAGAAACATAAAAAATGATTTTGGTAATTACCAATGCTGTTAATTTAGGGCAGCTGTGGCATAAACCTTACTTTTGTTAGGGTTAGGGTGGTCTAATACATTTGTTAAGCACTGTATTTTCCTTTTAAAATCATAATTTTATCATCTAATTTTGTTTTTTGACCTTTTGAACTAATAAGTTTGACTTTTTTCTCAGATGTAGAGCCTTTTAACTTATCATTTTGACTTTTTAAATCTGAAAATCATTCATCATCAGTGCTAATCTTTCCCCCATAATTTATTACTGGTGAAAATGAGGTTGACTGTTTGGTTAAACCTTGTTAGGCCCTCAGGTTAGACCTTAATTCAGATGTTGGCCCCTGCTGTGATTGAGTTTGACACCCCTGCCTTACACTCTAAAGTGTGCTCTAGTGGCTGAAATATGTAAATTTCCTCATCCTCAAACTAAAATTTGTGTATTTGAAGGACTGAAGTTTTAGGGCAGAACTATATTTAAACATTTGTATCAATATTGGCTAGAATTAATTTATAAATATCAGCATATCAGATATCAGCAAATATCCACTTCTGTGTATCCCTATCGGCAAAATAGAGCAACCGATATTGGACATTTTTTATCATGAAAAATCAAAAAGATTGTGAAAGTAGATCTACAGTATAACAGTGTACGAACAACTTTTAACTCTTTTTCCTATATTTTCATCAGGAACCAAAACAGAAGAACCCTCGGAGACAAGGTACAAAAATACTTGAATCCAACCAGGGGTGTTATTTTACTCCCAGAGTTTCTTTTTTTTAGTTTTCCACATAGGGAGCTGATAGTGTGGTCTGACAAATTAAGAAGCTTGGGAAGTATCCATCATTGAAATACCATGCAGCACAGTATGAGGCTTAAATCAAAAGGCTGTCTGTAAAAGAGTAAGCTAAACACGGTCTGTGTAAGTGCCTCCTCACATAAATGATCTACTTTTTATAAACATTAACCAACATTTTCTCTGTCAGGAGAGATCTTCAGGAGGAGCGGGAGAAGCACTGGGATGAGCTTAAGCAGTATTTTGGTGTAAATGATCGATTTCATCCACCCCCATGTTTCAGACCCCCTCCAAAGGTATCAAAGACTCCTGCCTACTAACTTATCTGCTAAGGTTTAATACTGTGTCAGTCATAGCTGTTGGTAACACCTTCTCATCCTTTGTGCTTTCATTGTATCCTTCATTGTTTTATGCGATATGACATTTGGTTTAGAAGATCCTCCTGGTAATGGAGTCTGACACTAAGATGAATATTTAGGATTATGTTTGGCTACATAAAGTGATTCGATTTGGAGGAATCTCCTTTCTTGTGAGTTTGAGATTAAAGTCAGATGTTGGTTAATCTGCAGTAGACACCTGGTGAAAGTCTAAAGTCTGCATTACAGCTTCAGAGATTGTAAGAATAACTGATATGTCCTCTTTTATGGTGGCTAGAACAATTACAATAACTGTTGGATTATAATAAGGCATGAACCACCACTGCTGTATAATTCATCTTTGCAAAATTCTAACTCAACTTTCCTTATTCTGATTTGTTGCATTTAAAGATGATGATCATTATTCAGCAAAGGCTACAAACTGCCAATGAAGCAAAACATTTGCAAGCTTGCTGATAGTCAAAGCTGGGTTGTAACGTCCTTATTTCATGTTTAAATTCTTTAAAATAGTTATTGTTTGAATAATTTATCTCAGAGCATAGAATTGAGTTTTATGCCACTTTGAATAGCCAAACTTTAAAAGCCTGCAAAAAATGATTAGTTAATTGAAAGAAGCATAACTGGTTACATAAATGAGGATTTCCTCATCCCATGAATTATTATTTTTATTCATCTATCATATGAATTATTTCTGTCAAGTCTTGAATGCATTAATTTGTGGGGAAAGGGCTTTCATAGCAGAATCAAGTGATAGACCCATTTTCTAATTGTATTTCTTCCACAGCTCTAAGATGGTGGTCTTTCACTTAGAGCAGTGGTTTTCAACCTTGGGGTTGGGACCTCCTTGGGGTTCACGAGACACTGAGATGGGGTCTCCAGATGCTCTACAAAAACTACGAATATTTTTTAAATTACACTTGTTGCCAATTTACACCAATTTTGGCAACTTTAGCCCCTTTCATCACTTTTTCCCACCAATTTTAAAACATTTTTGCCATTTAATGATTATTTTTTGTCAGTTTTCAACCCTTTCCACCACTTTTTTCTGCCTGTTCTTGCCACTTCTAACCAATTCTTACCACTTAAGCCTAATGCTGCCAGTGCTGGCCCATTATTACAACTATTAATCCATTTTCCATCACTTTTTACACCCAGTTTTTCCCATTTTAACCAGATTTCACTATTTTGTTTGCACATTTTTGCTAGTTTGACCAAATTCTGCCAATATCCCTGTATTTTCTTTTTCAGTTAATCCTAATTGACTGGTTTATTTAAACTTTTCATCCCATTTCACCAAGTTTTACAACCATTTTTGCCAGTTCAAAGCCATTTCAGCCACTTTTTAACTGCCTTTTAAAATTATTTATGCCAATTTTGCCATTTTAACCCATTGTTGCCATTTTATTTGCCATTTTTATCTAATTTTTGCCACTTCTAAGTTGTTTCTGCTACCTTTAAAATCCAATTTCACCACCTTTTCAACTATTTCTTTGCCATTATTACCCATTTCAGCAATTTTAACTCATTTTATTTATTTTTGAACACAAGGGATTTAGATTTCGAAGAAGGCTATTTACCACACAAATGATTAAAAACTGTATTAGTCTCAGATTTTTTTTAAAGAACAAGAGCAACTAAAAAAAAATGAGACACCAATCATAAAAATGTCTGACAAATCCTCTCAGGGTCTTCAAATAAAACATCAGAGGATGCACTTTAATAATATCAGCCTATTTTAACTGTATTTTTAACCATTATAAGAATTCGGGGCGCTCTGCTTCCTTAAACAGGCTCATCACAGCAAACTGTCTTGCCATCAGTTACCAGGGGCTTCTCTGCATCCCCCTTTGCTTAGGCCTGAAATGGAAATGTGTAATTAAAGAGTCACATTTATGTTTGGTAATCTCCTGTAGCATTTCTAAGATTTCCCCACTAATATCCAATCAAAAGGTTTTCATTTGTGAAGGGAAATCTACATATTTGTAGTAATGGCAATCATATTAAAAATAAGGCCCTGGGGACTTTTGAAGTTAGTCTTTGATTTTTTTTCTCTCTCTCTTCCCCTATTTCAAAAAAAAAAATCTGAATTTTTTCCCCCTCCTCTGCAGTCCGGCCTAGAAAAGAGCACGGAGAGAGCCATAGCTGAAGGGGACACTGCAAAGGCGGAGGAGATGAGCGACAGACTCGCCACTCGAGAGGTACGTTGTGCTGATAAGAGATCTTTGGGGTTCCCCTGCTGTGACAAATCAGCCTAATGGATCCGTGGCAATTTCTGCTGCAAAGACATAGGGGAACAAAAAACATACGCAGATACCCGCCATTCAGTCCTGCAGCACTTTTCCATTGAGTTAATGGAAAGCCCTCCCCTTAGTTTTGAAGTGCTGCAATGTCTAAAGGACTTTTGGCTCTGCTTTTTAATGAATGGTACAATGCTTTCAAGCCAACTGTTAAATCATTCTCCAGGTAAGAGTTTCATACCTTTGAAGTGAACATGTCCCTAAATGCAGTGCCTGAAGTTTTGTAACTAACCGGCTTGGCAGGCATCAAGGATCAAGTGGTTTGAAACTAATTTAGCATAAAATGTAGCCGACATACACATATAATTGTGGTTAAAAAGACATACAGATGCTGTGTTACTTTTCCAGCGGGGGAATTGCTGTACTTTGAGCATAAAAGTTAAACTTCTTTGTTTCATGATTTATTGTGCTTACAGCCTCCCATAAGCGTTTTCATCTTTTAATAATAGCAACACAAACATTTAGAACACTGTGGGCTACCATTTTTTACTCATACCTGGATTGTCATAGAGTTGCAAAATAGGCAGGGTACAGGAGTGCAAATAGTCCCCCCACTGTGGATAGCCAAGACAGCATATGCTTTTAAATGTATAGTGGTACTAAACTGTTTTGGCCTCTTGACCCACCACCTCCTTCTTGTGAAATTCTGACCCAAAAATGTTCAACCATTCGAAAGAATTTGATAAAACAATGCTGCGGTTTGGACCTTAGATGGAACAAAACATATGACTGAACAAAGAGACAGGATGGAACAAGCATCATTACAGCCCTGCAGGGACAAAAGACTGGAAAACACTGGCTGGTCTGATTGAACCTTTATTTAACTAGATAAAGACTCACTGAGATCAGGATCTCTTTCACAAGGGGGACCAGGCCAAGAATGAGCCTCTAACTTTACAAGATAGATTATTTGTGCAACAGCCCATACATGGTCTCTGCAATAACCTTGAAATTTTTTATATTATATATACCTTTATATTGCCAAAAGTATTCACTCACCCATCCAAATAACTGAAATCAGGTGTCCCAGTCACTTCCATGTCCACAGGTGTATAAAATCAAGCGCCTAGGCATGCAGACTGTTTCTACAAACATTTGTGAAAGAATGGCTCGCTCTCAGGAGCTCAGTGAATTCCAGCGTGGTACTGTGATAGGATGCCACCTGTGCAACAAGTCCAGTTGTAAAATTTCCTCGCTCCTAAATATTCCACAGTCAACTGTCAGTGGTATTATAACAAAGTGGAAGCGATTGGGAACGACAGCAACTCAGCCACCAAGTGGTAGGCCACGTAAAACGGAGCGGGGTCAGCGGATGCTGAGGCGCATAGTTTGCAGAGGTTGCCAACTTTCTGCAGAATCAATGGCTACAGACCTCCAAACTTCATGTGGCCTTCAGATTAGCTCAAGAACAGTGGTAGAGAGCTTCATGGAATGGGTTTCCATGGCCAAGCAGCTGCATCCAAGCCATACATCACCAAGTGCAATGCAAAGCGTCGGATGCAGTGGTGTAAAGCACGCCGCCACTGGACTCTAGAGCAGTGGAGACGCGTTCGTTGGAGTGACCAATCGCGCTTCTCCATCTGGCAATCTGATGGACAAGACTGGGATTGGCAGTTGCCAGGAGAACTGTTCTTGTCTGACTGCATTGTGTCAAGTGTAAAGTTTGGTGGAGGGGGGATTATGGTGTGGGCTTGTTTTTCAGGAGCTGGGCTTGGCCCCTTAGTTCCAGTCAAAGGAACTCTGAATGCTTCAGCATACCAAGAGATTCTGGACAATTCCATGCTCCCAACTTTGTGGGAACAGTTTGGGGATGGCCCCTTCCTGTTCCAACATGACTGTGCACCAGTGCACAAAGCAAGGTCCATAAAGACATGGATGAGAGAGTTTGGTGTGGATCAACTTGACTGGCCTGCACAGAGTCCTGACCTCAACCCGATAGAACACCTTTGGGATGAATTAGAGCGGAGACTGAGAGCCAGGCCTTCTCGTCCAGCATCAGTGTGTGACCTCACAAATGCGCTTCCGGAAGAATGGTCAAAAATTCCCATAAACACACTCCTAAACCTTGTGGAAAGCCTTCCCAGAAGAGTTGAAGCTGACGTCACATTAAACCCTATGGATTAAGGATGGGATGTCACTTAAGTTCATATGTAAGTCAAGGCAGGTGGGCAAATACTTTTGGCAATGTAGTGTATGATGTAGTACGTGTGCTCCTACCCAAGCAATAAGCTCCGTGACTCAAGCTCAGCATGCAGCTGTAATCCCTGCCGTCTATCAGTGGAGCCAGTTGGTAATTTTTGTCGTAAAGAATTGTTGTCCAGTTCTGATTAATCACAAAAGCTCTTCATCAGCTGCCTTTGTTTACAAGCTTGCAGTCACTTCAACTAAGCCACACCCACAGCCTCTGCCTTGTCCTCCTGAAATGACTCAGATTGGTCCTCTCTTGAACAAGCATTTCCTCCTGATGCTTTATTCATATATCTGACTGATGACAAACATGGAATCGGGTCAGTATTCAAGCTTTAAGTTGCACATTAACAACCCACTGAAAAAAGCCCCATAATACACTGCTGGGTCATGACCCATCAGTTAAAAAAACACACTGTCTTAAAATACACCAGTCTTACGCCATGGCATAATGGTCAGCAATTTAGGTGATTTAACCTCAAGTTTCTCAGAATTCCTTCTAAGTTCAGTTTAGCTTGATGGACAGCTATACATCTGCTTTAAAACTGCCATAAAACATGAAAATAGAAACTTTTCCATAATTATCTTTGATTTTTAGGTTAGTTCTTAACACAGAATTAAAGACGTACTTCACTGTAATTATTGTTGGAAAATCTTTCATGTGCAATGTCTAGAAAAGGTACATATGCAAGTAAAAAGACTAAAATAATCAGTAAGTTCTCTGTTCAGTTAATTCAAAAGCAGTTTAAATTGTTTTAAAGCTGCATTGTTTAAGATGATTGAGTTCAATGTTATCATTTGATTTTCTAAAATATCAACATTATAATAAACTGTAATGAAAGCTATACAGTGCATCCAGAAAGTGTCCACAGTGTTTCACTTTATCCACATTTTGTTGTTACCGCCTTGTTGTTAATTTTTTACCTCAGAATTCTTCACACAATACCCCATAATGACAAGGTGTGAAAAAAGTTTATTTGAAATTATTGCAAATTAATTAAAAATAAAAAGCAAACAAACAAAAAACATGTACATAAGTCTTCACAGCCTTTGCCTTGACACTCAGAATTTAGCTCCAGTCCTGTTTCCACTGATCATCCTTCAGATGTTTCTACACCTTTACTGGAGTCCACCTGTGGTAAATTAACTTGATTGAACAGGATGGGTAAGTACACATCCATCTATATAATGTCCCATAGCTGACAGAGCATGTCAGAGCACAAAGCAACCATGAAGTCAAAGGAACTGTCTGTAGACCTCAGAGACAGGGTTGTATCGAGGCACAGATCTGGGGAAGGGAACAGAAAAATGTCTGCAGCATTGAAGATCCCAGTGAACACAGCGGCCTCCTTCATCTGTAAATAGAAGAAGTTTGGAACCACCAGGACTCCTCCTAGATCTGACCGCCTGAACAATCTGAGGGATCGGGGTAGAAGGCGCTTAGGCAGGGAGGTGACCAAGAACCAGATGGTCACTCTGACAGAGCTCCAGTGTTGCTCTGTGGAGAGAGGAGAACCTTCCAGAAGGACATCCATTTCTGCATCAATCTGTGTGGTAGAGTGGCCAGGTGGAAGCTCTCCTCAGTGAACACATCACAGCCTGACTGGAGTTTGCCAGACCTGAAGGACTCTCAGACCATGAAACACAAAATTCTGAAACACAAAAAGATTGAACTCTTTGGCCTGAATGCCAAGCGCCAAGTCAGGAGGGAAACACCACTGATCACCTAAAGCATGTTGGTGGCAGCATCATGCAGTGGGGGTGCTGAAAAAGATGGAAAGATGAATGCAGCGATGTACAGGCATCGTTGATGATAACCTGCTCCAGAGTGCTCCAACCGGACAATGACCCTAAGCACACAGCCAAGATAACACAGGAGTGGCTGTGGGACATCTGTGAACGTCCCTGAGTGGACCAGCCAGAGCCCTGACTTGAACCTGACTGAGCATCTCTGGAGAGATCTGAAAATGGCTGTGCAGCGATGCTTCACATCCAGCCAGATGGAGCTGAGAGGTTCTGCTAAGAAGAATGGGAGGAACTGCCCATAAACAGGTGTTCCAAGCTTGTAGCATCATACTCAGAAAGACTGGAGGCTGTAATTACTGCCAAAGGTGCTTCAACAAAATACTGAACAAAAGCTGTGAAGACTTGTGTACATGTTATATTTTTGTTTGTTATTTTTAATGAATTTGCATAAAAAACTAACAAACCTTTTCCACGTTGTCATAATGGAGTATTGTGTGCAGAAAATAGAGGTAAAACATGAATTCCATCCATTTTGGAATAAGGCTGTAACATAACAACATGTGGAAAAGAGAAGCACCTTGAATAATTTCCAGATGCTCTCTACATTTGTTCCTTATAGTAAATTATAAATGATTTTAATTATTAAATGAAGTGTGGCCCAGACAGTGAGAATAAAACACATGGGACCCTCTCAGTGACCAGAGTTGCTTGTCCCTGAAAGAGATAGTGAAATATAAGAAGACATAATAAGATATAAAAAAGCAAGTCTACGTAAACAGCTGAGTTTAAGAAAAGATTTTTTTAGATAGTGGCAAATTTTTTCTGTTAGAAAGAAATGATGATTTAGCTGGTAGTGCAGATTATTTACCTGCTAAGAGACTTGCTTTCGTAAATTATTCAGATTTATACTCCAAATCACAGGTGTCAAATTCAAGGCCCGGGGGCCGAATCCGGCCCATGGAACAGTAAAATCCGGCCTGCAACATGATCTCATATTTCTGTTTTAACTGGCCCATCAGTCTGAGGTCTGCAGATTTCCTCAAGTATAAATATGTGAACTTATCCTTGATGATTTAAGATATCCTGGTTAAGTCTCAAAATCTGAAAAGTAAGTAAATAATTAGATAAGAAGTCAGGAATGTGGGAAAAGAAATTAATTTGTGTTTTTATTTCATGTTTTGAATTTAGCATCTTACAATTGGGACTCAAACTTAGGATTTTGACTTTTAATTTCATACTTTGAGCATTTCAACTAATAATTTTGACTTCTCATTTAATAAATAGAGCTTTAATATTCATAAGTCTCATTTCTAAGTGATATTTTGACCAATTATTTTGTATTTTGCCTGATAATTTTAACTCCAAACTTTGACGTCATACTCCCATATTTTGACCTTTAGACTCACAATTTAAAATTTTGAATCATATTTTTTGACTTTTTATTTCATGATTACAAATTTTATTTCATATTTTGACCCCTTTAAACTCATGATTTTGACTTTCTTTCTAAAATATTTACCCTTAAAAATTATCAAATTAATGTTTTGACCTTTTTGAACTAATAAATCTATTTTCTCAGATTGTGAGCCTTTAAACTTCTCTTTTTAACTTTTTAAATGCCAAAATTGTTTATCATCAGTGCTACTTTTTTTTTTTTTTTTTTTCCCCCCCATATTTTATTAGTGGTGAAATGAGGTTGACAGTTTATGGTTAAAAAGGTGACCCTGTTAGACCCTCAGGTTAGTCCCGAATCCAGAATCCTGCCCCTGGTGTGACTGAGTTTGACACCCCTGATCTAAATAGATCAGTTTTTCTGTCTTTATTCTTCTGATTTTCCTGCCAAAAGCAGTTCTCCTGATTTGACAAGTAGGCAGCATGAATAATGAGTCTGTGCTTAGAAATGTAAGAAATCAAATGTATTGTTCATTGAACTGACATTATCTCTGTGGCCCCATTGTCTCCATTGTTTATAGATATTAGCATGAAAAATCAGAGTCCTTTCATTCTCCACCATCACAGAAAGCAGTGTGATCCAGTGGAAGTTGTATCAGAGCTTTTGTGAGTGGCACATGCTCTGTACTTTCAAAAAGCCTCTTAGAGTGCTTGTGGAATGGTTTTAGCCCGGGCCGAGGTTCTCGCCTCCCTGGCACCTGCCTTGCGTCTTGCCAGAGCAGTGATGGGAAGTGACAGCCGTCTGGCAGCCAAAACTCATTGTTTTGGAGTGATAACTTCATTTCACAAGATTATAGTCAATTGGCCGTCTAAAAATCTCCCAAACCTATGTGACATACAGTTTTTATTGTTTACTTTTGTATATAGCAAAAGGCGCGGTTGAATAAATGAAAATTGTGGAGAGAACTGGCAGCTTTAAGCCAAAAAGTTTGAAGGATTCTGAACCAGTTAGAAAGGATTAAATCTTAAATATGCAGCCTGTATAGCAGATAGCCTGATGGTAAATATGTTTGTTTACACCATTCCTGTTCTCTTTTGACAGGAGAACTGTGACAAACATTTAAAGGATCAATAATCCCTGCTGTGCCCAGAATCAATTTCAAGGTTATAATTGAGTGGCTCATTTGGTGCAGAATGGCTTAGATGTTTAATGTGTTTACGGTCATAACACCAAGACAGGACTGTGGCAGGCTTTTCACTGGAAGAATAGGAACCAGTATTCTCCCCCAAAAATGCAAAAGCATTCTGACAACTGTGAGGAACTAAAGAGACCTGTTTGTCCCTCTAGGCATTGTTTTGTAAAGCGAATGCTGGTACATGCTGGATGAGAACGTTCCTGCGTATTTTCATCCTCAATCTAACGGATTCCCACTTATCTCCTCAAAGCAAAGGGAAATGTAAGGAAGATAGAGAGCTAGCTGTCAGAACCCACACCCCCTTATGAGACAAAAATGTTTGTTTCTGCTGTTTTCAGCTCTCTGAAATCAATTAATGATTTCCATTTGCTCTACTTTCTTCTTTTAATCTGAACATTAAAACAATTAAAAAAACGGTTGTGAGCTCTTTACAAATTCTAGATATGTGTTCTTTCATCCATCAAACTTCTGTGACATGCTGCTCAGATGCTGCAGGTTTAGTTTTTTTGTCTGTAGAGTTTTTAAATATTACCTAAGGCTACGAGCCTTTGTTTTAGATGAATTCATGAAGACATGCCCTGTTTTTACATGAAAGTATTAACACCCACGAAGATGGCACAAAGGAATTTTATCCCCTTTTGTGTAACAAAATATTGTCAGTCTACTTTACTTAGACAAAGCTCCCTAATTTATTTATTTAAGCTGTGCAGATGGTTTTTTCTTCATACAGCTGTGCTTTGATCCCTGAGAGCTGAAATACTACACAAACCAATGTAACAGCTCAAGTATTAAGAACTACTCTGTGTAGTTATGAAAATTAAATGTAATGTCCTGCACCTAATTCCCTACTTTAATTGTCATAGGACCACATAACCTTGCAGAGCAGATGGATTGGCCGGATTTCATTTCTGTCATCAGGAAAGTCCATCTGCAAAGCTTCAGTCTGAAACACTTGTTCCGGGTTGTAAAAGGAGCCTGACCAGTCAGCACTGGGGTGAACGAGGCTTTACTGGTGGTGGTTAGTTGTACGGGGAGATGGTGGCAATGGCTGCTGCTGGCCCATGTAGTGTTGAGCTCAGATGTAGCTGTAGTGTAGCGGCAGTTTTATCAGAGCTGGGCCACATTTTAAATAAAGAGCAAGAAACTGCACTGAGAGCTTTTCATGACAGAAACTATTTTTCGCTCTCCTCCTGACCTGCTTCAGCATGAGTTTGCTGTAGCTAAGGGTGGGGTTTAGCTGTGCTGTTTATACGAAGTCCCTGTACAGTAAAATCCAAGACTTGTGTCTAAATAATAAACTTACTAACTTAATAAGTTAATAAGCTTGCGTTTTTTCTTACACCTACTGCAACTTTATTAAGGCTGTTGGAATGAATTTCAGGTTTCAAATATAATTCGAATATTTCAAAACTCAGTAATATTTGACAGCTTAAGTTACTATTTGAGCGTGTTTTTGAAATATTTTTTGCTGTTTATAATCGTTCTGGAGTCTCCCCCCTTTCTCCTTGACCTCTATTTCACCCATATGTTGGTGTAGGAACCAAATGTTTGGTCACATGACACGTGACATGATGAACAATAAAGTTTTCACGCTCAAAACACAGAGGTGCAGCAATGGCTGCCATTGGGGATGTGTGGTGCACACGCTGGTGGTGATTTGGAAAGTGAAGCTTCGCTACATCAATGCTGATGTACGAGAGTAAAACCGCGATGCCCACTGACTGTAACCTGTAACATTTTCTGAATTTAATCAAGCTTCTGGGGGCCAGATGGGGAGCTGTGGGGGTCCTGATGTGGCCCCCGGGCCTCTAGTTGATGATCAGTGCTTTAGACAAAGAAACTCTTAGTCATTAAACCCAGCAGCCTTCAGTACATTACATTACATGGACAGGGCCATGTTGACTTCTGTATAGCATCCCCTCTTTTTAACAGTCTGTAAATGTCTGAGCAGTGAGCAGATCAGTTGCTGGAGTTTTGGGAGAGGAATGTTGTCTCATTCTTGTCTGATGTAGGATTCTAGCTGCTCAACAGTCCTGGCTTCTCCAGATTTTTCGTTTTATGATGAACCAAATTAGGGCTGAAATGATTCCTCGAATTATCCAGGTAATTCGCTTAAAAAAATTCCTCGAGGCAAATTATCTGCCTCGAGGCTTCGCTTAAATCAGTCACGTATCCATATATGGCCATGCTGTAGGCTGGACATCGTGCCATGTGTTGCGCGGCGTGCTGTATTTCGCACGGATGGCTATTTGTGTGGCACAGTGCCCTTGTTTTTCGCTGTTACAACAACGTAACATGCATGATACGATGTATAAAAATTATGAGGGAAGAGAAAGAAATGCAGTGATGTTTACAGGCACTGGTCCTGCATTTTTACGCATCCACTGGCAGATAGACGCCTGCACCTGTGAACCTACGCAGATCTTGAGTTTATGCGCTGCCTGCATGACTCGCTGCACTTGTTGTGTGTCTGCAGATTTCAGGGAATTTCATAAACTTCTCTGATTGACCCGACAGTTTTACAGAACACCGTCAGGCTTCATGATTCAAGTCCTGCTTTGGTGTGTCCCCTCTCTCTCTTTTCCGCGTGCACGCGTTACACATTGAATTATAAATTATCTAAAATTCAGCGCACTGAAGTCTTGATTGCAGCGTATTTTTCAAAATGTTTAGCATCCCGAATGATTTGATAAGACTTAAATGGATAATGAATTGACACCAATTAAATAGAAACACATTATTGCCACAGACAGTGGCAGAGACGAAGTAGGTCAAAGTTCATCATCATATAGTCAGGATTCAACAGGTCACAGAAGCCGCTTTATCCCTTAAAATGTGTTCTCCATGTCAGTGGATGGTCTTAAAAGGTCAGATTTTTATGGTGGATGAACTCACAAAAAAATTTGCAAAAATTGAAAGCAAACACCCTTTTGAAAAAAAGACCATATTCCTGTAATCTAAAGGTTCACCTTTCAGACATCAGACCACTGTGTGAATGATGGAACTTTATTATGATTAAGTGTCCCTTTACTTTAATGACAACTTGAAGAATAGAAATAAACTACAATAAAAGAAATAAAATGTTGGCACCCAACAATTCCTGGTAAAGGATCCCTAAAGCCCCAAATATGGCTTAATCTTATGTCATTATTGAGCTTCTTTTCCTTGTAACTTTAAGAAATGTAAACTGTCATCAGAACTTCATTGCACTTTGTAAAATATATTTTCTTTAGAGAACCTGTTAATACCAATTTTTCATATAGAAATAGTTAATTTAAGGGACCCAGCTTCTTTCTCATTTGTCTAGTATTACTTCTCTTGAAAAAGCAAAATATTTTTTATTAGAGTGCTCGATTAATCGTCAGAAGAATCGATAGAATACTCGACTACTGCAGCCCTGAACCAAATGTTTCCTATGGGTGAAAGGTCAGGATTGAAGGCAGGCTAGTTTAACACCTGGACTCTTCTATTGTGAAGCCATGATGTTGTAATGGATGTTGTATGTGGTTTAGCATTGCCTTGATGAGAAAGTTTAACCTGGCAAAGCAGATGGATATGCCCATTTCCGAGTTTCTCACTTGTGAATCCATCTCGCAAGGCTGAACTGTTTCAGCCTGGTTAGAAAGGGACAGGACCAATCAGCGACAAGGGGCAGTACTTTCGGGCATGGCGGAGTCGTGATGTAAGCAAGCAGCAACAAGAGGCCGGTGCAATTATGGTGGAAGAGATTAGCGTGGATGCTGCTAAAGCACCAGTTTTATCAGAACTTGACGACATTTCTTGGTTAAAAGAAGAATAAAGAACAGCAGTGAGTTGTTTTCTTTTCAACACCGACAGCAGTCGAGTACTGGCATGTCTGCAGTCGCCATGGTTCGTGTTATGCAGTTCTCTATGGAGTTTACTCCTCGGTTGCGGTTATGTCACATGTTTTGTTGCTCTGATTGGCCCGTAAAGATATGACAGACAGAACTTTCATCCAATCACTGTCCAAGGCTTCAAAGGCTCTGCCTTTTCCTAAACGCTGTCCATGAGAGGTTTACCAGATGGATGTGTGAAACAAATCCTTCTGGCGTGTCAGGTTGAAATAGTCAAGGCCTTCCCTGTCTGGATGGAAGCATATGTCGCTCTAAAAGCTCTCTCTATTTTTCAGCATTGATAGTTCCTTTCCAGATGTGTAAGCTGCCCACACCATAGGCACTAATGCAACCCCATACCATCAGAGATGCAGACACAGGACATGACATCTGTGGTTTCAAAAAGAATTTCAAACTTTTGATTCATTTGGCCACAGAACAGTTTTCCTGTTTTGCCTCAGTCCGTTTTCAATGAGCTTTGGCCTACATGGAGTTATTTGAAGTGATCTTGGGCCTGTATGGATGAAATGTGTAAAGATCCAGATTCAGATGGTGGGGACCTTGTGCAGCAGGACGGTCTTTTTTGGAAAATAAGCTCAGGAGAGGACAGTAGATGGTAGAATGAGCTTAATGACTGTACGAATGCTTGTTTGCCAGTGGTCAGGCGGATGCTAGCTTAGCTGCTGTGTTGATTGGCTCTTGATATGATCAGAATCACAGGAATCATAACTTTCTAGCACTGTACAGCATGATATGAAGCAGTTTTGTGAAAACTTGTGGTAATTAGTAGAAAACACACTGACGGCCCAGAGGCAGACTGTCTGACTTTGATGAGGGTTTAATTTTAACTTCTGTTAATTTTGAGCCAAATTAAGGGATTAACTGTTATCAGGGTTAATGTCTTTGTTGATGGATTAAGGGTTAATGGAGTTATATTTTGGATTAATGCTGCCCACCTCCGGTTGCTAGAATGAGAACCAAACATAGTTTAAACGTGAATTTGTATGAAAGTCCGTATTCAGCACTAAAGATTTTAGCTGCTGTTAAGTAGTCCCTGTGACTATAATGCTTTTTCTTGTAGTAGTTCATGCAAATCCCTTCATTGGATTAATAACTCCTGACTCTCAGAGCCACTGTTGTCTTTTGAAAATAGTCAGGAAATGTATTTTATATGTAGTTAGTAAATTTCAGCACAAAAGACTGTCACGCCATGTTAGAGCTTACAGTTTACCCCACAGCACTCAGCAAAGTTATTAGAACAACATTACCACTTCAAAACAGAACCTCTCCTGGGTTGTCAAGTTCACTCCTTGTCTTCCAGGCACTAAGGAATAGGAAATGTAAAACGTGGTTTGATTGATTCTTGCCCCCTCCTATAGGTGAGTGGAAGGTCGCTGATGGCAAGACAGAAAAAAAGCTTGTTCTGAGAGGAAGTTGAACTTTTTAGTCTACTTAAAAAGAGCTTGACTGTAAAGAATCAGTGAATGTTCCTGTTGTTTATGTCCAGTCATTTCTAAGGCTGTGTCTTATAAAGATGGGCTGAAAATGCTCAAAGATTGTCTCAGAAGATTAAGCTTAAGTTTACAACTATAAGGTCCTTTTTAAAGTGGTGTTTCTGGAACCATAAATTTGGTCCTGATCTGCTCCTCATATTGAGAGGGCTCGACATGCCCAGGCTTTCTTTGAGTGACCGGGCTCAGCAAAACTTTACACTCCAGTTAGGTTGTAGGTTGCTGTAATGCTCAATTCTGTCTTTGTTTTCTACAGATCAGATTTTTATTTTCTCTGTTGCTTGTCTGTTCACATAACTTTATAACATGTGGAGTGGATCAGACTCATCCATCCTGAGTGGATCCTCTTATAGACATGGCCTGTCAGGTTTGAAAGAGCGGATTTCACATGACTTGTGCTGTTCACACCACCATGAAAAAAAAACCCAGATTTGTCATAAAATCAGACTCAGGTCACTTTGGTCTCTAGTGTGGCTGCAGCCTAGAGATGTCAGCAATCATGAAGCTCTTTATGAACTCTTCAAGTTAGCTCAGGCTTCTGCTTCAGGCTGTGTGTACACTTACAGTGAAGTTGGAGTTCAGAGCCGTCTGATGCTTATTCCATGCAAAAAGGCACGATCACTGACTTTCTGATTCTGGCAGATTAGAATAATAAGAGGATATTAGGAATTGGTCTATATCAACATAATTGTCCATCCATCCATTTTCGACAATGCTTATCCCTTTCTGGGTCATGAGGGCTGGAGCCTATCCCAGCGGTCATTAGGCTAGAGGCGGGGTACACCCTGGACTGGTCGCCAGTCAATCTCAGGGCTGACATAGAGAGAGAGACAACAAGGACATCTACGGCCAATTTAGAGTCACTAATTAACCTAAGGCCAAGCCTAAAATATTCAGAGAGAACCAACATGCAGGGGGAGAACATGCAAACCCCACACAGAAAGGCCCTGACTGGGAAGCAAACCAGGGACCTTCTTGGTCTGAGGCAACAGCGCTAACCCCTGCACCGCCGTGCAGCCCATAAAGATAATCGTGTTAAAAATAAAATAAAAAGTGCCATTGTTGCTTTAGTAAAAGAGAATGACACTGCGGTAAATAATTGTTTTCTGTTGAAGAGATTGCAGGCACTCATAGGGATAAATCCTTTATTACATCAGAGTCACAGACTCATAAAAACATGCCAACAGGTTTTAGTCTTACAGGCCTGCATCAGGACGGGTGCCTGAGTGCCTCTGATCTCCTCAGGAAGATTAAGTTGGATCCCAACACAACATGTCTCCCATAATTTAATCCCAAAACTGAATTCCCTGAATTATGGAGAATATTTTTGCAAATATTTGTGGGGAAAGATGATAAAAATTGTTTAAGGTTGGCTAGAAAACAAAGACTGGAGAAGAACATGTCATACTCAAAGAGCTGCTAAATTTTTAGACTTTCCTGTTCCCCTCTCCTCCTCCATGGGCTCTTGCTAAAGGTTTCAGTCATCTGAATCAGCAGGTGTCACATCAGCGCACATTTAAAGGGGCGCTTGGTTTGTTTTCTCCCTGCTTCCATTTTTCACATAGGCCAGGATCCACAGTAACACAAATAAAGAGACTTTTTATTTCATAATAAACCTAACGCCGTTGTTGACCATTTAAAGTTCTGCGTCGAGGGAACGCATTGCTCTGCAATTCACCGCCATGCCGCTAGGGGGTGTGGCTGTGTGTGTGTGTGGTTTCAGAGGGGTCACATCCGAATCCTTGTTTATCTTCCAGTCATGGCGACCTAGGTGGAGGGGATGTGTTTGGAGTTTGAGCTCATCCATATCGACGAACAAATTCTTTTGTTGCAAATGTTGAAGCACAGGCGACAGGGAAGACGTTTGCGGAGGTGGTCTGTACGACCACTAAACGAGTCGAGGCTGAGAGCGGGTGAATTTACCACACTGGTTTACCCACTGAGGGACCTGGATGAAGAAATGACTTTTTGAGCGGACCAATTTCAGCCCTTGCGGTCCGGTAGGATTTTTTGGAGGTGCGCGTCAGGCTACAGCGTAGGGGTCTGCACTGACGCAGAGGGCTACGTGTAGCTACACTGTGGACGTGACGCAGAAGCATAAATCAGGCTTAAGGCGTTAAACCACTGTGTTACTGACAACTGTAATGTCATTACTGTAACACGCTACTCTGTACTGCCTTACACCTACCATTGTTATCAATATGCTATAAATTACAATTAGTTGTAGGGTTGTTCCGATTCCGATAAAAGTATTGGAAATACGTCCGATACTGCTCAAAATGCAGGTACTGGTATCAGCGACTACACAAATTTATGCACTGATCTGATATCATTTGGTTTTGCGTTATGTTCAACTTCGTTTAGCCATGCTAAATGTTAGTGCTACCATTTTTAGATCAGAGAAGAAGAACCAAAGGACCCACTGCAGCAGCAAAGAATGGAGGCTGTGTGACAGTTTCTCTCTGAATGTGATTGTTAAAACGCCTTCCAGACCAGCACTGTCACACATGACAAGAAGTACACAGTTTATCAAGAGCTGAATAACATTTGAACCATAAATCGTTGCCTCTCACTTGTTTTTCCTCTTGAAGCTAGCCGTTGTGCTTTCCCATTGACTCTACTGAGGCCTCTGAATCCCCTGCAGCAGCATTTCCAGCGAGCCCGGAAATTGAATTACGATCATTCGTTAATGCTAGCTCAAATGCAAACTGGAATGCTAACCATCATTTTGTTTTCCCATTGTGAGGGTCTGTCAGCCAATGGCAGGCTGCTGTCTAAATAGAGCATAAAGGAGAGAGAGATAGAGAGAGCCTGTGCTGCAGCCCCCTATGTTATTGTTATTTTAATATTTAGCAGTAAAACTCAGAAAAACAACTTTAGGCTCACAGAGATGCTGGACATTATGATTGTAATTGTTGAGCCATGTTTTTAATCAAATACAGGTCTAAAATAATTTGCAAGTCTACAGTCAGTCCAGAAAGTTCACACTGGTATTGGATCAGGACTCGTATTGGCCAGTTCCAAACACCTTGGTATCATCTCTAATTAACTGATTCCAGACCTTTTTTATATTGATATACGGAACTATTTTAATTTTTGCATTTACATAAAACAAAACTAATTCAGATTTGTTATTTAAAAAGACTAATCTCTTAGTCTGTTGTTCAGTCCTGAGGTAAAGAGCACCTTCAGGGCATCAGGGCGCTGTCTTAAATTGACCTTTGTATGTTGAAAATTCCCATATATAGTGCACTGCTGTTGATATTTGTGCTTTATGTTGAGTTGCACAGACATGCTTCTATGTGTATGAATTAGGCTTTAGAAAAGAGATTAACTCTTAACTTTAAAGCCCCTTTGGCTCTATATGTTTTCCTCTTATTAAACCAAGGGCTTCCTTTTGTTTAAAAATGTAGAAAATGCCCCCCCCTCCCCCCAGTAGTTGCATCACTCAATAATTAAGCATAAGAATATGCATTTACCAGAGCCATTCATGTTTTTCTCTGTGTTTGAACCTGAAGATGGTAATAATATCCTTAATTATAATCCGGCAAGTATTTCAATAGCTGAAAGAAAAAGCCCTACTGTCCTTGAAAGCTACCCTTTGGAAAGCCTCGCTTAAATCTGTGAAACAAAGGTGGCAAAGCATTTTTGTCAAAGAACACACGGTGGCTTAGTTAAACAAAGAAATGAGCTGAGAGTGTTATTTAACACCTTTTCATCAGTCCTGCCATGCCCCGTGTTTGTAATCAAAAATTTAATGAACAATGCTTTTATGCGAAGAGAGCGTTATCTGATTCTGACTTTCCCCACCCCACACGAGAGCAGGAGGCTGACTCTGTCTCCCCTGCTAGCCCCCCCCAGGCCACATCACACAGAGTTTAGGGAAACTCCCGTCTTTGTTCATTTTTCCTACAGCATAAGCAATTTATCACTGAATGAACTTTTATTGTATCTCTGGATGACTAACATTAGATTTTCACCAATTAATTCTGAAATGGATTTTGAAATGGGTACTAAGCTTTTATCGAATGCCGTAGAATCTTATTTGGATAATTGTATTTCATTAATTACTTCATAGACAAAGCATACTTTTTCAATGTAGATTTGTGTGCTGTTTAATTAATTAACATGTTTTCTCTCTTAATTAAAGCCATTTTTAAAATTAAAGCCCACAGCAAAACACATATATAATTTGTTTGTAATTAGGCCTTAATTGGTGGTAGTGGAAGCTTAGCACCCTTGGTTTCTTTTTTCATGATTGCTATTTTATTGCCAGTCACTCATTAATTAAACTGTTTTTTCTAATTAGCTTATAAAACTGTTGATGGCATATTATTGTAAGTGTGAGTTCAAAGCTTGCTAATAAGCATACCCTACTCAGAAGGGGCAAGATAATGGAATATGCACAAAGCAGGCAAACTTTCACTGATTTTTTTTTTGTCTACTCCCTAAAGATGAGATGTCATGTGTATCTTGAATCAGATTACTAGAAGAAAAAATGGAGGCAAAGCTGTTCTACTTTGCCTCCCCTGGAGTGGCTTTCTTTTTGCAAGGCATGTAATATTGTTAGTCAAAGTACAGACAAGATTACAGAAGACTCTTGAGACTGCCCCATGAAGGGCTGATAATCATAGGAGAGAAACAGAGTGGAAATGTAGGAGCATGCAGGCTGAGTACTCTGGTGTTTGGACTTTGCATTTGCATTTCATTCAGTTATCGCTGAAAATTCTGGATAGATATTAGTTGCCATCAAAATTGATCAGTCTATACTTGATAAATCAAACCAGGATGTGTATATACAGTGCTAAACAAATTTATTAGACCGCCCTAACCCTAACCAAAGTATGGTTTATTCCAAAGCTGCCCTAAATTAACAGCGTTGGTAATTACCAAAATCATTTTTTATGTTTCTGCAGTGGTTAATACACAACAATGTAGAAGCTCTTTAACCCAAATGATATTTTTAATGCTAAAATAGAATTGTTATTGTTATCCATGAATTTTCAAATTTACTGATTTACAAAAAAACCTGAAAAAATAGTAAAGCACATTAATATTTCTTGATTAATATGTCAAATTATAGTTATTTACTTGCATTCCTGAACAGAAAAACGAGTTTTAGTGGTTGAATGTTACACTTGAATAATTTCTGACTTCTCAGAGAAGCCCAGTGAGCTGGCTCGAATTTGGGTGAATTCAGTTTGAAATTCCTCATTCCTGTTCAAAATGGTAAAACGTGGAGAGCTCAGTGAAAATGAAAGAGTCCGCATTAAAGCACTTCATGATGCTGGATGGTCTTTGAGACAAATATGACAGGTGGTCTAATACATTTGTTAAGCACTGTATATGTATATATACAGTAAAATTAAATTCAACAGATTTGTTCACTAAAATAATTTTTTTCTCTGCCTTGTTAAAATCATCTGCTCCTTTTAACACATATCCTCATCATGGTGGAGCGTTTGGCTGCAGACCTCTATGGCGGGGCGTTTGAATGCAGACCTCCATGGTGGTGTGTTTGGCTGCAGACCTCTATGGTGGGGCCTTTGGCTGCAAACCTCTATGGTGGGGCGTTCAGCTGCAGACCTCTATGTTGGGGAGTTTGGCTGCAGACCTCCATGGTGGGGCGTTTGGCTGCACACCTCTATGGTGGGGTGTTTGGCTGCAGACCTCTATGGTGGGGAGTTTGGCTGCAGACCTCTATGGTGGGAAATTTGGCTGCAGACCTCTATGGTGGGGAGTTTGGCTGCAGCCCTCCATGGTGGGGCGTTTGGCTGCATAACTCTGTGGTGGAGCGTTTGGCTGCAGACCTCTACGGTGGGAAATTTGGCTGCAGACCTCTATGGTGGGGAGTTTGGCTGCAGACCTCTATATATAGTGGGGCGTTACACTGCAGACCTCTATGTTGGGGCATTCGGCTACAGACCTCTATGGTGGTGTGTTTGGCTTCAGACCTCTATGGTGGGGCGTTTGGCTGTAGACCTCTATGGTGGGGAGTTTGGCTGCAGACCTCTATGATTGGGTCGTCGGCTGCAGACCTCTATGTTGGGGAGTTTGGCTGCAGACCTCCATGGTGGTGTGTTTGGCTGCAGACCTCTATGGTGGGGAGTTTGGCTGCAGACCTCTATGGTGGGAAATTTGGCTGCAGACCTCTATGGTGGGGAGTTTGGCTGCAGCCCTCCATGGTGGGGCGTTTGGCTGCATAACTCTGTGGTGGAGCGTTTGGCTGCAGACCTCTACGGTGGGAAATTTGGCTGCAGACCTCTATGGTGGGGAGTTTGGCTGCAGACCTCTATATATAGTGGGGCGTTACACTGCAGACCTCTATGTTGGGGCATTCGGCTACAGACCTCTATGGTGGTGTGTTTGGCTTCAGACCTCTATGGTGGGGCGTTTGGCTGTAGACCTCTATGGTGGGGAGTTTGGCTGCAGACCTCTATGATTGGGTCGTCGGCTGCAGACCTCTATGTTGGGGAGTTTGGCTGCAGACCTCCATGGTGGTGTGTTTGGCTGCAGACCTCTATGGTGGGGCATTTGACTACAGACCTCTATGGTGGGGAGTTTGGCTGCAGACCTCTATGGTAGGGCATTTGGCTGCAGACCTCTGTGGTGGGGAGTTTGGCTGCAGCCCTCCATGGTGGGGCGTTTGGCTGCAGACCTCTATGGTGGTGTGTTTGGCTTTAGACCTCTTTGTTGGGGCATTTGGCTGCACATCTCTATGTTGGGGAGTTTGGCTGCAGACCTCTATGGTGGGGCATTCAGCTGCAGACCTTCATGGTGGGGCAAGAAGTTTCAACACTACCCAAGCCCGAACCAGAATGACGTGCTAAATGAGGTATATTTCCACTCGCTCTCAGGGGTTACAGTAAGTGTCTATTTTAATAACAGCAGAATTTCATGAAAAAAAATCAAAAATTTACTGAGGGGGATAAAATTAAATCTAACACACCACACACTAAGGGAAACCTAAAAAGGGTCAGGGTTAGGCACCCCAAAATGGTGAGGGTAAGGGGGAGGGGGAGGAAATTAGAAATAACACACCACAAATAAAGGAAAACCTGACAAGCGTCAGCACTTCACTTCCTGCCCCACCGTTTGAGGTCGCCCCTTGTAGAGATCTGCAACAGG
Source organism: Cheilinus undulatus (assembly GCF_018320785.1). Taxonomy (NCBI): domain Eukaryota; kingdom Metazoa; phylum Chordata; class Actinopteri; order Labriformes; family Labridae; genus Cheilinus; species Cheilinus undulatus. The sequence goes on from NC_054870.1 coordinate 2,120,407, forward strand.
TAAACCCAGAACACCCCACCATAGAGGTCTCAGCCAGATGCCTCTCAACTTTTCATCCATCAGTTTTTCCTATGTAAAGGCTCAAGAGGCTAAAATAGAACATCACACCCGGTCTTAAAGGTATACACGCAAACATTGAATTCTGAATAGGTTACTTAAGTTCAAATTGAAATACTGAACTTTGATGTGTATGCAGTGCAGAGCATTGTAGGGGTGGATCAATGAGTGGCCTGGACAATTATCGATGCTTATATTTGGCATTTTTCTCTTTATCTGAATTGGCAGTTTACCAATAATATTAATCAATCAAAAAGTACGCTGCCCAGCTTTGTGCTCTCTTCTCTTGCTCTGTTTTCACTCACCAGGGTCTCACCTAAAGTCCCACCCCCAGTCTCTGATTGGCTCTGTGCCACGTGACTACTAGCCAGTCAACACTGAGGTCTCAGCGTGTGTAGCGTCACTGTATTGCTCTGTGCAGATTCTCATGTAGAGCCCGTGCTTATTTTTTATTCCTTCATATTTTGGCCATGCAATTCTAAGTTTGCCACATTTACTCCATTTTGTTTGTCAGTGCTAATCAGTTCTAAATATCAGTTTCCAGTCATCTGAACTAACTTTTGGTCAGTATTGGCTCTAAAAGACTAGTATCAAAGCAGGCCCTCTAGACGTCACTGCTGAGTGAACAGGAGTTCAGACCCGGGTCTCCAGGCACAGCCATCGCCCCTGGCGAGCACCCAGACTTGATCATTCTTTTTACTTCGTTCCCTTAAAAACCCTTCTGGAAAAAGACATGCCTTCTTTGTGTGCACTGACATTGGTTATTTTCTGCATTGGGTGTTCAATTAACTAACCAAAAGAAACGTTGTGGTTTTTGTGTTCCTACAACAGTCTTTTATGGCAGAAACACATTTTTGTTCCCCGTCTGCCTTAGTTCTAAGAAATTATACTGAAATAACACACAAGCTGCCTAATCTGATATTCATTCCTTTCTTATATAGCCCTCCTTTCCAAAGTTGACTAAGGCCACATTATTTAGGCATTAAGGTAGTGTGATAAGGGAATTAGACTGGTCATTAATCGTTTACACGTCAAATGCAGCAGAGCAGCTCGGGGAGGTGATTTAGTGAGGCAAAGCCATATAGCCCTAGTTAATCCACCTCTCACACATTTTAATTGGAAGAGGCTTCCTGGATAGGAAATTTATGAATGGGTTTAAGGCCATTTCTTCCTTAAAGCTATCATTTATTTCATTTCATATTGTTAATAGGAACTTTTACACTTTATCCACATGGAGATGTATTTTTCTCATCTTTTATTCTGCTATTGTTTCTTTGTGCTTGGATTTATAGTCCCTGTTTTTAGAAATCCTGCAGAATCCCTATTGCATAGATTATTAAACACATAAAGTGATTCAATAGAAATAAAGCTAAATGAAGGGCGGTGTGAAAGACAGACTTGGTTAATCTAATTCGACACCAATGCTGTGTTCTTTTTTTTTTGGTCCCCATGTTTTGGTCTCGACTTGAATCTCCATGACGACCCATGAGTGAACAGAAAGCAGGTCTATTGACCTAACTCTCCAAGTGGCCTTAAGCTGCTGCTGCTGCAGTGCCAGCATTGTGGACATTTTTTTGCCCTCAAACCTATCAAAGGTCAGAGTATTAATCCTCTGAATAAACCATGTTTTTAACTGGGCTGTGCCCAGGCCACACCAGGGAGACACACGGCGCAAAAACATGCCTGTGATGGACATTTAATTCTATGTTAAAATGTGCCGTAGTGGAGGGTGTTGGCCTTTGGGTGCCAAGTAAACAAAGAATGCAGGAGGTTTCCTGTCGTCTGCTTTTATTACAGCTTTGTACTCACATTCTTATTTTTCGCCAGCCTCTGATGTGAAAGGATTTGGCACTAAGATGCACGCAAGGGGAGGGAGAGAAAATCCTGAAAAGTGGATCAAAAAAGTAAATGAAAAATAATGTCATATTACTGAAAATATGAGAGGCTAATTTGTGCCGACTTTTTGCTAATTTTGTTCTCGCCACAGAAAGAGGAGCCGTCACCTGCTCAGCGCCACAGCGCTGACAGTGCCAGTGATCCATGAAATAAGCTGCCGCTGGCTTTGTTCAGATAAGAATGAACAAATCTGCACAATGTACTGCTCTCGGAATCTCATTTTCATACTTGCATGCAGGCTAAAAGAAATAAGCTGTTTGCAGGCTTGATTAATCAGACATTTGAGGGTTTTTTGTCTCTTTGATCTGCTCTGTCTCCTAGGTAACTTGGTTGACATTAATGTTGAGCCCCAGTAAAGACAATCAGGGATGTAGACTAACTGATAAAACAGACAGAAAATTAAGAGCTTTAACGCTTTGAATATAGTAAATGCTATGTTGTTAATTCTGAGGGGGGATGAAATGGTAGATGCACAAAAGTAGGTTTTATTTTGCTTCAGGAATGTTTGGAAATGCATTTTTCCATTACTGTTGCAAGCCTACAGAGGAGCAGCGTAATGTGGGTAATCCTGACATAGAAAAACATGGATCTCTGTTAGTTTCCAAATTAAACTATTAAGCATTATGCAGTTTCATATGATGAGCTCCCAGAATCAGGCAATGATTTTTTTTCTACAAACAGAGCTGAATGTACTCTTAGATTTAGTAAAAAAGTAATAAATATTTTATAATCAATTGCAAGCTCTGAGAAGTATTAATGCTCCAACCAGAAGCAGCAAAAACACAAACGTGGATTTATCTGCTCACAAATCTACAGGGAATTAAAGAACAATCAGCTATTACTTCTCTTTAAAGAGAGAAAAACATAATTTAAGGAATCTAAACCTTTAAAATGGCAAAGAACTGGAGAACTGTCATAGTATGTGCGCTTCAGGCTGTGAAGACACTTTCACAAATCTTCCAGTGACTGTATAGATGAATGCCTTGAGGGCCCAGCCAGAGCCCAGTACTTGCAGCCAGCCGAAGCCCTTATCTTAAATCCAAGCAAAGTACCATTAATCTTTTTGAAAGACCTTTATGGCTTTTAATGTATCCCAAATTAGAACATTTTACACCCTTGGTTCCTGAAATATGGTGATAAAAAGCCTTTAGAGTTTAATTTTTCCTGCCTGCTCGCTCTGACCTGCTTAATCCCAGCATGCATTAGGAGATATTTTAGTTTCAGTCGTTCTAATAAAGTTTATCCCACTTAATTATAATTGAAACATTTTTTTTCCAGCAGGTCTTTTTTTTTCCAAGTGGTGCAGCAACGGCACATTTCTTCATTACCTTAAGACTTTCGTTCCCCCCTGATTGTACTGTGAATATTACAGAGAATTACCCAAAGGTTTGGTGAAATTGTTCCAAGTTGTTTATCAAACCTTGCCTTTGCTTGAATAATAAACCTATCTCAGGAGTGACAGAAGAGGCAGGATTTTTCTCTTTGTTTCCCGTGCTTCTGCGTGACTGGGGTTATTGGGATTATTCTGCTTCACAATGCAAATGTCTTTCCCAGGGATTTGAATGTTTGCTTCTTGCAGTCACAGTCTTTCTCTTCACCTCTTATTTCAGGGTGCCTGCAGACAGGCTACTACTCCAAACGGAAAAGTCTCTTTTACACTGATGATGAGTAAAAAAACACCGTGGCAACGTTTTTTTTGAGCTACAGGAGAAATGGCAGAATGCTGAATATTGCTTTTCATTGTTTATTTATTTAATTATTTCATTTTTATATCAAACAACAAAAAGAAGGCAAATAAAAATGAAGAATGTGCGGGAGAGGCTACAAGCCAGGGGATAAAAATATGAATTTAAAAACAGAAGCTAAAGGCTATATTGGTTGGAATAATTTTGATCAATCAAGCATTTTGTAATTTAGGGAGCTTTGGGGATTTTTAACCTCCACACAAATGCTCATGAATACTTTTACTTACCTCCAGTGATATCTGAACCTGTATTCTCCTTTTTCTGTGGCTTTATGTTGGATGGTAAAAGGCTTAGAGTGAACTTACCAAGGGTGGAGCTGTAGAAATGGCCATCAACACTAATGCATGTTTTCTATGTAGATAAGTTGGATCTTTCACAGGTTTATGATTTGTGGGCTTCCAAAAGAATTATCAGGTGGTGAAATGTCTGATTTTTTTCAGTTATATGTCCATTTGTTAAACTCTAAAAAAATACTGCAATCTCACACTAAAGGTGTCTGATTCAGGGTGGGCAGAAGTGACCAAAATTCATATCTAGATATTAAGATGAATGCAGTTTTTATGCCCACATATTTCTCTGTAAGTAAAGAACACACAGAGTAAAAATCCACAGGGGCCAAATGTCACAAAGACACAATGTCAACATTTTCACAAAAGTCACGTAAGAATTAAATAAGATTATAGTTCCATGAAAAAGTATTTGCCCCCTTTCTGATTCCTGATTTTTTTTCCCGCATATTTATCACTTAAATTATTCAGATCATCAAACCAATTTTAATATCTCACAGAGACAAACCAAGTAAATAGAAAATGCAGTTTCTAATTGATGATTTTATTTATAAAGGGGAGAAAAAATCCAAACCTATCTGGCCCTGTGTGAAAAAGTAATTGCCCCCCTTGTTAAATTATGAGTTAACTGTGATTAACCACAGTTCTTGGAAAGCTGAGTTCAGTTTCACTGGCCACACCCAGGCCTAATTACCACCACATTTGTTGAATCTAGAAATCCCTTAAATAGAAGCTGTCAGACAAAGTGAAGTAGACTACAAGATCTCAGAAAGAAATGCATCACGCCATGAGCCAAAGAAATTCAAGAACAAATGAGAAACAAAGTGATTGAAATCTATCAGTCTGGAAAAGGTTACAAAGACATTTCCAAGGCTCTGGGACTCCAGAGAACCACAGTCAGAGCCATTATCCACAAATGGAGAAAACTGGGAACAGTGGTGAACCTTCCCAGGAGTGGTTGGCCAACCAAAATGACTCCAAGAGTGCAACAATGACTCATCCAGGAGGTCACAAAAGAACCCAGAACCACATCCAAAGACCTGCAAGCCTCACTGGCCTCAGTTAAGGTCATAGTTCATGACTCAACCATCAGAAAGACACTGGGCAACAATGGCATCATGGGAGAGTTCCAAGGCCAAAACCACTGCTGACAAAAAAGAACACAAAGGCTCATCTTACATTTTCCAAAAACATCCTGATGATCCCCAAGACTTCTGGAGAAATATTCCATGGACTGACCAGACTAAAGTTGAACTTTCTGGAAGGTGTGCGTCCCGTTACATCTGGAGTAAAAATAACACAGCATTTGATAAAAAGAACATCATGCCAACAGTCAAACATGGTGGTGTCAGTGTGATGGTCTGGGGCTGCTTTGCTGCTTCAGGACCTGGACCACTTGCTGTGATTGATGGAACCATGAATTCTGCTGTCTACCAGAAAATCCGGAAGGCCAACGTCCGGCCATCAGTTCATGACCTCAAGCTCAAGAGCTCTTGGGTTATGCAGCAGGACAACGACCCGAAACACACCAGCAAGTCCACCTCTGAGTGGCTGAGTCAAAGTCCTGACTTAAATCCAGCTGAGATGCTGTGGTGTGACCTTAAACGGGCAGTTCATGCTGGAAAACCCTCCAATATGGCTGAGTTAAAACAATTCTGTGAAGAAGAGTGGGACAACATTCCTCCACAGCGATGAGAAAGACTCACCACCAGTTATCACAAACACTTGATTTCAGTTATTGCTGCCAAGGATGGAATAAGCAGTTATTAGGTTCAGAGGGAAATTACTGTTTCACACAGGGACAGATAGGTTTGGATTTTTTCCCCCTTAATAAATAAAATCATCATTTAGAAACTGCATTTTGTATTTACTTGGGTTGTCTTTGAGTTGGTCAGTATCTTCTATTTTTTCTTTTCTTAATCAGCATCAACCAACATCAACATAAACTATATTTACATACTGGCAGTATAGCTTTAGCCTATATCCAACTAAATCTAATTTATTAATATAGCCTAAAACCTTAATATACTGTGAATCATTTTGTTTTTTCTGATTAGCCCTCATTTAACCAGCAATAATCCCACTGAGATACAAAAGAAGCAGATGATTCTCTTTTTCCTCTTGGTGCATTGTGTTTAAATTTTTGGTATGCTGTACCTGATGATGGTGCAGAAACTTTGGCCATTAGTCTTGAGTTACTTTCTCTGGCTTAGTGTTTTTACCCAGCAACCAGCCCTTCTCATTTATAAAGAATCCCTCAGATTCTCTGAAAACGTCCGTGTGTTGTTTAGCTCACTAACAGGTCCTCTGTGGTGAGGGAGGTGGCGACTTACTGGAGCAGACACATTGAAGAGAAGCCCTCCCTGACACATTGTTCACAGAGCATTTTCTTTGCCAGACAGATTTCCTCTCTCTAATGATCCTCATCTCTGTCTGCCTTTAAACAGTTGGCTGTGAAGATTGCTCAAGCTGCTAATTGCCGAGACTTTGTACAGCACAAAAAGGAGGAGGAAGCTTTGAGGGCAGCACAGAAGAGGAAAAAGGAAATTGCCTGGGGGTATGACGTCTCCTCTGTCCTTGTGTTCATGTTGTACAGTATGTCTGCCATATGTGACACCTGTGTTTGAGACACAGTTTGCATAGAGCTTCTGAAATCAGCTGGACTTGTGATGATGACTTCTTTAAAAATGGGCCTGTCCAGATGATTGTTGTACAGACTTATTTAAGGATGCATGGTCACAGCCCTGATAGCCATTAGTGATCTTTGACTCTTCAGATGACATGCATCCTTGTTTGTAAAAGAACTTCTCATTATGCCAGAATAAACAGCAGGGTTCCCTCAAAAACTACTATTTTAAAGTAATTTGAGTACATTTAGAAATCAGTCCTTTTACTTAGGTAAGTTTAAAGCATATTATCTGTACTTTTATTTAAGTGCAATTCCCTTGAACTTTTTCCACCTCTGTTGTTTTACACAGTAGGACATAAGGAGAGAATGATTCCACGTCACATCCCTAATCAGCTGTTGGACACAGTAAAAACTCAGTGTTAAACATTTCTGAGCTGATTGTTTACCACCAAAGTGAAATTTGGCCTTAAATTCTGAGTGAAACGGTCTACAGTGTTGGAGCTGTTTGATCTAGTGATCCATCTGGGTTAGTCCAACTATCTAAAGACCAGTGTTAAATTTGTTGACTAAAACAATGACTAAAAATATCTCTCAACAGCCTTTTTTCCATAACAGAAACTAGACTAAGACTAACAAAAATAGAACTAAAACTTGAGAAAGTTTAATTTTCGTCAAGATGACTAAAACTAGACTAAAATGTAATGTAATTTTTGTCAGACATTCAAAATCCATGATATTTCTCCACTGTGGGTGAATCTGTCATAAAACAATGCATCTGTATCTATTCTGCCTCTTAGCTGTAGAAAGCAGGGACTCCAGGTTTGGCAGGGTGCAGAGAACACAATACAATGATTTGGTAACAGATTTAGGCAAGAAAATAAATGCTTGAACTGATAGTAAAGACTAAAATGTGAAGACTTTTGTGGACTAAAACTAGACTAAAACTGAAAAAGATAGAAATGACTAAAATGTGACTAAAACTAAAATGCATTTCATTTAAAGACTAAAACTAAGACTAAAATTTAAAAAAAGCTGCCAAAATTAACACTGCTAAAGACTAAATTGAATCTAATCTAAATCTAACCTAAACTCTGCCCACTGGGATTTCTAATTCCTGGCGATGTATGGGTGAAGTTCCCCATGTGTTTCGATGTGTATTTTATGTGTTTAGTTGTGTTTGGATGCTTCCTGTTGTACAGTAATCTGCTGGGGTTCTTTTTCTCATGTTTCTGGTTGATGTTGTTTTTAATGTGAGACACATTTGCACCCTGGGTGAAGTTATCCATTGAGTTAGAGTTTGATTTTAGGTGTTCCTAAAGGACACATAGTATTCTTCATTAGTATGAATTGCCTTGCTATGAGGTAGACTCTGCTTTGTTGTTGTTGGAGGAGACCCTCCTTAGCACAGATTTATTATACTGTAAAATAAAACAGAGCAACACTTTCAAAAGTGTAGTTTAACTGCATGTAGTGTGGACCAGTATAAATGTGATCAAAGTACTAAATTAACTCTATGAGTTTAATCAACACTGTCAATTTTGCTGTGTAAATTACTTTATTTTAGAGGGTTAGCTTTACTTGAAAAACCTGGTTGTAGATCTACTCTCATGTTGTTTGTGCCAGTAAGGAAAGATTGTATTTTACCATGAAACTCCTCAGTAGATACTCAATACTCGGTACTTAAAGTAAACTTTGAATTAAATACTTTTTGCTTTTACTTGAGTAGATTTATAGGCTATGGGTTATATCAGCTGTGCGTAATGTAGTCTAGTTTGAACATTACGGTTCTTACTTATGACAGAGTTTACACTCTACTGACATTTAAGGTGTTGCACCAGCTGAAACAGTTTCTATATAGGCTTAAGCTATACCTTCTACGTAACCTCCTATGAGGTGTAGTCCTCTGTAGAATATGGCTGTTTTAGCGATAGCTCTGAGAGACAGGATAACCCGGAGGGTGACGAGGAGCTGAGGATTTTACTGGTAATTAGGTGTTAGCAGTGTGTTCTCCATGATCAGTAACTCTGCTGTTTTTCCATGCAGAGATCATTTCTATTATCCATCCTCAGATTACCTCATGTTAATAGCAATTTCACCACTCAGTGTCAGTGTTGTAATTTCATACTGGCTCTAAAGTTTAGGCTGTAGGTTTAATAATCATCTCTGTAAAATGCCTTTTCATATTTTCATCCACAGTTGACACTATTTGAGGATTAACAGCAGTTGCCAAACATTATTTTTAGCCGTTAGCATCTCTAGCACTGGGTTAAAAAATGCTTTTCGGTGATTGGTTAAAGAAAGAGAAAACGTCACATCTGCAACAGTATTTTGGTTAGTTCAGACGTAAATCTCTAGTTAAACTCAACCTTACATCTCTGTAGTGCAGCCAAACAATGACACAGCTTAAGTTAGAACTAGTTTCAACGTAGAGTTTAGCGTGGACTTAGCACCATAAGCCAGTGTAACAGGCTGGAGTACTTTTACTTCTGCTTAAGTACATTTGAACCAGACTAACTGAACTTTTACCTGAGTACAATAGTTGTGTACTTTTCCCATCTCTGGTTAAATTTAATTTTACTGTTAGCTGGGATGTACACGTGAAAGACTGGCCTCCCTTAATTGAGCGTCTGCCTCAGTCGTCATGTTGGTGTATCTGTGATGACAGCAGCATCAGTCTGAACATACATGCAGGAGACACACAGACTGTCTGCACGTAGTTCTTTTCTCTGACTGCTGAGGGTGTTATCAGACAGAGTTGATGCAGACTAGTCATGGAAACAGGAAAAACTCACAGTTTTGGTTTACATCATATTAACATCACACGTTCTGCGATGTGTATGCACACATCAGCATCACAGGTGTTGAACAATAGTTTTTGCTTAGCCCTAAAAAGAATCTGAACTTCCCAGCAGGTGTGGCTTGATACAGCAGTTTTGTAAATAATCGTGATAATGAGGAGAAAACACACAGAAACCATCTGAGTTTGATGAGGGTTTAATGCTAACATTAATAGTAATCTTCTCTCATTTTGAAACTATTAGCAGATAAACCGTTGTCCTCGTTAACTGACATCTTTGTTTAACAGAGTGATACTGTTTAGTTAATTGTGCCCTCTTCTGGTTTACACCCCACCCATTTTGACTGAACCTAAAGAATCGAAAAAGGAAAACTGTCTTTTCTGGTCAGCTGTTTCTGTTGCCTCCTTTTCTCTCTGCATCAGGAATAGAAAATCAGTTGAAAAAAATGTTTTCTCTGATTCCTTATTTTAGTCTCACAATGCTGCTTCCTCTCTCTCCTGCTCGTTCACCACTGCCCATCCTCTCGTTTGCTGAGCGGGGGAGGAGAGAACAGCTTTAGCATTGTGTTTACAAATGGCAGCTGACCAATAGGTCTAGTTATAGCTTCGTCAACATATCTGTTACACTGAAAAAGCTCTACTAGGGTCTACAGAACCTTTTTTATATAATATATACATATACTTCCGTTTTGATCATTTGATTTATTTCATACTATGATAATTCAAATTTTAGCGCTCTTTAAGAACCGTCCTTTCTTTACTGTGGTGATAAACTGTTGTACCTTAAAATAGTCTTAAATGAAATTCTTAATAAATGATGTAGAGCATCATGTCCTTAGATAGGTGCACCTCGTAGAGGCTGAATCTGAATGCTTTAATGTGTTCATGAAATGTTTAGTAATATTTTCTTTTCCTTTCTTGCAGGTTTGAGGCCAAAAAACGCTGGGAAACCAAGAGCAACATGGGCTACATGTGAATGCCTGTGACATAAAGAGACTATGAGGGGGGGGTTGGGGAGGTAGGGTGTCAGGTTAATTTGCTGAGAATTGTTCCCTGTTTAGTCTCTTTGTATGATTATAAAATCACAGCAGTGAAGTGCATGGATTGATAGAGTTTTCTGTAACAGAAATCTAATCCGTAGCGTAGAGAGAGAGAGGAACAAACACAGAGCAGTCAGTAGTTCTGAAGGCACCCATTGGTGTCTGTGTTGTGTTAATTTTCATTACAGTTCCCTGATTTGAGCATTTTGGCCTTTTTCCTCCATCAAATTAAATCTGGTGTACATTACTGGATGATTTGTTTATTTATTGCTGTAAAGTGGGCTAATCATGAAGGCGCTTCTTTCTTCTTCCAAGGAAGAGAAAGGAAAGATTAGGGCCTAATGCAATGTACAGGATAATGTGTGATAGGATTTGGGAGTAGAAAATGAAATTTGGCTGCTGTAAACAGCTGTGAGCAGTTGTAAACTGGAAGTTGAGTAAATGATATTAGGGAGGGGGTGAGACATGAGACAGAGGCTTTGCTGTTGGCCCTCACCCATGCTGGGAGACACGCTATTGTATCTCAGCCTGAACAAGAGGCACGCGCTGTTTCTGAAGGCCTACAAATGCGGCTCTTTGTGAGATGAGCTCTCATCAGTATCTGTAAACTTGACTTAAACCGTCGATTCCTCTCGCTGTTACTTTGATCTTTTTTTATCTGCAGCCTGTGCCTCCGCAGCTTCTCCAGCCTCTCAAACGCACATCGCAGAAAGTGTTAATTGCAAACAGCGTGCAGAAAAGCACAAGACTGATAATGACTTTTGTTCATAGTGCTTGCTTATACATTTTTATCAACCATACAAAATGATTGCTTTGCTTCGAGGTAATGAGAAATAAAATTAATCTACCTAAGTTGTTTGCATTGCACATACTGGGGCTCTTTTTGCTTGATGAGCAGCAGTTTCTGCATGGCTTTGCTGTGTTGGCTGAATCTGTCTGAACCAGAAATAAACAATAGGAATAAAAGTTCAAATACAATAAGAATCTGAGACACCTGTGCTAAAGAAACGTGGTAAAGAATATGACTGAAATAAAAACACCCAGGCTTTTGGGTCACTGAAGATTTCTATGGACTCATAACTTTGTCCGAGATGTAGCCAGTTTGTTGGAACGTGTGCTAATTAAACCATTAATTCTCTCTGTAATGAGACTCCAGTTAAAACTGTCTTAAGTACATCAAAGTAGAACACAGGGTTTCTTCACTTTGATGATCGCTTTGGAAAAATGTGAGGACAAGAGTGAGGAACATCAGAGATGCTATTAACGGGACAGAATGACTGATTTTTGTTTAAAATGTGTATTATTTTAATAGTTTTACTTACAGACAGATTGCTGGGTGTAAGTGTGAATTTAATTTCTTTAACCCTTAGGTATACCGAGGCACATTCTTTGCATTCTGTTTTCTTTGACCTAATTTGTGTTCTGTTGATCTGGTTGGCATGAAACTGCACAAAGATGTGTATTTCTGCTTGATTTTAATTTTTCAATCCAAATCATTACATTGACCTTTTTGGTATTGTGCATACTAAAAATATTCTCATGTTTATACCTTGGGGACAAAACTTGTCCATTTAAAGTCGTAATTTCTATTTTGATTGCAAATTTGCAATACCTTGTGTCACTGTTTCTGCCATTATCTGTGATGCATTTTTAAAGGGGGACCTTAGACTTGCAATTTTTATTTCTAACCACTAGATGTCGCCATTATCCTTTTTGGGCCAAGCATGTATCCGTAGGGCACTTAAAAAACACACTTACAGGGGGATTTTTATAGCTCTGTGAAATAAAGGCATAAAGAAATGAAATAAAAAATGTCTGTGGGTGTTGATATGAATATAAACTTGGGTTTTGCATGTCAGATATGAGAAATTGAATCTCTGAAGCGCCACTCCAACGTGCTTTGTTGGGGATATACTACAAGTCTATGTTCAGTGTCAGCGCTGCCAAACCGCATCAATACCCATCGATCCGAAATCTCCAAACAGGAGGTCAAAGGTGTAGAGTATCAGGTATTTCAAACAATGTCATGATTAGAACTGCAGGTGATTCCAAAAAAATTAATCAGTTATAGAAAAAACTAAAGCAATGAATATAACCATATAAAGTAGGGGCAAAATGTTTCCTCGGGGTCCATCTTTTGCATAATTTCCACCAATTTCTGGACACCGCACTAAAAATGAAAATGCATAAAACTTGATGTTGGTGGTAATTGATGACTTGTCTGTTTTTGATAATAATAAAAAAAAAATCCACATTTCTAATATGGAAAATATCTCATTCTGCTGAATTGAAAATTGAATAAACTGGCATTGAAATCATGACAATGACTAAAGATTTGCTGTCAATAGTTTGAAAAATAATATAAATCATGAATTTTAGCATTTACAGTAGGTGCAGAAAATGTCCCCTAGGGATAGATGTGTGTAGTCGTTGAAGGGGATAGCTAAGGGTTAAAATAGTGTTAGATTCTCAAAAATAAGACCTGATCAAGGTGGTGGGATTACAATCATAAAAGGACTGCAGGGAAAGCTAAAATAAGTGTTCTTATATGTTAAAGCCATGTCGCCATTTTAGCAGTTGTCAGTGAACATGACCAACGATGATCCAGGAGCAGCGCCGCATAATATCAATGCTATCTCCCTTTATTAATCTCCTGGAACACTGGATAATGCCTTGAGCAGAGAAAATTTTGCTTTTAAGCTGGAAAATCCACTTGCCCCTCTCATAAGTGAAAGCGCTGTTTTGAATAGTCTGTTACTGGAGGCCAATCTTCTCCCCTGACCTAGGCTGATTTGTTGTGAAAAGCGGAGACAAATTCCTTGGGCACATGTCGAAGCACTTCTAGGAAGAGGGTTTGTTGTGTGGAGAGGGGGTAAAGAAAAAACAACAACAATCCCATTAAATGGTTGGAAAGCTGCTGTTGTGTGAAAGGGAACATATGTTGCTGCTAACAAGACATCAACACTATCACTCGCTGCTATCAACCTCAAGAAGAGGATTAACTCGGAGGAGATGCTGCTGATAAAGATGAGCAACGTTCAAAACACCTCACAGAGCAGATAAGATGAGTTGTTTTCATTCAGAGCTTATTATAAAATGTTCCTGCAATTCTGTTTGCCCTTAACTACAACCTGTTTTCATTTTGACAGCTATTTTTAATTTTACACTTAGTCCTTGTCTTTTAGTCACATCTTTTAGTTTTAGTCACATTTTAGTCATTTCTACTCTTTTTAGTTCTAGTCTAGTTTTAGTCCATTAAAAGTCCTCACATTTTAGTCTTTACTTTTAGTCCAAGCATTTATCTTCTTGCCTAAATCTGGTACCAAACCATGGTAGTGTGTTCTCTGTCTAACCTGGGTCCCTGCTTTCTACAGCTGAGAGGCAGAATAGATACAGATGTATTGTTTCTGACAGGTTTATCCACAGTGGAGAAATATCATGGATTTTGAATGTCTGACAAAAACTAAACATTTTAGTCTAGTCTAGTCATCCTGACGAAAACTAAAGTTAGTTTTTGTCAGTTTTAGTCATCACAGATCTATTTTTGTAAGTCTTAATCTAGCTTTGTCATGGAAATAAAGGTTGTCGACCAACATTTTTAGTCATTTTTAGTCGACAAAATTAACGCAGCTCTGCTGTGATTGAATTTTCCTTAAAAAAGGTTTTAATCATTATCAAAAATGTAAAAAGCTTTGTCTCCTCAATGGTTCAGTAATATAAATGTCATTCTTGTTGCAATGTTACATTGCCATTTAGCACAGTGATTCTCAACTGGTGGGTCAGGACCCAAAAGAGGGTTGTGAAATGTGTGCCAGGAAAAAAACATGGCAAAAAGTCCATGAATGGATGTCCTCAGTAAATTCATATGTGCATTCTGAAGGCTTTCCTATGGCAATGTGTAAAATTAAGCATTTGTCTTAAGATTTTACTAATTTATCAGATTTTATTTTGTTGACAAAGGAGTTTTTTGTTTTTTTTTAACCAATTTATCAACTAAATTCCTTGTGAAATAAATACATTTCTTTGATGTCTTGGGAAAATGTAACCAGAGGGATTCGCCTGTTTCCGTGTTTCTCATTGGCAAATCCATCTTGCAAAACTCAAAAGTGATAGGACCAATCAGTGACGAGGGGCAGTCCTTTCAGGTGCAGTAGAGTCGTGACGTAAGCAAGCAGCAACAAGAGGCCGGTGCTATTATGGCAGAAGACTTTCTTCGATAAAAGAACAAAGAACAGCAGTGAGGTGCTTTCTTTTCAAAAACCACTAAAATCGTGTACCGACATGTCTACAGTCACCATGGTTCACGTTATGCAGTTCTCTATGGAGTTTAGTCCTCGGTAGCAGCTACGTCGCATGTTTTGTTGCTCTGATTGGCCCGTAAAGATTTTACAGAACGTTCGTCCAATCACCCTACAAGGATTTTTTTCAAAGGCTCTGCCCTTTCCCAAACGCTGTGTATGAGAGGTTTTTCAGATGGTTGTGTGAAACAAATCCATCTGGTGTCAGGGAAAATGGGGTTTCCCTCTGATATGGTGAGCTTTTTAAACATTTCGTCACGGCTGTTTGATGAATCATGTTTTGCTCCATTTGGGTTCCAAACTGCCTCCTTTTTCACTGATCAAATTCAAGTGGTTGAACATTTCAAAAACATCTGCGTCGCGTATTCTCTAAGGAGATGGTGGTGGGTCCTCATGCAAGACCAGTTGAGAACCACTGATTTAGCAGATGCTGTTATCCAAAGCGATGTATGTTTGAGAGCAAGAACAACACAAGCAAAGATCTAGACGAGAAGAAACAACGTTTGAAAGGGCCACAAAGTGCTTCAAGTACTGGACGCAGGTTAAAGACGCTGCACATGGAATATGAATATTTTTTTTTTTTAAATAAATGAACATCAACAAATATCAATGTGAGACTTCTCATCGCCATCCATTAAAAATTCCCACAGATTTACTTTATGTTGGTCATTTTTGCGTTCAACAGGAAGAAAAGACAAACAGCAAAAACTTGGTAAAATAAATGTTATTACATTATTTAAATTAAATAAAAATATTTGAAAAATAAATTATAAAATTATTATAATTTAAATATTATTATTATTTCAATTTAAATTATTATTAAAAAATAAGATTTTAAATTAAAGTTTAAAAAATATTTAAAAATAAATTATAAAATTATTATTAGAAATTATTATTATTTAAATATTATTATTATTGAATTTTAAATTATTATTAAAAAATAAAAGTTATTAAATTATGTTAATTAAAAATATCAAAAAATAAATAATTATAAATTATTATTGAAATTATTATTATTGAAATTATTATTATATTCTTCGTCTTCTTCTTCTTCTTATTGTTAGTAGTAGTAGTAAAATTACAATGATTAAAAAATAAATGTTATTAGAAAAACAAAAAAAAGAATGAAATTATCAAACTAAACCTTCAAAATCGCTTTGAAATAAACGTTAGAAACACCACAGAAGAAAACGCAGCTCAATCATCACATCACTGAAAAACAAACTGAGGAACATCATGCTTCCTGTCTCACTAATGAGTCACATCTGAGGTTTCATGCATTTACCCTCAGACCCACGCTGAAAAGCATGTGATGTGTCAATTAAAAGCACATTTCTGCATGAGGTATATTTGTTCCTTTTGACTCAAAGTCAGCATGTAGGAGTGACAGGCAGTGTGAATGCTGATATATTCCTTGGCTGATTTAATGACCTGTTTAATTCTGGCACGTCTGGAGCCCTCAGATGTTTTGCAGTTTTAATTAGTGTAATCATTGCTCTTGAAAAAGGCCACAGGGATGTTTAATGGGTCATGTTTGTCAAGATGCACAGAATTATAACACAAAAGACATGCCATTTATTCAGTGCTTCAGTCTTCCAGTGATTATGGGTGTCACAATTGATAAGTAGAGGAAGAATGGATTCATCTGAAAGTCAGAATGAACCTCAGTGATGTGAGGAAATTAGTTTGACAGTGTTTGGATGAGCTGTTTGCAGTGTGGCTGCTGAGGAACACTCATCTGTTTCAGGAAACTTACATGACCTCTCTGGATGTTTAATGGCAGCTTCATGTGAAACTACAAATGTTTTACATTCAAGGCTTTTAGCTGATAAAATGCAGAAGTTTGTGTTCCAGTTTTTGATCAGCACAGAACAAATGGCTTCGCAGTTTCCTAAAACTATGGAAATGAGGCCAAGCTAACATTCACCACCCAGCGTGATAAAGACTTTCAATGCTCTGCCTTCATGATTAATGTCATCGTCGAGTATGAGGGTTACTTATACTTATTCTTAATTGTTTCTTAGTTCAGAACTGCTTAGAAAGCATCTATTTTATCATTCAGCATAACTAATAGAACAAAAAATGGGATGATCTTCCAATTAATTTCTTCTTTTGCTATCATGAAATGAAAACATTTCTAAGCTAATGCTGAGCAGGCATTCATTATACATTCCTCTTCATTCTACAAACCACATAGTATATTTTATCTGAATGAATTATATTTCATTTTTCTTTATGGTCTCATTCACTTATTTCAGTTCCCACAGAGGTGATGACTCTTTAGTGTCGGAGAGAACCGGAGGAAAGTGGTGAGCATACGTCCATGACAGACCGACCTTTTTGTTTCAGCATCTTTGCTCTGACCTACTTTTATTTTCTAACACAGAAATATCAGACCCCAGTCTGTCTGAACATGATCTAGTCTATATTAGTGTGTTTGTTTTTTCTTAGTGGACATGGTGTGGTCTGAGCAGTCGTGGGACTAACACTGAGGAAATGCTTTAAAGGTGAAATTCACCTTGATTTGTCATCAACAAATCTTTATGATTTTTCCTCTCTTACCCACTGTAGAGCCTACTCTGTACAGAGTCAGTTGATCTAAGCTCCGCCCACTGCCATTTCGAGGTCATGACTTCTTAGATTTAACTCATAGAGGGAACCATGAAGATGGGAAATGTAAAGGTTTTAAAATGTGAGACATGAGATCAGGTCAGAGTGGATAGATGCGCTGGGAGACAACACTTGGTAAAAATATTTGTTGGAAGTTGAAAATGATAATCCTCAGTGTGAGAGAGAATAAAACTGAAAATATGGAAGGAAAGTGCACCTTAAACTCAAAATTGCACCTTTAAGAAAAACATTGTTTAGATGTCTGGAGCAGATCAAATTTAAAATAAATTATTAGTCAGTATTTATGTTTTCCCAAATTTCCCTCAACATTTAAAATGTGTCTTGTTGTCAGGGATGGAAAGTCCATCCATCCATCATCCACACCGCTTATCCCAGGCTGGAGCCTATTCCAGCTGTCAGTGGGCGAGAGGCGGGGTACATCCTGGACTGGTCACCAGTCAATCACAGGGCTGACATATAGAGACAGACAACCAGACACGCTCACACTCACACCTACGGCCAATTTAGAGTCACCACTTAACCTAACGAGCATGTCTGTGGTGGTGGGAGGAAGCTGGAGTACATGGAGAGAACCCACGCGTGCACGGGGAGAACATGCACACCCCTCACAGAACGGCCCTGACCAGAAAACGAACCAGAGACCTTCTTGCTGTGAAGCAACAGCGCTAACCCTTGCACTGCCCTGGGATGGAAAGTGCACAAGACTATTATACTTGAGTAAAAGCACGGTTGCTTTAATTGAGATTAAGTGTTGAAGTAAAAGTATTGATACCTGAGGGTGTTTACGGGAGAATATTATCTTTCCTTAACGTGCAATAAAAATAAAAGAACATAAAATATCTGACCAGGCTGTTTATGTAAGGCACACCTTCATAAGAAAGTGATTTATGCTAAAATAACATAATATAATCGTGTTCATCCTTAAAACATTAATTATTTATGTAGAAACTACATGATACTGTCTTGTAAATGAAGCAAACAGCTGTTTTTTTTTTTTGTTTGTTTTTTTTTTTATTCTATAGACGTAGCTGTGAGAGTATGAGAGTATGATAATGAATGGAGCTCAGTGGATAAAACTATGAATGGAAGCCAAACTGTGACTCAGACACTGGATGTACACTGGAGAACAGAGCTATTCTGTTCTTCGCTAGCATTATCTCCTCTAACACAGCATTGTTCTGGTAGAATTAACTGTATATGAAATATGTCATTGTTAAAGATGCGTCTCAGTTCTGTTTAACACTTCTCTTACAATGAAGGGGTTAAATCATCAGAATGAGTAAACGGCTGTTAGGACTCCCTCCAGACCTGACTCTAACAGTCTGTCCTGTTTTTTTAACCATCATAGTGTGAAAACCTTTTTTGTTGTTTTTATGTTGTGGTGATTTTGATGAACTGCTGATAAAAGTTCGCAGTGAAAGGACTAAACAGATGTTTGTTATCTTACTATTTTTCTCTTAAATTGCCCTTTAAGTTTTCTTGTTTGAACATTTCCTATTACACAGAGCAAAAACACTTTTCACCTAACTGCTGGAAGAGAAGGAGAAATGATGGAGTATGACTCAATAAATCAAACTATTGATAACTGCAGCAACACAAAGGCTTAACGTGCTACATCCTTGGTTCTTGGTTTTCATGTTCAGGTGGAACCAGTGAATGATCCCAACACTAACCTGTGACACATCTCCTGTATTATCTCGTTTAACATGAGCACAGAGAAGTGTTTTACAGAGAGCTTCCTCTGATCGAGGAGGGGGTGTGTCATCTCATCCAAATACGTTTCCTTGTGGGCGTGTTTCAACAAAGTCCACATGTTTCTCAGCTCTGTCACTTTGACGAGCTCAGAGCAAATTCAACTCAGGTGTGACGTCATTCCCAGCTCCAACACCGGACTTCAGCCCGCCACACACTTGACAATTAAATCTGAAACGATGATTTTAAAAAAGGGGGAGACCACAGACATCAGGACAATTTCAAACGATTTTAGAATCATAAATATTAAAACGTGTTTGATATTCATGATTCGGGGTCTGGGGGGTTACAGCACAATTTGGAGAAGTAAAATAACATACAGACAGACATGCCACTATCTATTGTATTAATAGGCTATGGTGATTTTTCCACATGGGGTCTTTTTTTTGCGTAGGATCTGAAGTCCTCTTAAAAAGCACACAATTGGATATAAAACTAAACGTAGTATTAAATAAGGCACAGCATGAAGAACCCCTGCAAAGAGGCGATTTTAGATAAAGAAAAAGGGGAGAATGAGGTTGTAAATGCCCTGACCATCACATTAATAAAACTCAGCACTGAAGTTTAATTGTCTGTGTATTTAAATTATTCTCTGTTTAGCATTTTTAAGTGAGTAAGAGTTCATCGTTATAACCTTAAAACGCACATTTTTATTTAGACTTCCATAGAAAGAAACACATCAGTGTATGAGCTCAGCATGTTCCTGTCACATCAGGGAAATCATCACTGAAAATGTTAACTTAAATAAATAAAAGGGTGATAATTTAAAGGAACAGCTGAACTTCTGATAAAAAAAAATAAAAAAATAAACATTTATTACTTACACTCATATTTGTGTTAAATTTAGAGCAGGTTCAAGGAGAGACTTAGCTTCCTTTTGCAAAAATATCGTAACGGAGAGGAAACTGCATGACTACTTTTAAAAATATTGAATCTCGAAGAGTCCATGGGATGATCTTTTAAAATTCTATTTTTAATGCAGTGCAACCTGCTGAAGGATCCTTCAACTCCAGTGACGTGGCTGTCCTGGAATAATCTTAATTTATATAAATCTGCCTGTTTTCTCCAAATAAATGATGACTTAGAGCAGTGACACTCAACATGTGGCTATTTTGGAATGATTTGTGGCTCTTTTATGTCTTAATTTGAAACTTTGACCTCAGAATGATTTATGAAG
Organism: Cheilinus undulatus; assembly: GCF_018320785.1. Classification (NCBI taxonomy): domain Eukaryota; kingdom Metazoa; phylum Chordata; class Actinopteri; order Labriformes; family Labridae; genus Cheilinus; species Cheilinus undulatus. The sequence goes on from NC_054870.1 coordinate 2,140,716, forward strand.
TCACATCCATCAGTTTATTTCCCACACCTATGCAGTAAGCTTTAACTGTCAAACTTAAATGTCAACCATTATTTTTTGTCTGTATATTGGGATTGCCCTTATTAGCAGTTCTTCCTCTTTTTGCCACTTTCAATCCAATTTTGCTGCTTTTAGCCAATTTTTGGCACTTCTTTGTTCCACTTTTCACCCATTTTTATCCTTTTTTGCCACCTTATCTTGCTTTATGTCCATTTTTACCTACCTTTTGCTGCTTATTGTATATTCCTGTCACTTTTTACTGATTTTTTGCCATTTATTGTCCATTTATTGCCACCTGTAACTCCTTCTTTGTCACTTTTTACCTATTTTTGCCACTTTCTACCCTATTTGCCACTATTTCTCTCAATTTTTACCCCTTGTCACCTATTTTTTGCCACCTTTAATTTGTTTTTTTTTTTGCCACTTTTCACCACCTAGATTGTGGCTCTTGCAATGGTATTTTTAAACAATCTCAAGGGTACCTGGATGCATCCGAGGACCTCCATTTCGCTGCCATATTAATAGAGCCAAGTCCGCCAAGTAAGGAAATACAAGTAGACCCAAAATTTGCGAGTTTACGGGTGAAGAAGCACAGCAATAACGTTACATTAATTTTAATTAATCGATTTATGATCCAAATTCACGTATCACTGACACGACGGGAGGCTGGCTGGCTGTTAATTCATAATTTCAGCGAATCTCTGTAGAGTTTGCATGAATAAATCTAACGTGCACTTAGCAGGACGTCTGGAGCAGCGGTAGCTCAGCCAGCCCTATTTAGCTATTTTCTCTCCCTTGGACAATGTCAGGAGAAGAAACCCCCCTTCAGAATGTGGGAGCATTTCGGACAAGATGATCCCAAACAGCTAGTGGACTACAGGTAACACATCTGTCTGCTTAAGACAGGTAAGCAGCCGTAGGCTCAGGAGCATCATGAGCTGTTGTTTAACATTATAACTAGGGCTGGGAAATTAATCCCAAATAAGATTAAATGGCAATACAGCCTGCTGCAATTTTCAAATCACAGGAGTTGCAATATTTCTTTAACTTGAAATGTGTCAAAATACCAGTTTAATAAATCAGTTTTTTGCAACAGCAGAGATTTTATGCACATTATGCACACATTCAAGTGTCAGTTTTTTATAATGGTTTACAAAAATCCTCCTTTTTGTGTTTTTATGTATGTTTTTCTTCATCAAAATGAGTGACAAAAAATGATAATGCCCTTAAACAAAGCAAATGACATCACATTTGCAATATGAGGAAAAATAGTTAGCTCATTCTATCTAAAATTGATGATGCCTTACGTTACTTCATGAAAGTCATATCCCAGCTGCAATCAGCTGATAGCCAGCCTCACCTCCTCCACCCCAGCCACCTCCTTTATAGCTTAAAGCTTGTTGCAGCCCCAGATTCAGATCCATGCTACTATGGATTCATTGCTTCAGAAATAAATTTATTGTTTTCAATACACATGGTCTTATTTATGGAATTATTTATTGCTTTAATTTGTTGAAAAATACTTAAGATTAACCCAAGAATAATCGCATTTTAAATCGCAATATTTGGGGGGAAAAAATCACAATTAGATAATTTTGTGGATCGTTCAGCCCTCATCATAACCATCATAGGACGTCCTGATGCAGACTGGATGGGTGAGAAAAAGGATTGATCAAGCCCTATCAGGAAAACTGTTTTTCCAGGTCTTTCAGACAAATTGTTTGATAACATTTATCTTTTAGAATCCAGATGAGCTAAAAAAAAAAAAAAGAAAAAAACGTCTGCGGATCATCAGCCACAGACTAAATCTGACCTACAGTTAGTATCGTTTCCTGCAGCAGACAGGTAGAAACTCTGGCAGCATGTGGCTTTGTGCCCCATCATTCCCAACTCTGTCCTGTGATAAGTGCAATAATGAGGTATGCCATTAAGAGAGAAAAGAATGAAAAGGATGCCAGCCATCTGAATAGCTCACCATGGCGCGAGGCTGAATGCTATCAAGCCAGAATTCAATCGCTGAATTATAGCCTTTGTGTGCACAGGGCTAGTGAATACCTCACACCATATTCATTTCAAAAAGGCCTCAATTTAATTAGTTCTCATATGTTGAAAAATTCATGAATTTGTCTGCTGTCCCACCGCTATTGTAAGGGAATGACTTAAACAGTGGTGTCAGGCTTTCAGGCAGTTTGGGGAGAAAAATAGCCCCCCACCAAAAAGAAACAACTGTTTATGTAAATACACACTGCGTGTTTACTTGGTGGAAGAAAGCGAGGGCCCTGAACAGAGTGCTGAGCTTAGTGTGGCTCTGCCAAAGGGGACCTCTCACCATCAACTTCAGTCTTATTAAACTGATTACCAACTCTAGCTAATTAATCAGAGACAGTGCCCTTTCTTGTCATGCAGGGAGGGAGCTCAGTGTGTCCCATCGGCTCCCCCTCCCATCTGCTCGCCTCTGTTCCCCCCTTTCTTCCTTTTCTTTTTCCAGCTTTGATTGAAGTAGGCAAATGGTAATTTTCATGCATCATCTGGGCTGGCAGGATGGGAGGACAAGTAGTAATTACCTTAAACAAACAAGGCCGAGATTGCTTGAGAAGCTACCTCTTTATTCAGGCTCGCAAAATAAGACAACAGACTAAGAACATACGGCTTTCAAAATACATTGTACCGGCCGTTTTAGTCATTATGTTGGTACGGCTCTCGTCTTCAAAGCCACTCAACCAAAAATGTTTAGTGAGGACTTGAACGCCACTTAAGTTGTGGTTTGATTCAGTGGCATTTAGGGTTAGTGCTTTAAATGAATAATGAAACATCTAAACACTTTCATGGGTATTTTTCCTCAGACTTTACCTTGGTGTAAGCAGGGTCAGCATAGAAAAGATAGAAAGATACAAAAGTGCAGCTGTGCATCAGTGGGGAAAGCCAGGGGTTGGGTTTGATCCCCAGCTCCTGCTGTCACATGTCAGAGCGTCCGTGGGCAAACCACAGAACTCCCAAACTGCTCCCAGTGCTGCATTAGTGGTGAGTGAGCGTGGGCTTAGTTAGTACTGAAGGACACTTTACACAGCATCAGTGTAAGAATGGAGAGGGCTCTGGCTGCAGACCACGGGTCCAAGACAACCTCCCGCAGACCACTACCGTGAGACAGTTCACCTTCATTCATAAACAAAGTCTGGCAGTTAATGACCCGGTTTAGAAATATATAGGCAAATGGTGGCTCACTTCAGCTACATTAGACTTAGCTTAAGCTAATGTTGCTATGCTAGCTAGGTAGTCATTGTTACTACAGAAGCCAAAGTAGCTGTTTTTGCCTTTGCAAAGTGAGCTTATGCAAACATAGCTAAAGCTAGTGTAGCTACAAAAGCTTAAGTTAATCTAGCATCAGTTAACGTAGCTAACACAGCTTCATTAGAGTGCATTGATCCAAGGCTACCGGCCACCTGTAGGCTCAGCTCTTAATTCTTCTTCCCATCAGGACCTCAAGAAAGTCAAAGAGTCGAAATTCTAAGAATTTAATAAAGAAAATATTTCCAGAAGAACTGTTTGGACTCTGGGCCAAGATTGAGAATGGAGTCTGAAGGACTGGATGGTTATGATGTCTGAAGGAAAGAGTGAAGAAGTGGATTCTCAAATTTAAGAATTAATTTATCAAATGATATGGAGCGATGGGCATGTTTTATAGTAGTAATCCAGTTTTCAGTCCTTCAGATGATCAAACTCTGAAATTGTGACCAAAGTAGTGTTTGACAGCTGGATTCCTGGGGTACTTTGATCTGGGTTAAGGTTTAGAGCAGAGTAAAGATAAAGAATAACTCGGCAGGTTCACCGGTTTGAACCATTCAGAGCGATTCATAAGCAGACTTTATTACCAGTATAATGAACACCTAATGTCTGCTGCCTGATTATAACAGCCACTGTGAGCTGAGTTGTCCTATACCTTTATGTACTCTCTGGTTTTTCCTCATCAGAATAAATCCAGTCATTAATTTGTCTAATGGTCAAAGGAAATATTTATGCAGAAAAAATGGAATCACACTGAAACAAGTATTAGAAGAACACAGTTTCACTGGTGGCATTTTTTTCATAGCCAGTTTTAGTAAGAGCATTTTTAAACAAAGTAACGTGACTAACCTTGCAAAGCAGATGAATACGCCCATTTCCATGTTTCTCACAGGTGAATCCATCTTGCAAAGCTCCCATCTGAACAGTTTGGGCCCAGTTAGAAAGTGACAGGACCAATCAGCGACGAGGGGCAGTACTTTTGGGCACGGCAGAGTCGTGACGTAAACAAGCAGCGAGAAGAGGCCGGTGGTGGAACACATTAGTGTGGATGCTGCTAAAGCGCCAGTTTTATCAGAACTCGATGACATTTCTTGGTTAAAAGAAGAACAAAGAACAGCAGTGAGTTGTTTTCTTTTCAAAAACCACAAAAGTCTTGTACTGACATGTCTACAGATTCTCTTTATGCAGTTCTCTGACTGATGTCACGTGTTTTGTTGCTCTGATTGGCCCGTAAAGATGTGACAGACAGAGCGTTCATCCAAATCACTTTCTGAGTTTTTTTCAAAGGCCCTTCCCTTTCCCAAACGCTGTTTTCCAGATAGATCTGGTGTGCCAGGTTGTAAATGGACATAAATTAAGTCTATGCGTACCAGCATAGTAAATATATTTAGCTTTACTTTGTGCCATGCGTTTACTTCAAACCTCTCTAGACCTGATCTTATCTCACTCCACACCAAAAACCTGCCCTTTTAGGACATTTAGAGGTCCTTCACTCCTCCAACCTCTGAATGTTTTGATATATGCTTAAATAACATTTTATTTTATGTTACAGATAAAGCAACAGTTAAAAGCCATGAGGGTTCCGGCGGTTTCTGGGACTGAGATTTGACCCTTTGTTTGGACGTGAGCAAAGATGTTTTCCAATTGATGAGGAGAGGGAATAAAAGACCGGCATGGATGCACGTTAGTCATCTCTAAATAACATTTATTAAAAGAAAAACACACTAGTGCACGTATTTCTGACTGTCAGAGGTGGTTGACGCTGTTAGGCGAGAATCCAGTCTGGATTTGCTTGTAGAAAAATTTGCTTTGTGTGAAAATGAGGCTTGAGAAGCTCAGATCTGTATTCTCCCAGCACGTTCCTGCTGTTCAGTCTGATTGTGTAGTCTTTGTCTTAGCCTGATGTGCTCGCCTCCTCCTCTGGAGAGGCTAATGCAGGCCCTTTTTGCTTCTGCAATCTCACCAAATGCCAAGCGTAACTGGTGCCCCTATTGCTCCTAATTAATGCCTGATTAAGGAGTGAAATGGAGGATTCTACTAGTGATTTGTTTTTTCAAGGAGTAAGAAATTAATCCCCTTTGGATCTTTCAGAATCATTTAAGGATTCTCCTTGTTCTGTTTATCAAATAAACCAAGTAATTAGAGACTTTAGATAAGTAGGCTAAATTGATGCCCGCCCTATGTCTTCCCCAGCTAGTGTTCACTGATAGAAACAGCTGTGTTGCTCTGGTAATGTGCAGCATTAAACTTGTCCAATAACAATGCCCTTTGTGTTTGCTAGTCTTGTAATTACACTGGGGAGCCTCCTTGACCTTGGTAAGCACATCTATCTTACATGTGGATCAGTGTGTTTCATTTCTTAACCCACAAAGATACATCACAAGGGAGTTTATTGACATCCCGTTGAATGTAATTTAGAGTATAGACTACCATTCTAGCAATGCGGGGTAGTGTAGTATCCGACTGTGCATTTATCCCAGCTGATAATACAAGCAGAGCCTGTGGCTATTTAACAGCGTAATCCTCAGCTAACTTATTGTAGCTTTACTGTATCTGCAAAGGCAGCAGTGTGATTTTTATTGCTTTCACCTGAGTACCCAGGGGAGGTATCTTATCTCCCTACTTGGTTTTATGCAGTTTGGTTATGAAAGGCCTTCAAATGTTGGGAAATTTGAATTTAGGCTGCATGTTTCACCAGGCGGACACATGAGGTGACTTTACTTCACACTAGTGCCCTCTGCAGCCCCCCCACACCCCCCAACTCCAACCATTTCTGGTGTTGCATCAGTGTTTCCAACACTGCACCTGCAGCAAGTGTCCAGTCCGAGTCCTCAGACAGACACTTTGAAGCCAAGCGGGGCCAGGCTGAGTAAATGACTTAATCTTGTCCAGATGAAAATGAAAATGGTAGATTTCAGCATCACAAACAAAGATTGAGGACATGCGTTACGTTTTCCTTTGCAACATTTCTGCTTTTATTTTGGTGTGTTGCGAAAAAAGTAATCGTCTGTGATGGAGCCCCTCGGCAAGCAGAATGTCAGGAGTCTTTTCTGTAGCAAAGGCACAAATAAGAAATTTGTAACCCCAAATGACTATTTTTATGGCCATATATTATTGATTTGTGTTTAAAATTAAAGTCATGCTACTTTAACACAACTTACCAAGTTTAAAAATTGTTATACTAGCATCATGTTTAGCCCTTTCCAGTGGAGTTTTATATCTTTATTTATACCACAATGTCATCTTTTCACAATAATGTTGTTGGGCTTTAACTGCTTTCGTAAAGTTTGTCATTGGCCAGTATAACTGCACCAAAAAGCTGTCTCCTCTGCTGTTCTGTGTGGCCTGACTGGTCTGTTAGCGGCTCAGATTTACTCTTCTGTAGTTTTGGGACAGAAAATGCATTAAAGTTGTTTAATCGTCCGCTTAGCATATGTTAAATCAGACATGTATTCTATGAGTGCATTTTGACAGTGAGGTCATACTGAGGAGGATTTAAAGTGGCACTACTGAGTTTGGAAAAATGATATGAAATGTGTTTTTTATTGCCAAAATGATAAAGCACGCATGAAACAAAAGCAAACCAATAAAAGAAAATATTGAAACACTGAAATATCACAATATTTCAGGGCACAACACAGTATCCCTTTTTTTTTAATGAATAATTTACTTTTGTTGGTGCGGTAGTTTGTGGTGTCATTTCACCCCTTGACCACTAGTTGGCGGCAGACAGTTGACTTTTCCCTCTTCTCTGATCAGACGACGAGATCACGTGAGACTTCCGGTCTGAGTGTCTGCAGCGTCTGCTTCATTTGTAGCGGATATGTGGATTTATTTTGGCTTCCAAAACATTAAAGATGGTACAGACTTAAACGGAAGTCAAGTCCGTGATAAGATAAGCTACGTCAGAATGAAATACTCCGACAGCACAACAAATCTGAGAGCCCGACATTGCGATAGCTTAGCAGCTAACAGCTAACGTGAGAGAAGCCTGCTGAAGCTACTGCTGATTTTTAGTCAATACTTTGTTTTACTTGTAAAGACACTGGCCTGTCACATCAGGCTCTCCTCACATCACAGTCCATCAGTCCTCAGAGCTGGTCGTGAGGACGGAGCCTTCTGCGTTTATTTCATCCATATTTTGTCCGTTTGCTCCAAAATAAGGGATACTGATCAAACGTTGCAAGACCACCTCAGAGTGTGGGGGCAGTGTGGAGCAACGCAGCCTCCATCATAACCATCATGAAGATGAATGAGAAAAGGCAGAGCTTTCTGATGAGTTGTTAGAAACTACAAACATATATGTGACGTTAGCTCACCTGGGCACAGAGATGGAACACAAAACAGCCGGGCGGAGGACGGACAGTGGAGCAACCAAGGACCTGAGGAGGTCATGGTGAAGGTACAGACCCACTAAACCTGTCCAAGCAGCGACCCACCAGTGACCCCGTGCTCCCCTCCTCTGTTACCCTCTATTTCTTTTGAATCGAGGTGTCATTTCTTTTAAAAACTGACCTCCATCAGGTGTAGGTAGTTTACACTAATCCAGTGTTTAATATGCATGAATCTCATATAGTGGGAAAGAAAATATGTTTACAGTGCTGACACCTTACAGACTCCCGCTGTGTCAGGTTCCCAGAATGCTTTGTGTGTAGCTCAAGTCTGCTGGAGGTGGCACTTATAAACAGCTTTTTTCCATCATTGTAAAATTAATTTATGAGCTGACACTTGTAGTTTTCTTATTAATACACATAATTGAGAGTGCTCTTTATTGAAAAGACAAAATTTAAAAAAGACCAGGAAACAAAAAAGAAGGGCGGTGCACAGCGCTCTGCTGGATCGCCGCTTGGATGGATCAGTCGGCTGAACCTTCAGACAGCAACAACTTCAACCTTTCAACCTTACCTCAGAACTGAGCCATGTAGGTATTCGTACGAATGAAGAGGAAGTTTTTAGTTGAACGGAATCTGAGGATTCAAACAGAAATAAGCCGTGGAGGCGGGTGCGCTGAGCGGCGTGTCTCACCATTGCCACAATGTTATTGAGAGTGGGGGGAGCTTGGGGGATTGAACTCGCAACCTGAGGCTGAGATGGCTGAGAATAACGGCGGTCCATCACAGGTAAGCAGCATCAAACATGAATTAGATCTAACACCACACCTGCAGCCTTCAGCAGCAGTTACTACGTCAATGCAGCAGTCAGTCACAGAAAAATGAATACTCCATGTCTAAAAGACACGGAGCCCCTTAAGGGACATAGGAGAAAGAAAAGTTAAGGGAGATTTTTTTTTTTTTTTTAAGGGACATGAAAAAAATGGAAGAATTTATTTATTTATTTTTTTTTTACAGTTCACGAGATCAACTGAACTGAAATCATACCAAAAATATACCATATGCTACATACCAAAATATGTACAGTGATTGAGGGTTTTCATAAATGTGAGGATCCTCTGCTGAGTTATTATGGCAGAAAGGCCGAATCTGTGAATATCTTTATAACTTTACCGAAGTTCGAAATTGGCCTAAAATTTAAAGAAATTCAATCCATGCTTAGTCTCAGGCATGCTTTTCATCTCAGAGAAAGGCATTTGAAGGCATTTTGGGTGAAAGGGGACTCTCGTCGTAACACTTGGATCTGGTGGACCTGGTCGAATTCGTCAGCAACCAGTTGTAATCCTCTGGAAGGCTGCACGGGTACAGATGAGTGTGTGCCAAATGTTGTGTAGGCATTAAGCCATTTTACCTTCCTTTAAAAGTCAACAATGCCCCCATTGATACATATTCTATATGGCTTCAGTTTACCGTATGAATCCAAGTGCCAGATGAGGTGAGCTCCTTTTGCAAAGTAGTTCCGTCTACTTAAACGGCTCGCTTGTCTTATTGAATGCCATCCTGGATCTATGTCTTTCAAACCCATTTATACGTTTTCTTTACTTACACGTAATATTAGCTCTCTACATTTGGCACACAACCATCTGTACCGTGCAGCTGTCCGTTTTGTCAGTATTTTTACGATGAAAGAGTCCCCTTTCACCCAAAATGCATTGAATTTCTTTAAATTTTAGGCCAATCTTGAAGTAAAATTCAATAAATCTCCCCAACAGATGCTCGCCCTCTGTTTTTTTGGTTGGTTTGACCTGGAAGTAGTTACTGCTATGTCATTTCAATCAACTTTTGCAAGATCTTGCAAATGTCCCTTTTTTTCTCCCTTAAAATTTTTTTTTCTCCCATGTCCCTTAATTTTTTTCTCCCTTAATTTTTTTTCTCCCATGTCCCTTAATTTTTTTCTCCCTTAATTTTTTTTCTCCCATGTTCCTTAAATTTTTTTTCTCCCATGTCCCTTAATTTTTTTCTCCCTTAATTTTTTTTCTCCCATGTCCCTTAATTTTTTTCTCCCTTAATTTTTTTTTCTCCCATGTCCCTTAATTTTTTTCTCCCTTAATTTTTTTTCTCCTATGTCCCTTAAATTTTTTTTCTCCCTTAAATTTTTTTTTCTCCCATGTCCCTTAATTTTTTTTTTCTCCCTTAAATTTTTTTTCTCCCATGTCCCTTAAGGGGCTCTGTAAGATGCACGTTCTGCTTGAAATCAATCATTTCCAAACATTTGAGGCAATGTAAAAACTTAATGAAAAAATAACATAGCAGCAGGGGTGGAAAGTCACTCATTACTTTTTCTCAAATTTGAGTAATTGAGTAGATTTTTTGGTACTTGTATTTTTTTTTTAAAGTTCTTAAATTCATTACTTTCACTTTTACTTGAGTATGTTTTGGGGGAAGTACTATACTTCACTACATTTTGAAGTGCCCTTGGCCTGTTTACAATCCCTCAATAACAGAATCCCTCCCCCTTTCTCCAGCTTGTGTTCTGAAACAAGCTGTTCTCGGATTTTCCCCTCATGATGTCATGTGGGGAGTTAGCCCCGCCCCCAGGTTCAGTTGGCCCTCAACTGGTCTCAGAGGTCTCAGGTCTCAGAGATCCCCGATATAAACTAGTCTTAAAGGGGTAAAATATGTGACCTTTAAGTTACACCTCATAATAAACAACCTGGATGGAGATCACTATGCTTTAGTTGTTATTGCACATAAAGGAAAGATCATACAAGCTCCTTGGGCATCAAAAGTACTTTGAGTAAATTTGAATGACTTACTTTTTACTTTTACTTGAGTAGGTTTATAGACCAGTATTTTACCTGAGTACAATAGTCTGATACTTTTTCCACCTCTGCATAGAAGTGTTTTTAATTAATATGGTTTCAATGCAACGATTCTACATATGGCCTTAAGAGAATTTTATGTCCTTCTAGGAAAGATTAAGGAGAAATTAGAATAAAAGCAAATACCTTATATGCATTACCTATGAGTGTAAATTCTGACCATCGTTCAGTTAAATAAACGTTCTGTCAGGAGCTCTTCCCAGTGCTCACCTGTTCAGCATTGTGCCGTTGTTTTCCTCTTTGCTTTCCTGTCTGCTTCCTTGTTTTCTTCTTCAGTGACTTCTTATTCCTCCTTTCTCTGGGCACACAGTCTGTCTGTGTTCTTTATTCTTTCATGGCAGGCCTAGCGCTGAGCCTCCCACTAATTAGATCAGGAATTATGGTATGGATTAGGTGATTGAGGGGCATGCCAGTTCTCCTGACCGTGGTAGCTATTTCAAGTCACCATTTGAAAGTTATGTACCTAATGCCCTTCTCCCCCTCCCCTTTTTGCTTTGCATTATTATAACACAGCTGCAGGAAGAGTGACAAACACTGTTAATCTCTTGTTTGCTGGCAGTCCATTACAAAGAGGTAAAGCAGGATTTTTCTCCAGCACTGTAAACACTTAAAATTCAGCATTGTCCATTACCTCTTAAACACAGCTGATAACAAGCATCATTAATTAAACTGTGGGAGTAAGTGGGGTTACATAAATTGAAATTATTAATCAGGCAAAGACATAAATAGAATGCATGTTTCTGAATTGTTTCCTCAGAAACTCCCAAATGTAGCTGCCTAGATTAAGGAGGTTTGGCTCTTGTTTAGCCTGTGATGTTTCTACCAATCCTAAGGATAGGTTTAGTCATGGAGTGCTCTTTTAATTTGTTTGCCACATTCTCACATTTTCCCAGAAAAAATGATCAAGTAGGCATTTAATTACTTTAAGAAAATAAATCACTACCCATAGCTATTGTGCTGCTGCCAAGTCTATTGCACATAAGCTGCAAAGAACATGAAATATTTCACCACTTGTATTTGAAACAACCACCGTTGAGTCAATTTTGGGCAAACAATGGCAGGAAATATTGAGCCCAGCTTGTAGTTTGGGAGGAGGCACAGCCTGTAATGGAAGACTAAAGCGTATTTTTCATTTCTCCAGAATAATTACTGGAGCTTGATTGACAATCAGTATGCATGGATGTTGATCCATGGCCATGGTGTCATGTCTGTGTCATAACAGCAGCTTTCTCACGTGTAATAATGGAAGCATCAGTGTAAGCTAGGCCATCTTACATGAAACATCACGCAGCCCTCAGAGGACATCAGCATGCCTGATTGAAGACACAGCAGCCTGTAGTTCTGTTGTCAGGGAGAATCAAGCCAAGACATGCCCGTCTAAATGTGACAGAAGGGGGGGAAGGATCTGTGCCGCCAAATGTTTTTATAACTGAATGAACTTCATGTTTTTAAGGGAAAATCTAATGGTAACATAATCTTAAATCTTCATCCAATTTAAGCGCAGAATTTACCGGAAAACAACAGAGATGGCTCCCATGTGTGAAAGCTGGCCCTGCAGGCCGTGGAGATCACATTCATTTATAAATAACAGCCACTTTGAGGCATAATTTCACCTCTGGGAAAACACCAATCTGCCGGTGTAGACCACTAATCTAACGCTGACAGAGATTTCCAAAAGTCCCATAAGGTGACAACAAATCCCTCCTAGACCCGACTGAGCGACGGCTTGGACAAACATCTGCCAAAAGCCACAGTTGATATCCATATGGCTGGGGATTGATTGGCACATGCAGGCCCGGGCTTGACATGAGCATGGATGCATAACAGTCTGTGTGGACGGGTAGAGGTGGCTGGAGGTTTGAGGATACAACTCGGTCCCTTTGATACCGTTTTACTGGAGAGTACCTGAAATAGTGATGAGAAAATGGACCTGACCAATCAGCGTAAATTTATTTTTTAGTCCTTTATTGATAGAGGAGGACAGTGGATAGTACCAGAACCAGCAATGAGAATAAGGGGGAGATGTGCAGGAAAGGAGCCACAGACTGGGTATCAACCCAGAACGCCTGTGTGGATCCCTATCTACAAGGCCCCCCCAATCAGCATCATTTAAGGAGAACAAGGAGGTAGCTATGGTCAGGGTTTAGCTGTTCTGAAAGCCAGTAGCAAAGGCTCCTGCTGCTGTAGTGGTAGCTCAGATGTAGCTAAAGCAGTGTTACTCAACCCTGCTCAACCAAAGAGCAAAATTGTTGAAAAATACCTTTGCAAGAGCCACAACCTAAGTGGTGAAAGTGGCAAAAACAGCTTGAAGTAGCAATAAAAATAAGTTAAAGGTGGCAAAAATGCACCAAAAGTGACTAAAATGGGCAAAAAGCAGTCAAGAGTGGAAAAATGGGCAAGAAACAAAACAAAGGTATTTAATGGAAAAAAGTACCTGAAATGGACAAAAAGTGGTGAAAATGTGCAAAAATTGGATAAAAGTGACAAAAAAAAAAAAAAAAATTCAAAAGTGGTGGGTGGGGTGGGGGGAGGGGGTGGGCAGGAAAGAAGTGGTATTTAATGGCAAATGGTAGTGTAAAATGGACCAAAAATGGGATAAAAAGCAGCAAAAAATGGAGAAAAAGTAGCAAAAAGAAGTGGTAAAAATGGGCAAAAAAAACAAAACTAGCTGTATTTAATGGCAAATTGTAGCTTAAATGGGCTAAAAGTGGCAAAATATGGTGAAAAAGTGGAAACAAGAACTGGCAGAATGGGCAAAAAATAGGATAAAAGTGGTATTTAATGGCAAAGGTAGCTTAATTGACCTATGGCTAAGCCACGCCCCTCTACTCACACGGACAAACAATGAACATTCAGTGACAGACGCTGTTGCAGGTATCGCAGTAGGAGACATTTCACAGGAGGCCATTGATGATTTTTCTAGACAGAAAGATCACACATCATCTAGAAGTCACCAAAAGGGTCTAAACTATGCATTGGAGGGATATATTAATCATTTTATTGTCGAGAAGGTCGATAAAAAGCTTCAGTTACAAGCCAAAATTTACAGGTCCCAGTGCAAACGTGATAAACCACATCTTGTTGCCATCACAATCTCAGACCACAAGTTAGAGGATCAGCATCAAAGTGCCACTGAAGTTAAGGTTTTAGGCTCAGAACATGAGAAACATACAACGTTCTTTTTACCATCTTTACCACGAGTGTCTATCCGTTAGTTTGGTGCTACAGTATTTACACTGAATCATTCAGCATAATGTTTGCCAACCTTTGTTATCTTGGCTATTACAGATAAGTTCATGAAGCTAAGCTCCAGAAGTTAACGTTACTTTAACTAGAGCGCTTTGGACAACAGCTAACAATGACGTACGATCACCAACGTACAAAAACTAGAACAAAATAGGCCAATGAACTCCCAACAAACAACGTGACACAACGAACAATGCAGCTAGGAGCTAATGTTAGGCTAACGTTAGCTAACATTAGAGATGTTGAAGATAACTTTATATTTCTTTCCAGCAAAGTGACAATATGTAGCCTCAAAGGCGAAGTTGGCTTACCTTAGAACAGATGTACATCCGTGTTAATTTTATTCACGTTGAGTTGATGTTGATGTCTACCACAAAACTTGTATCCACAGAAGACACTTTTCTCAGTTTAGATGTGGCTTAGGAAAGAGTAAAAAATACACTCTGTCGCCCAGCCTCTCAGAATACCTTGTGTTGGAGTCACATGTACCCCATGAACACTGTTTTAACATTTTTAAACTTAAAGTCTCAAAAAAAAAAAAACCCTCATTAAACTGGATGAAAACTAACTTTCTCCTATTCATTTCAATGGACATCCAGGCAGCAGTTGTCCGAGTGTATTGGAATGGCTATACGCCATTCGCGTTTGAGGGCGGGACTTAGCCATAGGTCAATTAAGTGAAAAGTGGCAAAAAAAAATGTAAAAAGGGCAAAAATAGGGTAAATGTGGCATGAATGGGACAATTATGTTTGCCTTCTGTATAAGTCTGGGAAACAACCTGATCAATGTGATTAATTTCTGAGGTCAAAGTTCCTTTTTATAAGGTTCTGTGGAAGAATAATGTTTCAAATTAAGACATAAAAGAGCCACAGATAATCCCAAAAGAGCCTCATGTGGCTCCAGAGCCTCACATTGAGTATCACTGAGCTAAAGTAAAGCTGCAGTTTTATCAGAACTGGACGTCTTCATGATGAAAAAGATGTTTTCTCTCTTCTCTTAGCCTGCTTTGACAGGAGTTTGCGATAATAATGGGCAGGGTTTAGTTGTACTGTAAGCAGGTTTAGATGCCAGTGTTGCTATAATGTAGCATCAGTTAATCAGAACTGGGCTACATTTCTTTATTAAAACAAGAGCAAACGGTGTCACTGTGAAAGCTTCTCTTGGCAGAGAAGATGTTTTTGCACTTCTCTCGACCGACCTCAGCATGAGTTTTATCCACCAACAATTTCCAATGTTAAAATAAGACAGCACCAGCCTGTACGGAGCTGCACATACCTACCACCTCATCTTGTCTTGGTGCTCTTATTGGCTGGTAATGAAGGGCTGCGGTCCTGAATCTACCGCCTGACTCTGCTGCCAGTGAACCTACAGATACGTGCTGTTGGTAGAATGACTGGTTAACTAATCCAAAAAGTCAGACAGATGGGTGGGATAGTCATTTTTCATTTGAAATGTAGCTTTAAGGCCGGTTTGCAATAGTTCATCAGTTTCATCAAAACCCAAACATAAAGCACAGCACAGTCACAGAGTGTATTAGGCAGTATTAGTTAGGGATGTTCCCAAACCATTTTCCCTTCCCAGTAAGAGTCCAATACCAAGGAGCTGGGTATCATGGTTCCTAAGTTATTTAACTTTTGATAAACTGTGTCCCTTCTTGTCGACCTGGACCATGGCCTGGAAGGCATTTTAACCATCACATTCAGAGGAAAACTGTCACCCAGACACCGTTCTCTGCTGCTGCAGCGGCTCCTTTGGTTCTTCTTCACTGCTCTAAAAACAGTAGCAGTGTTTGCAGTGTTTGCCAGCAGCAAAGAAGAATTGATTTCTGGTTTATAGTGCTAACATTTAGCACAGCTAAAAGAAGCAAAATATAAACTTAAACCAAACGGTTTCAGATCAGTTCATAAACTCGTGTACTCACCGATACCAATACCCGCATTTTGAGCTGTTGCAGTACTTCTCAGGCACAGTTGGCATTACTGTAGGTTATCTGGAAACTACAGTAGGCATTACTGTAGTGTATCTGGAAACTACAGTAGGCATTACTGTAGTTTATCTGGAAACTACAGTAGGCATTACTGTAGTTTATCTGGAAACTACAGTAGGCATTACTGTAGTGTATCTGGAAACTTCAGTAGGCATTACTGTAGTTTATCTGGAAACTACAGTAGGCATTACTGTAGTTTATCTGGAAACTACAGTAGGCATTACTGTAGTGTATCTGGAAACTTCAGTAGGCATTACTGTAGTTTATCTGGAAACTACAGTAGGCATTACTGTAGTTTATCTGGAAACTACAGTAGGCATTACTGTAGTTTATCTGGAAACTACAGTAGGCATTACTGTAGTGTATCTGGAAACTTCAGTAGGCATTACTGTAGTTTATCTGGAAACTACAGTAGGCATTACTGTAGTTTATCTGGAAACTTCAGTAGGCATTACTGTAGTTTATCTGGAAACTTCAGTAGGCATTACTGTAGTTTATCTGGAAACTACAGTAGGCATTACTGTAGTTTATCTGGAAACTACAGTAGGCATTACTGTAGTGTATCTGGAAACTTCAGTAGGCATTACTGTAGTTTATCTGGAAACTACAGTAGGCATTACTGTAGTTTATCTGGAAACTTCAGTAGGCATTACTGTAGTTTATCTGGAAACTACAGTAGGCATTACTGTAGTTTATCTGGAAACTTCAGTAGGCATTACTGTAGTTTATCTGGAAACTACAGTAGGCATTACTGTAGTTTATCTGGAAACTTCAGTAGGCATTACTGTAGTTTATCTGGAAACTTCAGTAGGCATTACTGTAGTTTATCTGGAAACTACAGTAGGCATTACTGTAGTTTATCTGGAAACTTCAGTAGGCATTACTGTAGTTTATCTGGAAACTTCAGTAGGCATTACTGTAGTTTATCTGGAAACTACAGTAGGCATTACTGTAGTTTATCTAGAAAACACTGAGAGAACAAATCTCAGCATGACGGCTCTCCCGTTTACGATCTTTGCAAACAAACTCCATCTGAACCAGCTTCTCTATGGCAGTGGTTCTCAACATGAGGGTCGAGGTACTGAGAGGGGGGCTCCAGATGCCTTTGGATTTTTAATTTTTTTTTTAAATCTGTTATTATTTCATGTCTACTATCATTGCTGTTATTATATTATAATAATTATTACTTTTATTGGTACTAGTATTATTATTAATATTCCATCCATCCATCCTTTTTCTTTACCGCTTGTCCTGTTTAAGGACACGGGGGTTCTGGAGCCTATTCCAGCATATTATATTATTATTATCATTACAATTTCTGATATAATTGTCAGTCTAATTAGTTCACCCCTCTCTGTTTTTTTTTTTTTTTTTTTTTTTTTTAGGACAACTAAACTTTCTTTATAGCCATTTCCTTTTGACCCTTAACCTACAAGACTGGAGTAATATAAAGTGTGTAAGCCGGGACAGCTTAGCACACCACGGGTCATCCAACTCCAAAATCATAATAATGTCTGATTTGAATTTATATTCTTAATCAATTGATTTTGTTTTCTTTTCTTTTCTTTCTATGTGTGCGTGTATTTTTGTTGTGTTTCTTGTGTATTTTCACTTTATCATCAATAAAATAAAAAGAATTTAAAAAAAAAGATTTTTTTAAATGACAAATTTGCCACTTTAAACCAGTTTTATCAAACGTACCGGTTTTCATCATTTTTTCTCAGCAGTTTTGTTAGTTATAACACATTTATGCCACTTAAAAGCCATCTTTGTCCATTTTAAACCCCTCACACTACATTTTCTGCCTGATTTTGCCACTTCTAAACCAATTCTTGCCACTTCCCACCTACTGTTGCCTCTGTTGACCCATTATTGCTACTATTTACCCATTTTTTGCACATTTCACTAGTGATGCCTGTTTTTGCCAGTTCAACCCATATTTACCCCTTTTTACACCCACTTTTCCCTGTTTTAACCACACTTAACTATTTGTTATACCTATTTTTGCCAGTCTAATTTCTGCCAATTTTTGCCTATTTTTCTGCCCCATTAAACCCATTATTGCCAGTTTAAACCAATTTTTCTTCCCATTTCACCACATTTTCCACCTATTTCCGCTACTTTTTGTGTCTGTTTTTGCCACTTTAACTAATTTTTTGCTGTTTTGATTATTTTTTTGCCATGTTTATCTAATTTGTATGACTAGTGACCTATTTCTGCTACTTTCAAAATCCCTTTATACCACCTTTTCTACCAGTTTTGTCCATTTTTAACCAATTGTTCTTATCAAACCAAGTTGGGTGTAAAATGTTTTTAGCTTTATCAACCACACTTTTTAGCTCGAAACACAAGTGAGAAAATTACCATTGTAAGTATTTTTTTATTATTTTTCCCTTTGAAAATACAAATTATTGACTTATTTGGCAGGATGAGGAGCTGTT
The DNA here is from genome assembly GCF_018320785.1 of Cheilinus undulatus. Classification (NCBI taxonomy): domain Eukaryota; kingdom Metazoa; phylum Chordata; class Actinopteri; order Labriformes; family Labridae; genus Cheilinus; species Cheilinus undulatus. Next base: position 2,158,903 of record NC_054870.1, read on the forward strand.
CTGGTTGACCCAAATGGCCAAACATCGGGCTGCCCTCTAGATATTTGCCCAAATTCAAGATGGCCAGTCTGCCGTTCTTCTACCTCAGTTTAACCTTTGTCCCGTTTCCTAACATGTTGGTCACATGACCAAGAATTAAGAGGAAATCCAGTGTGTAATGTGGCAGTAGTGGGGAGGGATCTTTGGTGAGTTTGGCAGGTTTGTTGAAGCCTTAGTTATACAGAGTCACAGTTTTTCCCCCCGAGGTCCTTCCCACATTTGAGAGGCATGATTCATTAGGACAGCAGGTCTCTGGAGGGAAATCTCACGGGCTTTCTTGTGATACAAAGGACTGGGATAACAAGCAAAATAAACTTGAGAGGAAATGTCCCTGTTCTTTGCTTGAGCAGAAAAAAACACAAACTATTTGCTTGCTGTTTTTATTATTATCGGTAATTATTTTACTCTAATCCACAGTTAAAACAAAAAGACCCCCCCCCCCCAAGCCCTTTAAGTTCTCCTCCCCCACCTGTCGAGAGAATTTCAATTGAAGGTGTTCGAGCCAGATTCTCCATACAAATAAATGACGTGCTCCTGGGAAATCAAAGCAACAAGCAGATACATGTTGTAGCTCAGGAGAGGGCTCTGGTTTCAGCTGGAGAGGGCTTCCTTAAATCCAGATGTTCTGGAGGGGCAGACTGGGCTCAGGCCTCCTTCCAGTAATGAAGCAATTAGACAGACAATTATAAACACCTGTGATGCTGATTGGCACCATGCGGCACCGTCTCCTTCCACCGCATTAAAGACGCCTGAATGTTGCTAAGTTTCACCTCTAACAAGGCCAGTAATGACGACAAAGGCCAAAACACACCACACTGATGTGCACATTTGCACAAAATCATCTACACACACTCTTAAACACTCGCAGGAGGTTTGCATTAAGAAGAAATGCTCATCCCACACAGCCGCTTGCGTCATGTATTATTGAAACCAGCCCTTGTATAAACACAACTCCAATAAATTGGGGTCTCAATTTTTCTGATTCATTAAGGTTAATGCAGTTTTAATTAGAGCTTGATTTGGAGCCTATTAGAAGCAATTTGTAAGTCCTTTTCAGGGACCTGCAAAATGACGTTGTGTGGGATTAATAGGATAAAAGACACAAGTTCGGATCGTCGTCCCTCCCAGGTTAGCGCTCACATGGAGCTTTTCACTGTAACAGCTTGTTTGTTTACACATTTTCTTGCACATAAATGAGAAAATCTGAGCCTTGGCTTCAGGGAATGCTTCACCCATTAGAAGAACAAATCACATTTTGGTTATGCCCCCATTTTTATCAATTACTCCTCTCCGCTGGTTGATAACAAAATTACTGGGCCTTATTAATTGTAAACCATCATAATGGGATTGTGAAAGCTATTTACCCATCAGAGAAAGTTCACAGCTCATTGCTGATGCTTCTGTCTGTTTGTTTGAAATCAAAGTCTGATGTAGGAGCAGCCATCAGACGCCTACTGGAGTACATTTAAGATTCTCACTATCAGAGATGAAGAGGGACAATTTCAACACTAGAGCACAAAAAGATGACAGTTAGGAGGAAATAGAGTCTGGATTATGCTCTAGTTCAAGTCTCAGATTAGGGATTAAATGGTAATTTAAGGTGGTGGGGTTATAAATGTTGTAGCCATAAATTAAAAATTAAAACATTGGGCCCAGCTGACTCACAGGGGAGAAAACTGTTTGACTAATCTAGTCCTTTTCAATTTAGAATGACAGAAAACATAACAAATAAGACAGTAATCATGTCAGCATTAATAACATTTACTAATCTATTTTCTTACTGTTTAAACATGGTTTAGTTGTTTGGCTTTAAATGTTTTCATTTAAGTAGCACACTATACTTTTTAAATTTAGACTGATATAAAAACATAAAATATCTAGTGATTGTGTCAGCATTAGATCATATTAAGGTGAATCATATGAGAAATAATAATAATAATAATAATAGTAGATGATAATAACAAATACTGATATAGGAAATTCAATCTAACAGTGATCCTTCATTTTGAGGGAAGGAAAATATTCCTCATTCATGCATTTGTATGTATAATTACATATACATAGTTAAATATGTTCATTTTAAAATATAAAATATATATGGATCTAAAAATATTTACAAATTTAATATATATATATATAAATAGTTAATTATGTTAATGTTAATATATATGTATATGGAATATATGTGAGTCATATGTGTGTGTATATATATATATATATATATATATATATATATATATATATATATATATAGTTATATATTGTTAATGTTAATATATAGTATATGTATATGGAATATATGTAAGTCATATGTGTGTATATATATATATATATACACACACACACACACACAAGTGTATGTATGTGTATACATGAGTATACATATACACATGTATATTTATATATCTATATAAAAATAGTTTCTTAATGTTAATATAGAAAAATATATGTATATAGAAATATATATAAATCAAATATATATATATATATATATAGAGAGAGAGAGTTAATTATGTTAATTATAATTTATAATATATACAGTGCTTCACAAATTTATTAGAGCACCTGTCATATTTGTCTCAGAGACCATCCGGCATCATGAAGTGCTTTAATGCGGACTCTTTCATTTTCACTGAGCTCTCCACATTTTTACAATTTTGAACAGGAATGAGGAATTTCAAACTGAATTCACCCAAATTTGAGCCGGCTCACTGGACTTCTCTGAAAATTCAGAAATGAATCAAGCATAACATTCAACCACTAAAACTCATTTTTCTGTTCAGAAATGCAAGTAAATAACTAAAATTTGACATATTAATCAAGAAATAATAATGTGCTTTACTATTTTTTTCAGTTTTTGTAAATCAGTAAATTTGAAAATTCATGGATAACAATAATAATTCTATTTAAGCATAAAAAAATATCATGTTGGTTAAAGAGCTTCTACATATTGGTGTATTAACCATTGCAGAAACATCAAAAATGACTTTGGTAATTACCAATGCTGTTAATTTAGGGTAACTGTGGCATAAACCTTAGGGTTAGAGTGGTCTAATACATTTTTTAAGCACTGCATATATACAGTTAATTATGTTAATATAAATATATAAACATATATGTATATAAAAATATATATATAAGTCATATGTGTATATATATATTAATAAATTGTTGTCGTACCAAACAACACTAACATAATTAAGTGTATATATATTCCATGATTATATGTGTATGTTACACAGTTAAATATATGTCTGTAATTTTTTTAACACAACAACAATGAACATCTAAGGACCCAAACCTGCATGCAGAACAATCCAGACTCTGCAGCCCTTGGTGCCTTTAACTACGCTGACCTAACTCTACATTTTTCTGATGTTTCTTCGGTTCAGATTTTATTCTGAAATTTCAAACATAACAGGAAATAAACTGAAAATAAAGGATCATAACATTAAAATAATTCTGTGTATTTTTATACTGAATTTGTTCTTTATTGATTATTATTATGTAAAGACTTATAACCCTAGAGACCTTATGGTGCAATGGTAATGTTAAATGAACCTGACTGTCATCAAAGTATTGAACATACCTATGCAAAGCTTTATTAAAGGATTTCTATATAAACAGAAGTCCTCATGATAAACTCTTTAATAAATCCTCCCATTAAAGTCAAGAATATTTCAGACAGATGGATCACTACCACACAGAAGCGTCTGTTTTATAAAAGCATTTTTCTGTCACACCACCTACAACATGTAAACCAGCGGAAACCTTGAGAACCCCTGCAGCTTGAGTATGAGTGATAGTTAGCTAGCTTTGAAATGCTAGCAGCGCCGTAGAGATGGCTGAAAATTACAGGAAGAGTGTAGAGCTCAACTGCTGACAGCAGAAGTCACATTGCATTAGCAGATCCTCCAACTGGCTGCTCTTTCTCCATGACATTCCCAGTGTACCGGGCTGAATGGTGTTTGATACTGTCACAGCCTCATTTTTCCCTCTGTAGGGAGGAAAATTGTACTCCAACAAGGTTAGCAGACAGGTGGAACTCCTGCATTTGGCTTGCAGATTGTGTTGGAGAACTCACAGGTTTGCATGTTTGTAAATTGCCACCAGAAGTGAACAAAATGGTCCCATGTGTAAACTTTAGCTCTGAAGGCTCACTTCAGAGACCTGAGATCAATTTTGGTGCATTTATTCTCTGAGAGAGTCTCACACAATGGGAGTTAGCTGAAGATCAGTTTTCAATTGGATAATAGGGCTGTGAAAAGAGGGGATCTAGAGGGCATTGCTTTCACACATTCTTATGGCTTCATATCTCTGTAACATGAAGCGTTTTCAGTCTCAGCACCTCAGTAAGCCTTTTTCTCAACAAAAAAAAATTCAATTCAATTTACTGTCATCCCTAACGTCTTTAACTTCAGTGTTTTAACACCACAGCCAAGCCTCTTAATGAGTTATTTCAACTTATTATCAAATTAAAGGAAATAATGGGCCTGTTTTCTTTTAATTTTAAACTCATCTTCATCTATCTATCTATCTATCTATCTATCTATCTATCTATCTATCTATCTATCTGTGTGATGGTGTTATTGTAGGTAGAGAGCAGGGCTCTGCAGCTGGCTCTGTCCTCCTCTTTGAACCCGGTGCAGCCACTAGATGGGGTATGATAACCACAGAGAGGCTCTCCCAGTGGGACGCCTCCGTCTCTGGTGGATACTTCCTCTAATCAGAGAGAGGACCAAAGGAAATCGTCACCCAAGTTTGTGTGGAACACCTCATTTATCTCATTTATTTTAGTTTAGTTTTATCTGTTTCCTTCACATTAAACCAAAAGTCAAACTTGCACGGTTCATCAGCTGGACGAAGCAGTTTGAAGTGTGCAGAGACAATCCAGCTTTAGCAGGGTTCCTGGATGATAGGGGTTTAAACTTTCATAGAATCTGCAGATCTGAATTTAATGAATATGTTTGTTTAAGATTTTTAACTCAGAACTTGTAATTCCTAATAATAATTCATTCAAAATCTTGTGGATTTTATTCTGTCTAAAAGTTGTATTAAATGTTTTTTAAATAAGGGGAAAAAACTCTTAAACTGATGAAAAACACCGTGAAATTAAAAGAAGTGACGTAGGAAAACTACTGTCTGGATTCACGTTTCTACAGATTAAGATTAAAACTGCTCTGATAATATTTCCAAGACATTTTTAAAGTTGAATGTTGGTCGTGTTTGCACTTTACATTAACTAGAATAAAATACTGAGATTGTCCCATAAAGTTGCAGGGGTTGATAATTGCATAATTGATGTAACGCTTTTTTCCCTTCGTAGAGAAGGAAATAAAATTTCTGATCTGTTTGGAACTTTCTACCTTAGAATTTAAAATAAGACAGAATTCATGAGCTGATGGAGTGTTCAAACATTTTTTCTGTCACTCAGACTAAAAAAGCAAAGATTTGTTTTTGTGAATGATGAAAAATCAGGAGGTAAAATGTAACTTAGTATACTGAACTCATTTTTAATAAATTATTATCAATAGTTTTTATTTAGATATGGAAATATGGAGTTATTTTATTTTTTTAAATGTATGTATTGTAAAGATCTCTTATGAATTTGTTACTGCAGAGAAAGACCCACAGGGAAGGGGAGGGTTTGAGTTTTGAAACTAATATGTAAAGGTGGTTGCAGGTGTGTAATCATATGTTTTGCAATGTTTTGTGTACCTCTGTTGATTGTAATTGTGAATTCAGACAATATCACTGATACATGAGGATGCACATCTGCTTCTGTTAAAAACAAATAATAATAAAAGTCAAGAAAAATGGAAGAAAATATTTTTTATTCAGAGCTGGTCTGGATAGTTGTGATGGAAATGACCTCTTCTAATGATGTTTCTCCAGCGCTCCTTATGAAGGATATTTTCAAAGGCTACCATATTTGTTCTAGCGTGAGTGTTTGATGTGTGGAGATCTTTGGACAATATAAACATCAACATCATTTTCTTGAGCCCGATAATTCAGTCCAGACTCTAAAAATCAAAATTGACTTGCAGTCACTTAGTTTCTGTGTGCAGGAGCCTCAGAATGATCCAGAACATCTTTAAATCACCTTTACAACACACATTCCCATGCAGATGAGCTTTCATATTTCCACAGATGTTATTGGAGATTAATAGGCTGTATTTTCTGGTAGTTTTATGATCAGTGCAAAGGGAAGCTTTAATCTGAATTAAAGCTTTAAATGGTTCACAGACAGTTCATTCACATAAATAGATTTATTTTACTTGGGGCTCCTAAGTCAACAGTAGTTACTCGAATGACTCTGGATGCAATCCCATTATAGGATGTCAAATATTTTGATGCTATTGGTAAATGACAGAAAGGTAGGAAGGACAATAACTAGATGGCATTTCTGCAATTTCTGGATCAGAATAAAAAATATACAGCCTGCTGCTCACCTTTGCAATCTCTGGGCTCACCCCAGCAGGCAATGTAAGAGTGAACAATGAATTTTAAATAAAGTCAAACATTTGCTTCATGCTCCTCCGCAGTTTAAACAAGACATTTCTGATGGAGACGTGTGGATTTATTGTAAGTAAGAGATATAAGAGATAACTTAATCCCCAATTGGATTGTAAACCCCACCTCCACTTCACATGGCTCCACCCCGTCACACCGATTTCTTGACCTTTTGTCTCATTTCTCAGCAGGTAATGAATGCTTTCAGACTATTTCAGACAAAAAGATCTTGCGCATGGGTCCGGAGCATTGGAATGCCATATCAGAAAATCACCCAATCAGCATGCTGGTGTTGAGAGCAAACACAGAGCGAGACCACAGCACACAAAGAACAGTGGTGGACTGGGTCGTCTGGATGTCAATATAATAGACTGGCTTATGATGTGTAAATAACACACCACTTAATGGTCCTCTCCCACTCAGCCAGAGCATTTTGAATTACACGAAGGGCAGCTTCTTCCTCTCTACTCGCCTCTCCACAGCATCTCGTCATCCACTATTCAAGCAGCCTTCCTCTGCCCTCCACAGAATATTATGAGAACAGCTAAGGTCAGTTCTAAAAGAACACACAGCATGTAAGTATTATTAAGATTACCATTACAATTCCACTGTAACTGTTGGTGCTTTTCATTTGTGGCAGTTTCTTTCTTACCTCCTCTATAAGCCCAACACTCGCTCTATTTTCTTTATATTACTGGACTTTAGTCCTGCCAGACAGAACAGGATAAAAGATCATTTAAGGAGAATTTTAAATATTGAGAAAACAATTTAAAACTCTCAGAAAAAAAAATGCGTATAAAACTACTGAATCAGTAAATAATGAACATGTGCTGCCACAGCCTAAACATGCACATCATGACTGTTTTAGTTTTTAGAAATGCTGTGTTGATTTATCCGTGCTATTTCACTGAAGACGCTCTGTAAAACACTTCAAGTACAGACCAAGCAGTGTACGTTTGTTTTCTGTGCACTCATCACAAATGTATTTTTATTCTTCAATTCCAAGCTGCCTCTAAACTTTGTCTTTGTCGTTTAACCAGAATAAATACACACAAATAAATCCCGACTCCCTGAGTGTCAACATTAAAATCCAGCATTTACTAAACGTCATAATTAATTCTGCCAGATGAATGAGTACATGCAGGACGGCAGACATATTTAAATGAATTTACAAAACAAATATGCCCCAGAGAAACATAGGGTAATATTTGTGTGAATTAATCATTACAATACACTCTTTTTTTCTTAAAAGCGTTTGATGTTTTGTGTCCCAACAATAGTGGAAAACACCATGACATTTATTGCAATAGCCTTGAAATTAAAAGACTAAGTCAATGACACACACGGTGTATTTTTTTATTTATTTGTTTACAAAATTGAACAATTTTAGCATTAATACAATGCTGTGCTGTCTCTGAGTTACATTCTCTGCTGCATGCAAATAAAAGCCTCTATAGTTCAAGTTTAATTACCACGGAATAATGTGATGGTGTTGCAGAGCAAACACACTCGTGTAAATAAAGGGCAGGAGTCATTCGTATATGCACGTACATGCTTTGGTCACTTGTGTAATGATTTCCATGATGGCTTACACACACCTATAAATGCCCTCTTATTTATTGCTGTCACTAAAACCATGCCTCGACAGTTTAAGCTCAACAAAAACAGAAATTCTGCAGTTGGATGTAATGAGCTGTTTAATATTTGAAGTTGTGCACATTGCTGCTTTCCGTACGACAAGTTCTCCACACCTGCTGATGACATACATCAGGTATTACCTCCATTATAGAGCCGCCGTACATGTGATACTCTCTCTCTGCAGTAATAAATAGATGTGACCCCGGTGAACGGATCGCTCATGAGCTGTCTTTCATGTCACTTTTTCTGAGAAACCCAGGAGACAGCGGCAGCAGTTCCCACATTCACTGACCTTGGAGTTTCTTTAGAGCTCTCCCCAAACCCTGCATCCAATCTGTCTGTTGTTTTCCTACATTAGCAAACCTCAGCCCTCCTCTGCACCCGTGCCCCTCTTGAAAACTAACACCTGAGCGTACGGGCTGTAGTGAGAGGTGGCGTGGGAGTGCAGGTTGAGGTGGGTCAGATAGGGTGATCAAAAACAAAGCAGAAGGATAAGAAATATAATTTTACCTCCCCTATAATCCTGAACCTCCAAGAATGACCTTTGATCTTGCAGCATGTGTGGTATGCTGAGCTGCTTGCTCACACTGCATGCTGCTCTGATCCTGGGAAGCAATCACCAAGCACTCTGCTATCAGAAAGGCTTCTGGGGAAACACTCTAAGCCCGAGTCTGAAGGTGAGCACCAAGCAAAAAGCAAATGTGCAGGGATGGAAAAAATAACGAAGTGCAGCCAACCACATAGAAACTTGATGGGCCAGAGTGCTGCATGATAAAGGTATAGTGGTACTGTATCTACAACACCGCCTCAGACTGGCTGTGATACAACACCACACAGAAATGGAACAATCTTAACTGGAGAAATGTCGGCGTAACAAGGAGAATTTGATCAGAAATGGTCTCAGGTTAAAACTGTAATAGTGCTTCATTTTTTTCCTTAACTTAGAACACATATTTCTTTTTAGGATTTCTTGACATGGGAATTAAATAATTCATTTGCCTATAAAGTTTGCAATGCTTTCAAAGGAGTCAACCAGTAAATTTATAATCACTAATTTACAAGCTCCATCCAAGGGCCTTAGGCATTGCAAATTCCCTGCATGTGCGTTTATTTGATTGTTTAAGAGTGATTTCCGGAAACCAAGTTTTGGACGGCCATGAGCCTGCCTTGTAACAATTATGGGGTTAAATGGCAGTTGGCCACACAGGAGGGCATTTGCCTGCTGGCAGCCCCTTCCTGCTCTACAGAGGTTAAAGGTCACAGACTTTTCAGGAAAAGTCCATTTCTCAAGCACCCTGAAACAGGTGGAGGCCCGGGCAGCGCTGTTTACTTTAACAGCACCAACAAACTGGGAAAGATTAAATCGCCGCTTAAGTCTGGTAAGATTTTTTTTTTCCTGCTGTTTCAGAAGCTATCTATTTCTCTGAGAATCAGTTTAATCTGCATCGATGATTTACATGCAAGAAAACTTCTGATTAAAGAGTGCATTTGGAAAATGAGGATGTTAAAAGCCAGACACAAGTGCTTTTAGGAGTGTAAAAGGAGTTTAGCGTTGCACAGATTGGCTTTGTGGAGTACAAAAATAACAAGAACTGCAGAGCTTCAGTCAATGGAAGAGGATAATACACTAAATTAAAAGAAAAAAGGGCAAAAGGCAACTCAGCCACAGTCGACCCCTCAGCGCTCTCACTATTTGGTTTGGTTAAATCGCTGGGACCTGGAGCTGAACCCATCAGGAAGGGCTTAAGTGTTAAGGATTAGGGATCTAAAAGGCATTTGGAGGCCTTGAATCAAACCAGCAGGACCGGGGCTGAGGGGAGCTCTGGTGTTTTGCCTGCGCCATAATCAAACAGAGGGAGCTAGGACCTCAGCACACCTGCAGGAAAGGCCCGCAGAAAAGAAGAAGGTCCCATAAAAAGACGTGAGCGAGGCAGCGGGGCTTTTCCCCCTTGCTCGCAGAGTGGCAACAGCTGGGCTGGTGCACAGTGGTGTGGCCCAAGGGCAAGGTCAACACGGCAGAGCGGGGGAAAATGTAGCCGGATTGTTTTCACTCGACAAGTGAAAACAGCAGCTATGGAGATGCTGAATGTGCCAGCTGTGCTTGTGGATTTCTAGTCCAAAACCTGACCCCATATTAACACTATGAAGGGAAGCTGGATCGCTAATGACCGCTGGCCTCTGGCCTCACCTGAGTTTCTCTAACGCAGCCGCCAAACCTCCATAAACGCTGTGAGTGCATGTCTGCTGTTAAACACGTCTGATTTATGGTCTTAACACTAGAACTGCCAAGGATCTCTACATACCTATAACAGCCAATGGGTCAGATTTACCTGTCATTAAAGTGCCTTAGTTTTCATAAATAGCACTGAACAAGGACTGTTAATTAACCACTGACATTGAACAGCTGATTAACCACAGATGGTGAACTAAATCGCTGTTGGAAGATGGTCAGTGTATTTTCTGGCAGATCCATTTAGTTATTCTGATTTTCTGTTTTTGACCAAAAATGAAAAAAATGAAAAATGATTGCTTTTATCATTTTCATTTTGGTCACAAAAACGGACAAACGAATAACATCATTTTAAAAAACGGGGTCCAATTTTTGTTTGTTTCAATTCCATTATTTCGTTTTTTTTTCATTTAATGAAAGTCTTGAGAAAAAGGAAGTCATGTGACCACTGGGAAAGGTGAGCATTACAAAGTAAATGCCTCCATGTCAAAACAAGAGCCATCCATTGTGTTTAACAGTGTGATTATATCTATCTATCTATCTATCTATCTATATATATATATATATATATATATATATATATATACCCCTACATTAAAGATTGACATTATCACAAAGATTGACATTATCACAAATTGTATAAAGAGCATTTTTGCCTGTTATAATACTGTTAATTCAATGGATGTCTCTTGTTTTGACATGGAGGCTTTTATTTTGAAAAGCTCACCTTTCCTTATGGGGTCACGTGATTTTCTTTTCCTCAAGTGTTTCATTTAATGAAGAAAACAAAATAATGGAACTAAAAAAGAAAAATTGGGCCCTTTTTTTAAAATGTTATTTGTTTTTCCGTCTTTGTGACCAAAATGAAAAATCTGAAAAATGACTTGTTTTTAAATTTTTTTCCATTTTTGGTCAAAAATGAAAAAACAGAATAACGAGAGTTTCTCCTATTTTTTGCGTCTGGATCTGCTAGAAAGCACACTGACTGAAGATGATCCATCACATAAAAAATCATCACAGGATTCTTATTTGTTAAAAGCACTGAGATTACCTTAAAAGACGTTTACCATTGTTAAATGTCTTTTTTCCCTGTTTTATTCATGTTGAAGGTTGATCTATCGACTTCTGATCAGGCATTGCTGCAGTAGAGAGAAGGTATTTCCATTGTAGCATCTATTTATTGCTGGTGTGAAATAAAACAGTGGGAAAATCAAGACTTTCTTATGGTGTAAATTTGACCTGCATGGTGGTTCTAGATATAAATGTCCATTAAAAAAAAATTAAGGTTCAGGCAGAGATTTTTTTTATGACACCAAACTTTTAGGAAAAGTCAAATACTGACGGTCTTTAAAACTGTGAACACATCAAGTACGATACAATTAAAGAACAGCCCTGGGTACATTTTACCCATTGGCAGTTCTAGTGTTAATGCATAAAATAAATACAAATAACCTCGATGTTTCCTCCTTTAATATTACATTACATATCTAAAATCATCTTTTAATTCACGCTTTAACAGTCAGTTGATATTTCCACAAATCCTTCATTAAGGCTCAGCGAGAAAGTGCAACTAATTCCAGAACTAATAAAAAATATATTTTAAATATCACAGTAGAAAATTTGATTTAATTTAAGCCAAATTTCTGGGACAGGTTGGTGTGTGGTTGCAGTGCATAGAGAGTGAACCTGAATCCTTCCATAAAATGTCAGGATTCACACATGTCCCGGGGCCTAATTGGTCTGGACAGTTAACATCAAAGAAGCGGCGCTTTATATGTAATCTGCTCGCTCCTCTGCCACATTCTCAGACTGCTGCTTTTTCATGTGTTCAAACATTGTAATGAAGGTCATTCTCCATCAATTCACTTTGATCTAAAATGACAAAAACTTTGCATTTTAATAAAAAAATTCAATCATTGCTTTCACTGTGCAGTTTGCTGCCATCTTACAAATTCTCCCCTTACTTTTCTGTTCTCTCTCTCTCTTTCTTCTTCTCTCTGAGTGTGAGGGGAAACAAACCCTAGCTTATATAAGGCATCCTTTCACAATAAAAGACACCTGGCCCTCATAATGACAAGCCCTAGCATCTGCAGCACATATATGATTAAACCATAAGCAACCACCCCTATTGTAATGATCAGGTGCATTTATTGATGCATAAGTGTCAGTCATACAGAGTTTTTCATTGTAATAAAACATGTGTGTGGAAACTCCCTCATAGCAGACTAAAGATTATCATTAAGCTTTCTGAATTAGGGAAAGGTGTTGACTTTGTCTGCGGCCTCACCAAACTAAATCAGCGGAAAACAGCCGGAATAGTCTGGTGGAGTTCTCTCGCTCTGAGATGAAAGTTGTGCAGGGCAGCATGTTGGGGCACCGTCTGCTGCTGCTGTGTGTTTCTATCAGTCTATTATAATAAGAAATCAGCTGTCTGCAGATCAGCTGCAGAAATGCTATAACGAGCCATGAGCGCTAATACTTGAGGATCAGTTGCACTGGATGAGGCAGCTTTATCCAGTTATTAGGGTAATGTAATGGAGTCTCCTAATCCAAACCCACCAAACCCTTCCACCGTAGGGGGCACAATAGTGAGGCAACACGTTATTCCAGCACAAAGCTGGCTTCCTAATATAGCAGGACACTGAGGCTTGCGGCCTGTTCTTACAAGTCCTTCACAGTATCTTCCATAAAATGATTTTCTCCCTTCTTTCTCTTACCCCCTTTTTCACTGCTAACTCTCTCCTTCCAACAAACTGTGCTGGCAAGGCATATTCTACGCTCCTTAATGCCAAATTAAACCCCAACTCTTTTATTTTAAATGAGAAAAGGAAAAAGAGAGCGCTGACGATCTTGATTAGGCAAAATAGGAGGAGGGGAGAGAAGAGGAGCAAAATTAAATGGTATTAAAAAATATAGAACATTACATTAATGCTGTCCAGCACAATTGGTGCTAATTGGCAGATAATCCAGGAGCTCTGGGCTGTCTGATGCCAGGCAGAAATAGGAACAAGCCAGACCTCTTGTCCCCACCCAGTCCTACACGCCACGGGATGGGGTCAGAGCACACTGGAAGGGGAGGGATTAGCATTGGCATTGTTGTCTTTTTCCGTTGGAACATGACCTTGACGAGTTCAGCCCCTTCCTCCCAGTATTCCAGCAACATTAATGGAAGCATAATGGGCAGTCTACCAGTGCCAAGAGAAACATATGAAACACACACAGATCTCATACAAACATGACATTCCCACACCTTTGAATTTGAACCCACTTAAGGAAGATTACTTGGAATGAATTTAGCATTTTATTTTTGCAACCACACACTGCAAAAAGCTCCTTGAATAGGGATTATGCACAGATATCAGCAGAGAAAAAGGAATATGTTATTTATGTAAACACACAATCTCATAGAAAACACTGCTGAAAGGAATGACAACAGTTCATCCAGGATGCTTGTCAGTCTGTGCTTAGAATCGGCAGCTCCATCAGCGATGATCAAGTTAAAGAGGTAAAGCGAGATCCAAAGTGCAGGAGGAAAGCCGGTAACTGTTTTGAAATGTTCTGATAATCTTTATTCTAATCCCTTATTTGTGAGTTTCCAGTGAACATACAAAGCGGCTGGCTGGAAAACTTCTGGACAGAAAGAAACTCTTTAAGGGGACCATCTACACCTGGGCGCTAAGTGGGCTTTTCACTACTCTGAGGGGGCTTTAAAGCAAGTCCTTGGCTGTGAAAGTTCCCATGTTAAAAGCACTACCTATTAGGGAACATCCGAAAGAGATGTATTTCCGCACAGTGTTTGAAGATTTTCCATTTGCATGAAAAAAGAACCTCGGCAAAACTGTAACTTGTGAACTGATCAAAAGACCAGAGGCCGTTCTGGAGTTGAATGGCTTTCCCCCTTTGACACGAAAGAGGCTCTCTTGAGGCGCCTTCGCGGCGGTGGCCTTGGAGGTTAGGAAAATGTAGCCCCTCAGACCAAATAGGACTATTCTCTGGAGTCTGGACAACACTTGAGTCTGCAGGAAAAGAAAGGAGCTGATTTGCTGCTGTGTATCAGTACTTCAATAGGCCTCACTAACATTCCATAAGAGGGCTTTTACTATGACTATGGCCGGCCTTTAATGTTGGAGCGCTGGGTGTGTGTGGATATGTGTGTGTTGATTTGTGTATATTTTTAATCATGCATATCCATGCACTCCTATTGGAGTGTTTTCTCATGCTAAGGGTTTTAATCTAAAGTGCACAGCCTATTAGAGGAGTGGGCACAACCTGACACTTTTTAGATTTAACTCAATAATTAAAAAGAGATTTGAGCTCCATTAATCACATTTTTCTATAACAAACATGAACATCTCTGCCACAGATGCACACTGGGACTTCGCTTTTATTTTTAGCATTTTTTTTTAGAAAATTGTGCTGAAAGTGACTGAAGTGAGATCTTAGAACTTTCCCCATAGAAAGGGTTAATTATAACATTATTAGTGTTAGTTGTAAGACTCACCAGAGAAGTTAATTACCATCATATATAAACTTTAGATGGATAATGTTTGTGAATCTATGATGGACACATGTTTGCATGTCTATCTATACCATTCCTCTAGTCCAGGGGTGTCAAACTGGAAACTTGAAAATATCCTTAAGTCAAAAGAATTAGAAATAATTAAGAGTTAAAATAATTTGATAAAAACTCAGGAATATAGAAAAAGAAATTTGAGTTTTCATTTCGTATGTTCTAATTTGCATCTCACATTTATGACTTAAAGTTATGGTTTTGACTTTAATCATATATTTTGACAATTTAGTTTCATGACTTTAATTTTTAAGTCATATTTGGACGTTTTAAACTCATGAAATTGAATTTTATCTTACGTTTTGACATTTTCAACTCCTAACTTTGAATTTTAATTGCAAACATTAAACTTTCTATGAAAATGTTAAAATTTTAGCTCATCTTTGAACCTTTTAAATTCAATATTTCTAATTTTTTTCTCATATTTTGACATTTTCAACTCCTAAATATAAATTTTAATCCCAAATATTGATCTTTTCGATTCAAAACTTTAAATGTTTGATCCCATTTTTTGACCTTTTAAACTCATGGTTTGGAATTTTTTCCTCATATTTTGACATTTAAAACTCATAATTTTGAATTTTATCTCATATTTTGGCTTATTTAAACTCATGATTTTGATTTCTTTTAGTACTTTAGCTGTTAAATATCATGATTTTAACTTCTGACTTTTTTTTTTATCTCAAAATCATTCATCATCAATATTACGTTCATTTTTCTCTATAATTTGTTACCAGTGAAGATGAGGTTGACAGTTTACGGGACATTTTTACCCAGTTAGGCCCACAGATAAATGTTTACAGGTACCACATGGCGATCAGAGGCATACGGCGAGAGAAAAGCTAAGTTCCAGTTCGCCAGGGGCGGAGCCAGACATGTTTAAAATCCGGGGCTAAGCCCAAACAAAGGACAGCCAAGGGGTGGGCACTTCCCTAGAACTGGTTTGCTTATCGGACAGTTAAATGCTCTATTTTGCACACTCTCAAAAGAATTTAAATTCAAAATGCCAACAAATCTACAATAATGTTGTTCAACCTAAAAACAAAATAATTGATAACATCAGTTTTTTCTTCCCCTAACTGAGCTAAAAGTGTCATTATCACTCTAAAATCATGCTGGAGTCCAATAATTTTCACTTCTGCCTACTAAAAATGTCTGAAGTTTATTTTTTTTAGTAACATTTCATTGGTAGAGAAGGAATTTGGTTTACAATGTTTACAATTGAAGATCTGCATTTTCAAACAAAGCACATAAAAAGCAACAATTGGGGTTAGAGATATTAATGTATTCACAAAAATGCAGAAAATTGTATCTTTAGAACAATTTTAAAGTATTTTTTTTTACATTGCAATTAGTGTATAGATACGAAAAAGTATTAGGGCCATTCAAAAAACTGGTATGCATTTTTTTAATTCTAAGAAAAAGGCAAAATTCTGCCAAAAGTCAAAATTCTCTCATTTGTCTTAGAATTTGAAAAAATGCATACCAAATATTTTTAATGTCCCAGATCCTTCTCCATACACATGTTCTTAAAAGTTAAAAAAAAATCTGGTTTTGAAAATTACTTTAAAAATGTCATTTCATTGCTGTGATCAGCAACAAACTTAAAAACCAACCTGAAAGATTCAGGGCTGAAGCCCCATAAGCCACCCCCTCGCTCCGCCCATGCGTACACCCTTTACCCCTTCTGTAGCCCCAGTCCTGTGTTTTACAGATTGTGTCTAGGGCTGGGTGTCCTGGTTCCTGTTGGAATGGAGGGGTAGGCCCACATGGACCCTTAAACAGAGATTTACTGGCAGCATCCACCATCCTAAAGGCTCTGGGAAATCTCCCAGAGAGTTGACATTTACGACAAAGCTCTACTGTCATAACTCAGGGTTGTTTCAGTGCATTATGGTCCTTTTGATTTTAAACAACCATTTACAAATACTCTGAGTAGAAGTGTCTGATGTTGTTGCATTTGTGAATGCCATCAGAGATGTATCAGGAAGGGTCGTCCCATTTTGTAGGGGAATTTGTCTCTTTCCCGTCTTACCTCTGTCTTAAATGAGGAGCAGGGTTAAAGGTCAGGAACAGGACTGGGCCAAAGTTTCCCAACTGCATCCAGAATTTTTTGCTGCGATGTATTAAAATATACGTAGCATAATCCAAGACTTGTATTTCTCCTCTCACATACAGAAAAAAATCACATTTTCTTGCCAGCCCCCTCAGGGGTCAGATTTATCTAAGAACTCAGTTTTTTACATCAGCTTTAAATGAATTACTTCTTTCTTTGCTTTGATTACTGCTCTTTTACCTGATATTCTTGTGCTCCATCCACTGCTGTATTTCTAATATGCTTTGTTGAAAAGTGCGTCAGTAAAAAAGCCGTGGTTTGGGTTGTTCTTACCAGTTCTGTTGGAAATGTTTGGACTGGATGCTCTGGAGAGGAGATGTGGAGCTGGGCAGGTCTGTGATGATTGAGAAGGGGCTTCACAGCAGCTTTAAGTCCACTTTACAGCAAACACCCTCCACCGGAGTGATGCAACTGGAGCGCAGCGGTTGTCAGGCCTATCAGGCAACAACGCAGAGACCCTTTCTCCTCATCTCCACCCTTCTCTCCCTCTCTTTGACTCAGCTGGTTTCACTTAGAGAGCGCAGAGAGAGGGGGTCACAGGGTCATACCATGACCTCATCAAATTAGCCCCAACCAAGTGAGGTGTTTAGCACGAGTTAAAACAAGTAATCTGAAGGGCATTAAATGCAAATGCGAGGACCATATGCCCACTTCAAACACGGACAGCTCCCATCCCGCCGCCCCCCCCCCCCCCCCCCGCCGCCGTACGTATACACAGCGGAACCATTCACATGTCTCACAGAGTGGGGGCTGTTAAGATGACAATGGGTTTCTGTCAGGCCGACCAGGTGCAAAACATTTCAACTGCTGGAGCTCCAGAGCTGTTTGATAACTGCTAACGGAGCATTTGCAATGAGAAGTCTGCATCTGAATGACTTTTTGCCTTTGAGAATAGATATCTCTTACATGTGCATCGATTACTCCTCATGCTGACCTTAAACTTGAAATATGGAAATAAAGGGGGAGATGATCAGAAAGGTTATCCAGCAGTTCAGGGAGGGGAAGAAAAAAAAAAAAGAAAACACCAGGGTAATCCTTCGCTGTGCCTCATAAACGCTACACCATGTGTCCTTGTTGGTGGGAGCCAGGGTCCGGTCAGGCTGTGAAGATTATGGGTGAAGACTGATTTTGCCCCTTCAGGCGATGGTTGGGGTTGGAACATGTGGCAGCTCATATATGCTAATAAGCACCTGTGGAGGAGAGGGAGAAGGGGCCAAAAACCCCTGCAGGGCTCTATAGCTGTGCCACCTGCACGGACCTCCTCTGTGCTTCTGACTCACTGAGGCAGAGAAACCTGATGAACGTCAGCTGCAACTCAAACACAACACTGGAAACTGGGAAAACTGGGAAAACTGGCCCATGATCCCCAGAGACTAAAGAAATACAGCGATAATCCAGCTTTAATGCTTGAGATGGCTCTGATGCTAGCTAGAGGATGCTAACTGAATTTATTAGTTTGTTTTTTGTGACAGATCGATTAAATGTTAAAGTGTTTTCCCTTTGTTTTTGACTTTAGGCTGTTCTTGTGACTGCCACTTCTTCTCTGTCAGTGCAGTGTGTCTCTGCTGTAGACAGTTTACCATCGAGCTCAGGGCAGGCCAATGCCTGACAGAAAGTGACAGGACCAATCAGTGATGAAGGGCAGTACTTTCAGGCATAACAGAGTCGTGACGTAAACAAGCAGCAACAAAAGCTGGTGCGGTTATGGAGGAAGAGATTAGCGTGGATGCTGCTAAAGCGCCAGTTTTATCAGAACTTGACGACATTTCTTCATTAAAAGAAGAACAAAGAACAGCAGTGAGTTGTTTTCTTTTCAAAAATGACAAAGGTCATGTCCTGACATGTCAATAGTCGTCATGTTTTGCGTTATCCTTCAGTAGCTGCGCACGCAGCTCGATAGCGGCTACGCCACATGTTTTGTTGCTCTGATTGGCCCATAGAGATGTGACAGACAGAACGTTCACCCAATCATACTCTGAGTTTTTTTCAAAGCCTCTGCCTTTTCTCAAACGTTTCCTATTGAATCTTCCCCAGATGGATGTGTAAAACAAATCCGTCTGTCAGGTTAAATAGTAAGAGCATTAAAGTCAAATCACATCAGGCAAATAAAGACAGAGGCTGTGTCCAAAACCACTCACTCATTCCCTCCTCCCTATAGAGAGCAGCATATAGTGGACTATATAGTGGACTATATAGTGGACTATATAGTGGACTATATAGTGGACTTAAAAAGCACTAAAACACTAAAATGATTTTGGACACTACTCCAGTGATGACGTTGGGTGATGACATCATCGCTGTCTCACAATTAAAACATGTAGAAACAACTGCTTTTAGATGTCCATTGGGTTGGAAGTTAACGGTATAATTTCACTGAAAACTGACACTGAATGTGATGTATTTTCCCCCCAAAAATAAATATACTAATAAATAACAAGCCTGTGTCTTTAGCAGCAAAATAGTGTCGATTTTTGTGTGTAATGTAATTTATTTTAGCATAAAGATGATGGTCTCATGTCTTGTAAGAGTTACTCCATTTTAAATCCTTAACATTTTCTTACAGATTTGGTTAAAACCAACAAACAAAACAGTATTAAATAAAGTTTTTTATGTGTCCCTCTGCTCCTCTCAGTCGTCCGTCATGTTTGAGAGCAGCATGATGCATGATGGGAAATATTGCTGGGCTAGTGAGCACTGGCTGTTCACTACTTTTCAAAATGCATTGTGGGATAGAATGAGCGCACTATGTAGTGAATAACAACGCTCACTCAGAAGTCGGACACCTCTACAAAATGGTGTATTCACTATATAGTGAAAAGGGAGAGATTTGGGACACAGAGTGTTGAGGCTAACTTTAGTAACGACATATTGACAGGGACTGTACTGTAATTTCCGAGTTTTCAATTTAATGTATGTCTATTTGTACTGTCTGTTAGCTTCTCAGTCCTGTAAGATAGCTTTAGTAAATACTCGTTTACTTTTACTGCCCAAAGGCATTCTGGGACAACTGGGCAGATTAAAGGATGATCGTCGAGTACAATGACAAAAAATACATAAACTGTTAAAGTATGTGGACTTTAAAAGCAAGTATGACTCAGAAGAGCAGAGGTGAAAAGGCTGTTTGGGATTTTACAGTTAAAATAACTGTTTTTAAACCTCCTTTTACCTTCTGTCTTAGTGCTCTAGTTCTGCTGTCTGAGTTATAAAATATATCTGGTTAATCATCTTCAAGCATCAGCGTCCCATGGCTAGGCAACTTTGTGCAGTTTGCTCCAGGGTTTGATAAGTCCCGAACAGTGGTTGGATATTTATCTTGTCAGCTTTTAACAAGCATTCAGTCTGTGATCATTTTGGCAGCTATTTCTAGTTTTGGTCTTAGTTTTAGTCTTTAATGCAATGCATTTTAGTTTTAGTCACATTTTAGTCATTTCCCTTCTAGTTTTAGTCGACAAAAACTCAAAAACATTTTAATCTAGTTTTAGTCCATGAAAAGTCCTCACATTTTAGTCTTTACTTTTAGCCCAAGCATTTATTCTCTTGCCTAAATCTGGTACCAAATCATGGTAGTGTGTTCTCTGCACCCTGCCAAACCCGGGGTCCCTGCTTTCTACAGCTGAGAGGCAGAATAGCTGCAGACGCATTGTTTTTTGACAGTTTTTTACCCACAGTGGGGAAATATCACAGATTTTGAATGTCCGACAAAAACTAAATTACATTCTAGTCTAGTTTTAGTCATCTTGAAGGAAACTAAACTTTAAGTCATCAAAGATTTATTTTTGTCAGTCTAGTTTCTGTCATGGAATAAAAGGCTGTCGAACATTTTTAGTCAGAGTTTTAGTCGATGAAATTAAAACTGTGTTCAGTCATCAAACACATTAACCTTCACTGGTGAGCTGTATCAAAGCGGCCCTGTCATCTTTATAGTTTTCTAAACGTGGCCCTCACTGGATAAAAGTTTGGAGACCCCTGATATACATGGTTTCTGCTATTGCACAAACATTTTTATTTTATAAGTTACACTTGGCCTAAAGAGGTGATTATCCATTTAGACATGGTGGGTTTCAGTTATAATGCTTCAGAGGTGCTGCACTTTTCTGCCTTTTTTAACCTGAAAAACGATGATTGCTCGCCAGCTATGATTGCTTCTATGTGAAATGAGAAAGGGCCTTATGTTGTTTTTGCCTGGGGCCTCCAGATTTCGAATGCTGACCCTGGCTGCAGGACGCCTGTGCAGCCTTGTCCTGAAAAGGAACTAGCATGTACATTTAGATAAAACCCCAGCAGGTGCATTTTTAGCATTTTCATCATTTCATCATTCAAGTTCATACTTTGCCAACTTCAGGAGTGTTGTCAGTGCAGCCACACGGTTGTCATAAATATGAGTGTTGCTAAAATGTCTAACTCTGACACAGAAACCCGTCTGATGTGTGTAGCAGGAGTCACTGACCTGTAGATCTCTATCAGCACATCTCTGACACATTTCTAAACACTTGGCGTACGTTACGTCTAATTCTTTATTTCCTTCAGTCCGTAAGTTTTCTCTGAGAGCAGACTGTTGAAAATGTGTTTCATCCATTCAGATCTTATTCTGGTGTTTAAATACAGGTTGAAATGTTCATGTTAGTTGGAATTTGTTGAATGCAAGTTTTACCACAATTATTTTCTAAAAGGGCTTTATTATGTGCATAAATTGTAAGGTTTAAATAAATAAATTCTGCCTTTAATAAAAGAAAGGCTGAAAATGAAATCCTCTGATTGTTTCATTTCTTTATTCAGTCACTTTAAACTTAAATGTGATCAGTTTGAAAAAGCGTGATTGATTTTGTCAGTGACTCTCTCTGGTGGATCAATCTTCCTCTGTTAGCGCCACAGGGGACCTTTAGTTGGAAAAGGCTGGTGACCACTGGTGCTCCACATTTAGGCGTGCAGAGGCTTGGATAAAAGTCCTACTTGTTCCGTGTCGATAGTGTGTGTTTGCAGTGCAGTTTTCAGCCTTCATCTCATTCAAAACGGCGCACAGCTGCTGACGAGGAATGTGAGAGCAAAAAGACGACATTGTGGGAGCGAGTGCTCCTGTCACTCAGAAAGAGTCTTATTAAATTTGTTTAAGCTGTGAAAGCATTTTAAAGAAACTAAATAATATTCTTCATGAGCACCAATTTTCCCCAACAAAGTTCCCAATCAGAAAAAATGTCTTCAGATTAAGGTGGAAAGACTTCTATTTTTTTAGAGAGAAGAATAAAATACTCTTTCTTTGCTGGATCTCACTGCGCAGGAAGGGTTTTTACCAGCTCTTTCCATGCTCTGTGTTTAGTCATTAATTTATTTAGCAGCATGTTTGCATGTGTGAGAAACAACCAAACATCTAAACCCTGAACCCTGCTCAACCAAAGAGCCACACTGTTGAAAAATACCATCGCAAGAGCCACAGTCTCAGTCAGGGGTGTCAAACTCAGTCAGAGCAGGGGCCGGATTCTGGATTCAGGACTAACCTGAGGGCCTAACAGGGTCACCTTTTTAACCATAAACTGTCAACCTTATGTCACTGGTAAAAAAATATGAAAAAAAAACTTAGCACTGATAAACGATTTTGACATTTAAAATGTTGTAAAGATAAATTTAAAGGCTCACAATCTGAGAAAAATAAATGTATTAGTTCAAAAAGGTCAAAACATGAAACTGAAATAGAAAAATAATGTTTTTTAAAGGCAAATATATTAGAAAGAAGTCAAAATCAGGAGTTTAAAAGGTCAAAATATGAAATAAAATGTGTAATCATCAAATTAAAAGTCAAAATATGATTCAAAATTTTAAATTGTGAGTCTAAAAGGTCAAACTATGGGATTATGAAGTCAAAGTTAGGAGTTGAAAATATGAGGTAAAATACAAAATAATTGGTTAAAAAGGTCAAAATATCACTTAAAAATTAGAATTATGAATATTAATCTCAAGTTTGAGTCCTAATTGTGAGATGCTAAATTGAAAACATGAAATTAAAACACAAATTAATTTATTTTCCCACATTCCTGACTTCTTATCTAATTATTTTTACTCCTTACTTTTTCAGATTTTATGACTGAACAGGATATTTAAATCATCAGGATAGGTTCACATTTTTATACTTGAGGAAATGTGCAGACCTCAGACTGATGGGCCAGTTAGATCAGAAATATTAGATCATCTTGTGGACCGGATTTAACTGTTCCACGGGCCGGTTTGGCCCCCGGGCCATGAGTTTGACACCTGTGATCTAAGTAGTGAAAAGTGGTGAAAATGGGTTAAAGTGGCAATAAAAAATACATTGAAGTGGCAAAAATGGCTAAAATGGGGCAAAATAGACATTGAATGACAAAACGTGAGTGAAAAAAGGCAAAAATTGGGACAAAAGTGGTTAAAATGGATGACACTAAAAAAGTTACAGTTGGCAAAAATGGTCCAAAAAAAGTGGGAAAAAAAATGAGTGAAAAGAGAGTAAAATGGGCAAAGGGGGGGAAAAAGTTGCATTCAATGATAACAGGCAGCTTAAATGGGCAAGATGATGAAAAAAATGGCAAAAAGCAGAATAAAAGAAGCAAAAACTGGTGAAAAAGTACAAAAAGAAGTGGCAAACTTGGGCTTAAAAAGCAGTAACAATGATTAAAAGTGGGATAAAAAAGGACAAAAATGCAAATAAGGACAGACAAAAAATAAAGGCTGTCAATTAAAGCCAACTGTGCAAGAGTGGGAAACAAAGTTATCAATGTAACTTGAAATGGATAATTTCTGAGGTTAAAGTTTACTTTTTTGAGGTTTCTGGGGGGAAAATATTTCAAATAAAGACACAGAAGATTCACAAATCATCACAACAGAGCCACGCGCTGAGTATCACTGAACTAAACATTGACTTAAAGAGCCCGACTGTGGTGTCTGCACTTTAAAATCTCCATCCTGTCAGCCCTATCATCGGTGTTTATTTAGAATATTTGCATCTCACTCCTCTTCAGAGATCTGCTTTGAGCCGTGACTGACGTACATTTACGTACAGAATGCTTTTACAGTTCACAAACTTGGAGAGAAAATCCGCTTTCAGTAATTCATGAGATTTCACATTTCTCACATCTGGATTCCATAAACCTGAGAATATTTAAGAGATCAATTTACTGCGTCCTGCATTCTTTATTGACAACCAGACGGTATCACCACAGATATCAGGCTCTTTACGGGTTAGGAGGTGGAGGCGGGAAGTCTCTGGGGCTGCCTGCTGAGACGGTGAGGGGAAACATGCAGGAACTACTGAGCAGACAATAATAACCTACATAGAGTAATAGCTGCTCTGTCATGTAGAGCAAAGCTGAAAACAAGCCTCCAGGCACTTTCCCCGACTTTAAAGAACAAATGAAAAATTAATACAATTCTAATTAAAAAGACATTTTAGAAGTTTATCTAGAAACCAGAACTTATTGGCTCACAGTGATACCACAAATAAACTTTTCCTGTTCTTGATACTCTTTAAGTTAGTAGAAACATTATTATTATTCTGATTAGAATATAAATCTGAATTTTAATTGAGAAAACTTGAGGATGTTTGAGGAAATGAGCTTCTCAGCACTACGGTTATCATCAGGGTTCTAACATGCTGCACATTTGAGTCGAGGTTTTTCACACCAAAAACATTAGAAACACACATCATTTAATGGTTTATTCAATCATAAAGAAAATTACTTTGTTAATTTTTCAGTGTGGGTTTAATTATTATCATGAAACCATTACATTTTAAAATTATCTAATAATTTCTATAAGCAAGTCACTTAAGTGCAGACGTGTCAAACTTTCTATTATCTTTGCGTCAGCACAGAAGTCTTCAAAATGACCATTTTTCTGAAATAAACACAGTTTAGCAGAAATGCTCTGAATGCAGCTTCTGTGATCCAAGCACTCAAACTGGTTTCCAGTAACACATTCATCTGCAGCTAAAGACAGAAATGTCCTTATTGTCCACATTCTTACTTTTTAAAATGGTTAAACTGATTTTCTGATGATGTCCAAGACTAAACAAGTCAGAGCAACCATGTGATCAGAGGCAGGGTCAGATCAGGTGTTTTTCTCCAGATGTATTTATTCATTTGCTTTTTAGGCAGTTATACACACCATTTTCACTATTTTGAAGTTACTTAAACACAAATTTAGTTGTAAAATACCCAACAACTATCATTTAAGCAAAAATGATACATTTCCACAGAAAAACACCATAATTTTAAATAATGTGTTGCCATCCCTCTGAGATCATCAAATAACACGTCAGAGAGTTGAACATCAATAATTTTGCTCTGCATCCTAAAAAACTTTATGACTTACAGGCAGCAAGAACTAAGTATAAAAGGTTGCTAGTGGTTTTAGATATTTGGGGAAAAAACATGAAAACATCAAATCTGTGGCTACAGATTTAGATTTATTGATTACAATGAAGAAAAAGGAAAAAGTGTCAGTTTGTCTGTATACAGTGCCTATAAAACGTATTGACCCCTCAGAAGTTTTACCTTTTTATTCATTTTATAAATCAATCATGGTCAATATAATTTGGCCTTTTTGACAACAAAAAAATTATTTAAAAAAACCTGGTTGCTACCATTACGCCATGAAGACAAAAGAACACTCCAACCAACTCAGAGAAAATGTAATTGAAAAGAAAAATTCAGGGGATGGATACAGAAACATTTCCGAGGCTCCCAGAGTTCAGTTAAATCAATCATCAATCAATCAACCAGTTAATCAATCAGTCTTTATTTGTCAAGCACTTTTCACACAAAACAATGCAGCACAAAGTGCTTTACACCCAAACAGAATAAGAAAGAAAGACTACATGACTCTACCCCGTCCACGTCCCCTCATCCCCACCCCGAAATCCAAACACAATGTTGGCAAATCTATCATAAAGCACACTGAGTAGTCAGACAACCAGAAAGTGCTATACAAGCTCAAATTCATTTACCAAGTCCATTTTATATCACGAGCAATGGATTCAGTGGAAGCAGAAGGAGGAAACGCCATAAATTCAAAAATGAGGAAACACTGGAGGCTAGGTTAAAATGTAAAAACAACATAACACAAAATTTAAGAAATATTAATTAAAATGAAATGAAATCAAAACAAAAAGATACTAAAATAAGAATAAAAGCACTAAAATAGCTCAATAAAATTGTATAAAATAAGTCTTATACACATAAATGGGCATGGTAGATAATGATAAGAGGGTAAAATACTGAAAGACAATCCTGACATTAAAACTAGAGAAAGAGAAATTTTAAAACACTCACATAAAAATAATGATGTAAAATTTAGTTAAGGCCAGACTAAAATGGAGGGTCTTTAGTTTGCTCAAGAAATGAAGGAATATGTCACATGTGTAAATCTGCCTAGATCAGACCGTCCTCACAAACCGAGTGAGCGTGCAAGAAGGAGACTAGTGAGAGAGGACACCAAGACACCCATGACTACTCTGAAGGAACTCCAAGCTTCAGCAGCTGAGATGGGAGAGACTCTGCAGACAACAACTGTTGGCAAAGAGAAAGAAACTGTTGAAGAAAACTCAGATTCAGTCACTAGAGTTCACCAAAAGGCATGTGGGAGACTCCATGGTCAAGAGGAAGAAAGTTCTTTGGTCTGATGAGACCAGAATGGAGGTTTTAGACCATCAGACTAGACGCTAAACACTGACATCACCACAAACACACCATCCCCACTGTGGAGCACGGTGGTGGCTCTGCCCGAACTTTTTCAATGCATTAGTCATCCATCATACAGTATATGATGAATCTGATCGCACTGTTAGAGGAGAGAAAAATCATAAGGACGGCAGTCTTAGTGTAAATCAAAGCAAATGTAGTCATAGAGGCAAAAAGACGGTGAGTGGAGCTGATTTTATTGTCTGTATTAGTGCCTGCTGAGAGAGAGAGAGAGAGAGAGACTACCAGGTTGTTGGCACCCATCTGAAAAAAAATGCATCTGGAAATCATGGACCCAGTGTGTAAAGACAGTCTAAGAATTTGATTTTTTTTTCTTTTCAGTAAATACGTCTCATGAGGGACAGTCTGTCCATATTGTCCTCTTCTTGATAAGGAAAAATCCACAATCATTTCTTCAGTGTTGTTCTTTCAGAGCAGAGACCGCTACCATCACACGGAGCACTTCTGTTATCGCTAGCATTGACACCACTTGACCTGCCTCCCAAATGACCCTTGACCTCACGCACAGTTGAAAGGACAGCTGATAACATCCTGATGACAGCATTCAGAGATCAGCTGGGATCACACCTGTAGTGTTGCTGGTCTGATAAGACTTCAGTGGTCTGACATGCTGTGAAAGACATGAGGAATAATGCCCTAATGTAAAAATGGTGACTGTGTAATGTTGATGTAATGCTAACTTCCAGGATATTCCACCCTGTGTCACTACTCAGGAGCCTGCATAGGTCTGTTAAGGAGGAATCTTCAATAGGGAGTGTTGCAGACTTTGTGTTTGGAATAGGGCTGTCAAAGTTAACGCGTTAATATTGCGTTAACTCAAATTACTTTTAATTTTTTTGTTGCACGACTAACACATGCGTGTTCTGTATGACCCTCGACCCATCCCGTAGTTTGCCAGACCAGGAAGTGGCGCCGTCGTGATGCGGTGCTAGCGAGCAGAAATGGATAAAGGACAGAGACTTTTGAATGGCAGGTTCAGCTTTCAGATCATGTCAGATAAGACTGAAGCTATTTTCTCCTACTGTCGACATAAACGGAGTTACAGGAAGTTCGTAGAGTCTTATATAGTCCGCACCACTCGCTGGCCATGCACACCGCTAATGCAGAGAGCCGCCCCCCTCACCATGCTGGATTTGTTTACAATGGAGACAGACAACTCTGCAGGGATGGACTCGCTATCTGGCATACTGGGCATTTCCTGGTGTGCCGACGCACTTTTGGGCCAGTATGATTTATTCATTTATTTAGGCTATTATATCTGCCATGAACCAGCACCACAGCTGCACTGTTGACTGTTGGCTGGTCCGATCACGTCTCCTAAAGGTCCGTTTACTCGCCGCTCTCATCCCCACGCTGCTCCTGCTTGAAAGTGAAAGTATTCGGAAAAAAATGAAACTTACTAAAACGATCGACTGGAGATGTTAATAAACGCAAAATTTAAATAACAGTCAATCAAGATGCTGCAAAACTGTCAAAGACTCTGCAGTCCCTGTAGGAGATTGTCTGATGCTGGTGAATGTACAGCTGCATCATGAGGAGGAGGAGGAGACAGAGCAGCAGAGGCTGGTGTGTGACAGGAGAGCAGAGGTTAGTGAATGAGCTCTGTAGAGTATCAGAATATAAGCTGAAAGCATTATTAGACTGTGGGTCTCCTTTATTTAGGAAGAAAAAAATGGTTTTAGATTAAACCCGTAGCTCTTCTATGATCTGAAGAATGAAGAGATGGTTAAGTCCTCTTACTACACCTTAAAAGTTCTCCACTGAGACTTCTTTTACTTTGGGTGTTCATGAGTTTTGAAAAGAGGCTTCACATGTGTGTTTATCGATGTCATTTCAGTAAATCTACTGGGCTGATGACAGTCATTTCTTACTGTCAGCATTTATTTTACATTTGGACTACATTTTTTAGTTTGAAAGTAAAAATATGATAAATAATAGCAGACATTTTTAAGTAATGACTTGCTTTTTCTCTTGAGCAGGGCAGATGTGTCCACCTTACTCACATCAGAACAGTGAAACACCATTAGATGTGTCTGTGCATTACTGCTGAGCTCTCAGCAGAGACTTGACTTCTTTATGTCCATGTGTGATGATCAGATCTGTTGTTTGGTGTTCAGCTGCTGAGAACAGAGGAGTTAACTTCTAGAAGTCTAAAGTTTGACTCTACATTGTGGTTTTATGCAGTAATGTTACATTAAGGTCAGTATCTCCATCTGTTGTGGCTTGAGTTTACCATGTTATGCTCTCAGCAGATTTTTGCAGTGTTCAGTATCTCTGAGCTCAGACTAGAGAATTTTCTGGACTTCATCTGTTGTTGTTTCAGGTTGTTGACATGAACAAACATTTGCATAAAGAAAGCATTTTTGTCCACTTGTGTTGATAAGGGTATTTAAATCTTGAGAAATAGTACTGTAAGGTACATTTAGAACAGACAAAAAAGTGCGATTAATTTGTGATTAATCACGAGTTAACTATGGAATTTGTGAGATTAATCGCAATTAAAAATTTTAATCTATTGACAGCCCTAGTTTGGATGAGAACCAGAGTGTCAACGGTCCACCGTGTTTGCTGTTGGCATCAGTGAGAACACCCTCATCTCAGTGCTTCTGTGATTTTTAACTAAAGTCTGATTAATGAGTTAAAGATAAACCCTCAAACCCTTCAACCCCTCTGATTTCTAATAAATAGTTTTAAACTGAAGGATCCTGATTGCTGCTTTGAGCAAAGAAAGCACTCCAGGACCACGAGCTCAGCCCCTGGATTCCTCTTCCCTCTCCAGGTTTGGTCCAGGCAAACACCCAGCGATCGCTTCGAGGAACACTATTTAGATGAAGTAGAGCAGCTAACACATCAACAGCCAGCGACAAAGGAGGAGATTGGACAGCTAAACTGCTGTTTCACTGCATAAAGGTACTCTAGCAGCTTTAGTAATTGCTAAACCCATTCCCGTCTTGCCCCATTGTCCGCTGACAAGTGCTGCTTGGCCTGCTTCTAATTACTGACAGATTTGATTTTTCAGCGACAGCAGGGGCTCTGTTTGTGGCCTTTATTTCCAGTAATTACTCTCGCCCACTCTCCTCACCACCTCATATTTTATCTCTCTGTCTCCTAATACCTCTTCTTCCTCCCATTCTTTCCCTGCTCAGTTTCCCACTACCTCAAACGTCTGAGTTTTCTTCAGCTGCAGCAAGTTCTGTCACATATGAAGGCCCCAGACGAAAACACTCTTTCTTACGCCAAAACAGATTCATGGTTTTAATTGATTTTATTTCCTGCTAAAAAATAAAACAAATGTAATGAAATGATCTTTGTTACATTTATAAACCTCTCCCATCAGTGACAGAGACATTCAACAGCTAGAACAGAACACTCACGTTAGAAACCGTGTCTTATCACATCTACGTAGGAGTGCATGTTGTCCAAATGCTGCTCATTCAGATACAGTGTTTCCAACCAACCCGTTCTAAATGTAACCAGACAAATTGAGAGGAGCACCCAAGGAAGTTCAAAACTAAATACACATTTCTCAAACCCATATTTCCTACAAATGGGAAAATATGGATCAAATCAGTTTAAGGCCCAGGCCTGCTAGACCCACACTAGTCTTCACAGATCTCAACTCATAAGAATGAACCTTCTACAGGATTGGCTGAATGGACCTTTAGGAGACATGATTGGACCAGTCAACTGTATTTATATAGAATACAACCAATCAGAGGCAGCCGCTGCTCTATGGGTCGATGCTTAGCTAAAACAAGCAAAAACATTCACGTACCTCTACCTTCATCCAACGTTAGATCAGGTATAAACAGTTTAGGACAAATTCCTTATAGCACAGGTGTCAAACTCAAGGCCCGGGGGCCAAATCCAGCCCATGGAACCGTGAAATCCGGCCCGCAACATGATCTCACATTTCTGTTCTAACTGAACCATCAGTCTGAGGTCTGCAGATTTCTTCAAGTATAAAAATGTGAACTTATCCTGCTCATTTAAGAAATCCTTCTTAAGTCACAAAATCTGAAAAAGTAAGGAGTAAAAATATTTAGATAAGAAGTCAGGAATGTGGGAAAACAAATGAATTTGTGTTTTAATTTCACATTTTCAATTTAGCATCTCACAATTAAGACTCAAACTTAGGATTTTGACTTTTAATTTCATACTTTGAGCATTTCAACTTATTATTTTGACTTCTCATATAATATTTTGAGCTTTAAGATTCATAATTCTAATTTTGAAGAGGTATTATGACCTTTTTAACCAATTATTTTGTATTTTACTTCATATTTTTTACTCCAAACTTTGACTTCATAATCCCATAGTTTGACCTTTTAGACTCACAATTTAAAACTGAATCATATTTGACTTTTAATGTCATGATTACAAATTTTATTTCATAGTTTGACCCTTTAAAATCATGATTTTGACTTTGTGTCTAAATCTCAGCAGTGTTTTCTATCTTACAGCATTATCAGTGCCAAGACGTTGCTCCTCACACACTGGAAAAAAAAAAGAACTCCCGTATATAAAAATGTGGCTTGGTGAACTCACAAATACTCTCCATCTAGAGCAGATAAGATACACGCTTATGTTAAAAGATATGGTCACCTCTCCTACAATACCTGACTTAACCTAACTATCTTCAATTCAGCATTATAAACCAACTAGTAGTTGAGACGGGTGGATGGGGGTCCTCTTCTCCCCTAATCTCTCTTATTCTGCCTTCATTATTTTCATAATTTGTCATTAAATCCTTGTATTTCTATCTTTATTTTATTAATTATTCATTTATGTACTTATTTCCGTCTACAGTGTTCACAGTTCGGAGGTTGTTTACAGTTGTTGGTTGTATTGTTTGCTGTCTATTTTACTTTTGTCTAAGAAAAGAAGAGCACACTGAAACTATTTCATTGTCCACTTATGGTGTGTGATTTTATAATGCCTGAAACTGCTCTAATAGAAACATTGACAACAATTCAGCAGTTTAAGAACACGTCAGGAATCCCACGTAGGTGTCTCTTAGACATTTTCTGAAGAACAAACTAATCAATAACCTGATGATAGTGGTAAATGAGGCCTGCTGTAGGTACTACACTTGCTGTGGCATTTGAATGGATTGGTTATGAAAAAACACCAAATCCTACTTGTTTTTACAACAAAACAAAATCTAAGGAAATATCCTGATGAATGTCAACTCAGGGCTTCCATACATCATACACTCAAAAATACAAATTATGCCAAAAACTTGGACTTTAAGTCATTCAGTTAAATGCAAATTTTCCATGTGTTTTTACAACATTAGTTCAGGGTCAAATACTACATTAAAGTAATGCTTAAATGCTCATAGAGAGCTGGAAATAATGAAGTAATTTGGGTTATATTTCATCACATTACAGTTATGCAAACTTGTGCATTAAGATTATTTATTTACTAAATGTAAACTTAACCCATTAAAGCCTGAAAACACAAATTATAGCCAGAAAATTCATTTTTGTTGGAACTGAAATGTTTATTTTACTTTCTACTGAAATAAAAAAAAAATCCAAATTTCCATAAAATTTAACATATATATATTTTTTGTATCTCATTTGATACGTGAGGTGTTTATGGTAACTGATAATCCACTTGAGGGCATTTTGGCATTTTTCAGATTGTATTCAGAAGTTTTTGTTTTTTTTATCAATTTATTGATCAAATTGATTAGATAGAGGTATCATAAAGGTATGTAGGCTATAAAATATGATACAACAGGCTTTAAGGGGTTAAGCTGATCTTTCACATAAACTTTATTTGTTAATTTAAATGAACATTAAAGAAGTTTTAGCTTCCCTGATTGGAAAGTAAACCAGGATTCTTCTTGTTGTAGCACAATGCTACTGTTTATCCCATACAACGTTATATTAGGGGTGGGACTCACTAGTGGCCCCACGATGCGGTATTATCATGATCCTTGGGTCACGATTTGATGTTATTGTGATTTTGCATTACAGTGAGTACTGCTATATACCAGCGATCTATACCATTTTCAACTGCTTAGCAAACTCAGACTGAGGTCATAAACTGGGTCTAAACAGGAAGGATCTATCAGGACAATAAGGTTCGAAGGTAACGCACTCTAGGAGTAGAACGAGACGATCTGACACAGACAGAGGGGAGTGAATGGTTTAAATACACAAAGAGAGGGAAGACAGCCCGGAGGAGGATCACCAGGTGTAGTTACTCAGACAATCAACGCAGGTGAAACACATGAGGTGATTTCAACAGAACAGGTAGGGATGGGCAGGAAGGAGTGATCTGGAAAAAAGACACAAGGTAAGTAATAAAACAGGAAATGACAAGACTGGAAACATGAGGGAAGAATAAAAGACTTAACCAACTCCACCAGGGGATGTGACAGTACGTCTGTAACTGCCTTATTTCACTGTGCCATTGACCAGGACACTCATGAAAAGGAGATTTTTAATCTCAACGAGATGTTCTCCTGGCCAAATAAAGTTTAAATAAAAAAATAAAGAAAGAAAAATAAACTTATTTGACTTTGTAGACCTGCTACCAGCTGGAACATGACAACCTGGGCTGTGCACGGGGGTCTCTGATTTAAATAAATGAATTTCTGCTTATTTTGTGTCGTAATAATCTCAAGCAAGACTTCCACATGAACAGGAAACTTTATTGTCCCTTTCCAAGACTCCAAAACTTTATATACAAGTGATTTGATTGCACAAGCACCAGTGGTGACGTTACCTGTGCTATTGCAGGTGTGGACAGCCACCTTTCAGTGGAAGTCAGAGTAAACCCATCTGATCCCACAGAGCAGTGTTACTCAACTCTGCTCAACCAAAGAGCCACATTTTTGAAAAATACCTTTGCAAGAGCCACAATCTAAGTGGTGAAAAGTGGCAAAAGCAGCTTGAAGTAGCAATAAAAATAGGTTTAAGGTGCAATAATGGTCAAAATGCAGCAAAAGGGGTGAAACTGGGGAGAAAAAGTGGAAAAATGGTAAGAAAATAATAAAAATGGGTGAGAAGTGACAAAAAAATTAGTTACAAGTGGCAAAAAGTGGCAAAAAGTGGCAAAAACAAGGCAAAAAAATGAGTGAAAAGTGACTAAAACAGGCAAAAAGCAGTCAAGAGTGGCAAAAAAATAGGAAACATGTGATATGTAATTGAAAAGGGTAGCTCAAATGGGCAAAATGTGACAAAAAAAATGGTGAAAAAGGGCAGAGATGGGAGAAAAAAAAAAGTAGCAAAAAGAAGAGGCAAAAATTTGGGGAAAAGAAAGAAACATTTGGTAATGGGAAAAGATAGCTTATTTGGACAAAAAGCGGCAAAAGAAAGTTTCTAAAAAAAGGGCAAAAATGGGATAAAAGTGGAAAACATGGGGGGAGTGGCAAAAAGAAGTTGCAAAATGGCCAAAAAAATAGGAAAAATGGGTATTTAATGGAAAAAAAATATCTTAAATGGGTGGAAAGTGGCAAAAAAATGGCAAAAGTGGCAAAAAGTTTCCCCTTTTAAGGTTTTCTGGGGGAAATATATTTCAAATGAAGACATAAAAGAGCCACATGGGGCTCCAGAGCCACATGTTGAGTATCACTGTCCTAGAGTTTACTCCAGTTGTTGTAATTGAGTTTATACAGAGCATATTTACATTGGGCTTAGTTAATCTTATTGAATAAAATTTTATTTGATGTAAATTAGTTACACCTTACCCAAAATAAAGCTGCATTTATATTATGTTTACTCAGTTTTAAGTTTGTATGAAGAATATTTACATTTAGTTTAGCTATAATGATTAAATAACATTTGATTTGATTTAATTTAGTTACCCTAAAACTTAATAATTATTAAGACTAAGAATCTTTTTTTAAGTGTAGACTCTTTTCCTTTTTTTCCCAGGCACACGTTCAGTCCTCTGTTTCTAGGTTAAATCTGCTGTTTGGTAGTAAAAGGCTTGCAACTGGAACTTAGTGCTGATATTTTATTCAAAGTTCTGATCAAGATGGTTTTTTTTCTATGGCAAAAAACTTTCATGCATTTGCTAAAAACTACAAAACAAGTTGTTAACTACATGTGTTAAAACAGAGTAGGAGTGTGTAAAATCAGCAGTTAGAAGCATGAATGGCCTTGTTTCAGTGTGAGCTAGCTCTTTGATAAGACTGAAATCATACTCTAATGCTCTGCTATCTTTATATCTGTACTTCATGAGGATCTGGAACTGTACTGGCTTGTTTTTGAAACCATAGCATTCCCTCCACGTATTTGTCCCTCCAGTTGCATGTAACAAACAATGCAACCCCAAGGGAGAGCTAGTGGGCTCCCTCCAAAAGCAGCGGAGCCCAGGAGAGCCTCCACAATCACCCTCGCAACATTCAAAAGCTAATTATCCCAGGAACAAAAGTGCACTTTATTTTCACTTAACACAATTAGTCATAAACTGCGTTTCCAAGTTCTAAATCTACACAGGCTCCTATTCTCTGCCAATTATTCATAGTTTCATGTTCGTGTCACATTCAGAGTTTCAAAGCAAACATATTTTCAGTGCTGGTGTCTGTGTTAATCATCCCACCCACACATTTCATGGATTAGTCGTTCACATTGCATGAAAAATGAACAGGGGTGCAGCTCTGCCAACTATATTTGTACATATTATCCAGAGTATTTCTATTGGGGTGTGTGAAAGGGTTAGGTAGGCACTATATATACAGAGAGAGAGAGAGAGAATCATTGATTTCTAATCCACACAACAAGCAGCTGAGATAATTATTCACCACATAAATTATTAGCAAAATACATGAATATTTAATGCCGCTTTGCATTGATGTTCTTTAAACAGCTTTTAGGTGCAGCAGGGCACATGATGAGCATCAAATTGGCCTTTCTGCTGGAAAAAAAGCACATTTGTAGCTGGAGCAGAATTTTAATGAGACATTTTTGCAAGCATTAGAAAGGAGTTTTAAACAAATTCATAATTGAAACAGGCTAACTATGAACAAATAAAGGGCTCGGGGTGTGCAGCGCTGCCGTTAGAATCAGCTCAAGTTTAAAGGATTAACTAGGAGGTGCACCATCAAAACATCACCCTGTGGTGTAGAAACCCTTTCTTCAGTCTGCTCAGGCGGGTGTAGACTATCATAGTGAGGGGGTATAGAGGCAGCATGGTTGTTTTATATCTAAGCTTGCTATTAGAATAAAAATGTCCTGTAAATATAATGCTTAAAGGCTGTAAAGCTACACAAATGTAGCCAAATTTTGTCCCAATTACATCATCGCTGCATCGTCATCAAGCCTTGGGGCACCAAAGACCGTTGAAGTTGGGACAGTTAGACACCCAGACCCCATGTCAGTGGGATTTATAAAGAAAAAGGTGCAAGCTTTACTCTCTCAGCACTAGTGCTGAATAAATACTCCTGTTTACAGATTCCTACAGAAATATTTGTAGTGCACATTTTGAAGGACTATGGGGCCCGTTATAAAGCTATTCCAGAGGAGCGTGAAGTAAAAGTCGGTACTAAGCTGGCAACTCACAACATAATAATAAGGAAAGCAAAGAGAAAAGAAGATAGATCAGGAAGAAAATTGCAGCTAAATGAAACTTCCCTACTGCTAACAATAAAAAACAGATGAGAAAAAAAAGAAAACTTAACTGCATTCTTACCGTGAGAGCAAAAAAAGATGTTAATTTATTGCCTCAAACTGTCAGCCTCCTTAACTAGTTAATATCCTTATGAATGTTCATCAGCGCCATTCACTCAGATGTACGTCATCGCCCTCCTTAGATATGTTTAGAACCAACATAAGCAGCCACAGGAGCACTCAGCTAACAGGTATTGTCAAAAAATACCTTTAGCACAGGGCCTGAGTAACCTTGCAAAGCAGATGGATCCGCTCGTTTCCATGTTTCTCACTGGTGAATTCATCTTGCAAAGCTCCCATCTGAACTGTCTGGGCCCGGTTAGAAAGTGACGGGACCAATCAGTGTCCAGGGGCTGTACTTTAGGGGGCAGCAGAGTCATGACGTAAGCAAACAGCAACAAGAAGCCGGTGCAATTATGGCGGAAAACATTAGCGTGGATGCTGCTAAAGCGCCAGTTTTATCAGAACTTCACGACATTTCTTCTTTAAATGAAGAACAAAGAACAGCAGTGTGTTACTTTTCAAAACCTACAGAAGTCATGTACTGACATGTCTACAGTCGCCATGGTTCACATTATGGAGTTTACTCCTTGGTAGAGGCTACGACACGTGTTTTGTTGCTCTGATTGGCCCGTAAAGATGTGACAGACAGAATGTTCATCCAATCATCCTCCCAGTTTTTTTCAAAGGCTCTTCCCTTTCCCAAATGCTGTCTATGGGAGCTTTACCAGATGGATGTGTTTCACAAATCCACCTGGTGTGTCAGGTTAGGGTTTGGGTAGAAGTCTGACAAAACCTTCAAACTTGGCAGAGGTCACCACCCAAGATCCACATCTGTGGACACTGGGTATCAAAGCCTCATATTATCCCAACAGAAGCAACGGAAATAAAACCTGACCTGTTATCACTGTAAGTTACTCTGCGCCAATCAAACGCCTTATTTCTGCGGGGACGTTTGTGAGAGGGGGCAGCGAGACTCTGCAACTGGAAAGAACCAAGCCAGAAATCTTGCGTGATCCCATGTGATCTAACAAAAACGAAGAAGAAGAAACATAGCAACAGCAGGAAAACACAACACACAACATGGAAGAGGACATACAAGAGGAGGGAATGGTGGTGTTCTTGGGACTATTTTTAACGGAAAAATCACAAACTAAAAAAAAGAAGTCCACCAAACTTTATGATGCTTGAGCAGGTCAGCCATGCTTGTTTTTATTTACGCCTGCTTCCTTGTTCCTCAGTCAGCTCGCTTCTTGATTGGCTACATTCCGTTCCACGTCACAATTCACGGAGTCATGACTCGGGAGTCGTCGGCTTTCCCCACACAAATGAAGATTTTTGGTCGTAAATGTTGAACAAGTGTAATATTTAAGATTGTCGGCCCCGACCATTTTCTGAGCCGATTATCAGGGCAAATTCACTCTCAACACACCTCAGACCACAGGATAATCTTATAGGATAATCTTATAAGACATAAGATAATCGGGTGTTTGCTGTCCTTGGTCGGGAAGGGGAAAATCGGGACAAAAAAGCCCGATTATTTTTATGTGTGTACCCTGCTTTAGGCAAGACACTGAAACTGGTTCATCAGTGGTGTGTAAACGTGTATGGATGCATATAAATCTCCATAGCAACCTCTGCCATCAGTGTGTGAATGATATGAATGGGTAGCTGTGACCTACAGTGTAAAAGCGCTTTGAGTAATTCAGACGAATAGAAAAGTGCTATCCAAGCTTAAGTCCATTTACCATCAGGATTATGGCTGGTGCTGCCACCAGTGATGTCCCTATCTTTCTGTCATTCTTTATTTACCTGAGTCTCATTATACAATTCCCCACAATGCATCTCCTTTCATCCTCTGTTTCCATACAGTGAAACTAGCATATCCAGCTTCTTCTATTTGAAGAATAGGGGGTCCATATTGTCCTGGTCTTGATAGGGATGGGCCTGCAGTCTTTCCTTCTTTGTTGTTTTTATGTATTTTCAGAGCAACAAATGGCTGGCATCATCACACAGAGCACTTTTGTTGCAGCTTATGGTTTACCCTCCTTGACCCGCTGACCTATGAACCCAACAGTCCTGATGACAAAATTTGATGATGGTTGGGATCACAGTTTCACTTTCGTCAGCCTGTTGACCAAGACAGGACCAGATTTCTGTTATTTCTGTTCTGTTTTATGTTGTAAAAGAAATGACGTCATCTGATCCAGCCATGGAAGTACCAACAAAGAAGAGATCTACTAAAATAAGCCGTTCTCATACCAAATTAACAGTTCAATGCTGTCTGATCATCAGAAAGGTCATGAGCCTCAAATTGCCAATCAGAGATGTCAGCTCTGCTTAATGTCATCTGGGTGACCTTTTTGGGTTGATATGACACAAAAATGTGACAATACTTCAGCACGTCTCCATCACACCTCGACCTTTGTTGTCACACTGATAGTGCTAAAATGATTTTCAGAATATCAGCACATCATCCCCTCACAGACACGAGGCCTAATGTCGAATAAACTCTTTTTCCTACTCAGGCATAAAAACAAACGATTCTAAACAAGCTGCTAAGAACACATCTGCAGAATGTTATCCATGTATTTATGTTGTTCATACTAACATGTAGAGACTGGAGAGGCTCAGACCTTCAATGAAACACTCCATATACCTTCATCAGCTGCTGGTGGCTCTGACTTACACACCGCTCAGTGGTTTCTCATTTCTGATGTGAAACAAAATCAGGATTATTTTTCTCGTTTGAAGTTTCAGATTTTTATTTTCCTTCAGTGAGAAATAAGAATAATAGCAGACAAGTTCCACATCTTATAACAGCTTCAACTCTTCTGGGAGGGCTTTCCACAAGGTTTAGGAGTGTGTTTATGGGAATTTTTGACCATTCTTCCAGAAGCGCATTTGTGAGGTCACACACTGATGTTGGACGAGAAGGCCTGGCTCTCAGTCTCCGCTCTAGTTCATCCCAAAGGTGTTCTATGGGGTTGAGGTCAGGACTCTGTGCAGGCCAGTCAAGTTGATCCACACCAAACTCTCTCATCCATGTCTTTATGGACCTTGCTTTGTGCACTGGTGCACAGTCATGTTGGAACAGGAAGGGGCCATCCCCAAACTGTTCCAACAAAGTTGGGAGCATGGAATTGTCCAGAATCTCTTGGTATGCTGAAGCGTTCAGAGTTCCTTTCACTGGAACTAAGGGGCCAAGCCCAGCTCCTGAAAAACAAGCCCACACCATAATCCCCCCTCCACCAAACTTTACACTTGGCACAATGCAGTCAGACAAGTACCGTTCTCCTGGCAACTGCCAATCCCAGACTCATCCATCAGATTGTCAGATGGAGGAGCGCGATTGGTCATTCCAGAGAACGCGTCTCCACTGTTCTAGAGTCCAGTGGCGGCGTGCTTTACACCACTACATACGCTTTGCATTGCACTTGGTGATGTATGGCTTGGTTGCAGCTGCTCGGCCATGGAAACCCATTCATGAAGCCCTCTACCACTGTTCTTGAGATAATCTGAAGGACACATGAAGCCTGGAGGTCTGCAACGATTGACTCTGCAGAAAGTTGGCGACCTCTGCCCACTATGTGCCTCAGCATCCGCTGACCCCGCTCCATCATTTTACGTGTCCTACCACTTGGTGGCTGAGTTGCTGTCATTCCCAATGGCTTCCACTTTGTTATAATACTTCTGACAGCTGACTGTGGAATATTTAGGAGTGAAGAAATTTCACCACTGGACTTGTTGCACAGGTGGCATCCTATCACAGTACCATGCTGGAATTCACTGAGCTCCTGAGAGCGACCCATTCTTTCACTAATGTTTGTAGAAACAGTCTGCATGACTGGGTGCTTGATTTTATACACCTGTGGACATGGAAGTGGAACACCTGATTTCAGTTATTTGGATGGGTGAGAGAATACTTTTGGCAATACAGTGTATGTTGAGTTAAATTGTAAGTCTGACACTGCATGGACAAATTACATTTTGTTGCTACTCTGACATTTCAGAGGGAGTAACTGGTGGTGATAACGATGGTTTTCTTTTCTCAAATCAGCAGTGAACATCATGCAATCAAACTAACATTTAAAGGGGTAACGTCTCCAAAGTGTTTGAATCTTTTGTCCTTGATAAGGACTGAGGCTGATTTATAGATTTAACCCAAACAGCAGAGGAAAAATATTTACTAGTAGATATAGTAGTTTTATTTAAGCTTGTTCCAATTCCGATACCTGTATCAGAAATACATCCCATACTGTTTAAAATGCAGGCATTGGTATCAGCGAGTACATGAGTTTATAAATCAACCCCATACCGTTTGGTTCAACTTTATATTTTGCTTCGTTTTTCTATGCTAACTGTTAGCACTATAAACCGGAAATCAATTCTTCTTCACTGCCGGAAAATATGTCATGCGGGCTACCGTTTTTAGAGCAGCGAAGAAGAACCAAAGGAGCCACTGTGGCAGCAAAGAATGGTGGCTGTGTGACATCAAAATGACTTACAGACCGGCGCTGTCATACACGACAAGAAGTGACACAGTTTATCAAAAGATGATTTTGAACCATAAATCGTAGCCTCTTGTTTTTCCTCTTGAAGCCTGCTGTTGTGCTTTCCCATTGACACTCTTGATGCCTTTGAATTCTTGCAGCAGCATTTTCAGCGAGCCTGGAACATTGAACGGCTTTTTTTATCCATCTAATTGAATTACAATCATTTATTACCGCTTGCTTGAGTGCTAGCTTGAATGCAAACGCCATATTGTGTACTCTTTGTGAGGGTCTGTCAGCCAATAGCAGGCTGTTCTATAATCACGTCATGCTGCCCAATACAGAGATAGAGAGAGCCTGTGAGGCAGCCCCCTGTATTATTGTTATTTTAACTCACTGAGTGCCACTGACGTATACGTCATTTAAAAACCAACGCTTGAGTGCCATTGACGTATATATACGTCAATGTGTTTTTCAGCGGCTGGCACAAGGGGGCGCTCTCACGCTCCCTCTGAGTAATTTTGGGGCTTCTGGGATACGTAGCCGCAACACTACAGTCAGAAAAGATGGTAGATCAAAGTCACAGAGATCAGAGGTGAAGACCCTGGGGTCAAAAACCAGAGCGATCGTTCCGGAGGTAATCTAAGCTTAAACTTCTAAAAATAGATGCTGGAAGAAACGTTAAACTTTTGCCTAATATATATATTTATATTTGCCTAAAATATATAACATATTATAGATTATATTACTTCTATAATTTACAGGCAGCGCCAGGGGACACGCAAGCAGGAGAGGACGTGGGCGTATAGGGGGGTCCCGTGGAGGCTGTCCAGTTCCAGAGTGTGAATGACAGTGACTGGAAGCATTGTTATTTATTTTACGATAAAATAACATTTATAATACAGTTTTCAGATGTCTTTTATGTCATTGAAGGCAAAACTATAACATTCAAATCACTGTTTTGCTTGACAGACTTTCACAAAAATGCATTTTTCTCAGCTTTCTAGAAAAAAAGTGGTCTTTTTGGTGATAAATCAAGAACAAGGAGCAAACAAACGTTTTTTTCCATGATGAAATAGAGAGTTTCTTCTTTCATTTGAGCTATTTGGTGTTTTCAGAGTCATAAGGAGGTCTGCAGATTTCCTCCAGTATAAAAATGTAACTTTAACCTTAAAGATTAAAAAAAAAAAAACCCTTGTTAAATTATAAAAATCTGAAAAAGTAGGGAGTAGAAATAATTAGATAAAAAGTCA
This sequence comes from Cheilinus undulatus, assembly GCF_018320785.1. Lineage (NCBI taxonomy): Eukaryota > Metazoa > Chordata > Actinopteri > Labriformes > Labridae > Cheilinus > Cheilinus undulatus. Next base: position 2,201,106 of record NC_054870.1, read on the forward strand.
GGAATTAATTTGTGTTTTCATTTCATATTTTCATTTTGCATCCCAAGATTATGACTGAAACTTTGTTTTTTTCATTTTTATTTCATATTTTGACCTTTTAAATACATAGTTTTGACCTTTTTCTCTCATATTGTGACCTTTGAGATGAACAATTTTTCCTCTTAAATCAAATCTTGACCTTTTAAAATTCTAACTTTGACTTTTAATCCCATGTTTTCACTTTTTAAACTTTTTGACCTTTTATAGTCACAGTTTTGAATTTTATTTTCTAATTTGACTTTTTAAACCCTTGATTTTGTATTTTATCTCATATCTTGACCTTTAAACTCAAGATTTTAACTCTCTATCTCATATATTTGCCTTTAAAAACCTTATTTTGACATTTAATTTTGTATTTTGACCTTTAGGACTTAAAAAGTTGACTTTTTATCTCAGATTTTTAGCTTTTAAACTCATGTATTTTTTTAATTTAACATTTATTTGACATGGACACACAGAAACATTGATCCTGTGATCATTTTGAAGTTTTTTAGAAATCTTAAAATCATTTATCATCACTGTTTAATTTCTCACCTGTGAAAACATGGCTGACAGTTTTCAGTTAAATCCTGACCCTGTTAGGCCCTCAGGTTAGACCTAAATTCAGATTTCGGACCCTGCTGTGATTGAGTTTTACGCCCCTGCCTTAAAGGGACAACGACTGAAATGATAATAGAGATTTAAATAAAAATAAAGCTGCTATTCCTGCTGACCTATTCTTCATTTAAAAACATACGTTATGCAATACTCGGCTATTACTGCATTGTTTGCCAAGCACGGCCTGTTTGACATACGCCGCCATACACAGCATGTTAATTCATTTTAAAACACGTCATCTGAGCTTTAATCATACTAACATTACCAGTGCACTAATCTTGTGTTTATTTTTTTCCCTCAATCACAGTTACTTTAAAACACCCTGGCTTTAATTGCTAAGTCTATTTTTTCACCGACCATCCTCGCCATCATTAAAGTTGAAGCTCAGCCACATGCTGCTCTGACTTTTAACATTGTGTTACATGTGAATGTATGTTAAGGAAATGTTAATTTGACTCTTAATATAGGCAAATTACTATAAAAGTGTGCAGACTGAGTAGCTGTGTGGGATGTTTATCCTTGTAGAAACTGGTAATAAGCTGATTTCATTCTGCCTTTAGCTTTGAAGGCTGCTAAATGTAATGATACATCCCACTCATTTTGTGCTGCATGGCTAAGGTATTTCTTCTTCTTCATATTTGTGTGTTTTGCTGCAGTCTGTCCAAATGCAGTGTTTGTTTTACATTTAAATGTCTCTCTGCTTGTAACAGTTAAGATATACAGTATACCCATTTATCCGATTGACTATGCAAATTCCTGGAACACTATACATTCCACCGTCTTAGCAGAACGGTAATCTGGAGAGACTCATTTAGAGCTCGTTCTACATTCCTTACTTTCAATGACTTTGAATCATTCTGCTGTTTAATGCGGCTATTTTAACTAACACCATTTCTGTCTTCAGAACGACAGTCAAACAAAATATATCTGACCATATTCTATATTAAAATTGTATAAAATAATAATGACAGAGATTGTAAATGAGCTTTAGAATAAGTGTTTTCCTGGTTTATCCATCATGAGCTGGACCAGATGGAGAAGTACCAGGAGAGGACAGAAAGGCTTGGACCATGTGCAACAACACCACCACTGTCTTTTTTCTTCTCTGCATGGATTACACAGAGATATAAAGAACCTGAAAGGCCTAACCTCTGTTCTGCCATTCCCAATTCATTCAGTGCTGACATTTTCCTTTTTCTCAGGGAACATGTTCTTGTCATTAGCATACCTCTGAACTTTGCCTCACAATGTCTGTTCTGAGCACTTCTGATGAATTATTTCATCCTGTATGAGAGTGACTGCAGGGCATACACATGTGGGGGCTTCCTCTGCTCTGGGTAGAGGTTTTCTCTGGTTCAGGACAGACACCTGTTCCCCTACCTAGCTAAACATGATTTCAGACTGGGAATGTAGGACGCACTCACTGGAAGGCAAGGTCCGTCTTTCATTTAAGGATTAAAATCAGTCTCTTTAAAAACCTGTTGGCTTTCTGTTTCCTCCCATGAACTCATGATCTCGTCTACAAAGCAGCTCATTTAGTGCCTTACAGGTAGCTGGGTTAAATATGCACAGTTCAGTGGATGGAGCAGAAGACTAAGTGCTTGCAATGCTTCTAGAAGTTTAGACATATCTCTAACATGTGATATTAACCACTATGATAATACAAATCGAGCAGAGGCAGCTTTTGTTATTTGGGGGCCAGTGAACATCCCCCACCTGGCACATGTAGCTGCTTTGTGTTAGCTTTAGCTACATTAGTTACATTATCTATAGCTAAGTTAGCTTCAGCAACATGAGCTTTAGCAAACGCAGCTAAAGGTGGAATAGCTACACTGACAACGTAGATAGTAGGGCTGTCGCAATATACCAATACTGATGATAATCGGGGTTTTAAAAAATAAAATTTCAATATCGTGTTAAAAATGTGCATATGATAATATCATGTAAATGATCCAGCACCACTTGAACACAGTTTGTTTTCTACATCTGCCCCTGTTTTCTTCTGCCCTGCTTCGTCTCCCTCCTGTAGCACCCCAACAACCCCTGCCCCTTCCTCCTCACACACCAACACTGACCCTCCGCAGTGACACAGCAGCTGCAGTCCCTCCTTGGACCGGTATTTTGAGTTTAATTCATCTGCCAAAAGAGAGAACACAGCATAAATAGAGTTAAAGAAAAATTTGATTAATTGTCCCGTTTATCGAAATCATGATCATATCGTTATCATGACAATTTTTGCCCACGATAATTGTGAAGTGAAAATCTGATATCGTGACAGCCCTAGTAGCTTACATTAGCTGATTATGAGCTTAGCTTAAGCTACATTAGCTATGTAGCTACATTAGCTACATAGCTGTGTTATCTACATAGCTTACACAGCTAGACTGTCTTGGAATAGTTTGAATTCCATGCAGGACAGAAGCAACTTGTGTTTTCTTCAAATTCACTCCTCTTAAATGGTGATGCAATCCAGTAAAACCACTTTAGGGCACAATAAGAGTACAGGAGGAGATGGATGCTACAGGCTACTACCATGCATGATGGTTCAAGAGGAACGAAGAAGATAATAGATAGAAATTTAGGTAGAATTTTATTTTAGATATGTAAAACAGACTGCAAAGTGGTCATACAAAGAAAGAAAATAATGCACATGGACAAAAAATAAATGAATAAATAAAAACAGTGCAATGCAAAAGTCACATGTGACAGTTTGATTTACATATCCAAAAAGGAGTGGGAGGAAGTAAACACTTATTTAATCCCACCCTTTTTCCAAAATTCACTAATTTGCTATTTTCAAAATTATAAATTCATCACAGATTTTATTTCCATTATCAAATATATATTTATATGAATTTATGCTGTTTCAAGAGGAAACAAAAAACTAAGCCTGCAAAGCCTGTGGACTGGCCAGATTCTGTGTCTGTCATTGAGCAGACACACAATCGTTCATCTTGAAAAGTTCCAATCTAAACAATTGTGCCAGGTCTGAGAAAGAATTTGACCAATCAGCGCCATTTGTGCAGAACACAGCGCTGCCAACAGGTGGGGTTAAGTTGTACTGAAAGCTGACAGTGATGGCTGATGCCTGTAGAGATTAGCTATAGAGATTAGCTATAGTACAGCAGCAGTTTTATGGAGCATGGACCCATTACTTCATTGAAAGAGGACCAAAGAACCATACTGAAAGCTTTCCTTGGCAGGGAAGATGCTTCTGCTCTTCTTTCGACTGGCCTCAGTATGAGTTTTATTCACCAGCAATCTCCACTGTTCATAAACTATGACAGCGTATTACTGCTGAGCTTGCGCTGTGTATCGTGGTTGCACATGCATTCATCAAATCATTTTTGTGACTGGTTTGAAAAGTCCTGCTTTCCCAAACACTTTATATAAACAGTTTCTCAGATGGATGTGAAATAAATCTCATGCAATGGATATATGAAGTGGTCAGTGTCAGTCCACCACTGGAGAGGAGTGTTTATAATAGCTTTGACTTGAATTTTTAAGGTCACATATTATGCAAAATACAGTTTCTCAGGCTTTTCTAGCAAACATGTGTGCCCCTGGCCTGTACAATACCCCCCAGAATTAGAATAATCCATTCCCTCCTCCCATCTCTTTCTCCACCTTTCAGAAAATGTGTGCTGAAACTAGCTTTTCTCAGATGTTCCCCTTCTGATGTCATGTGGGGAGTTAGCCCCGCCCCCAGGTTTGGTTGGTCCTCCCCGCTTGGAAGAAAGTTCTGCCCTTCTTCCCTGATCCTCTTCTCTGCTGTCAGCTGAGAGGAGGATCAGGAGAGCCACATCCATTAAGCCACATCCATCTCTAATGGGGGTGGAGTCAGGGGCGGGGTCAGACAGCTCATTAACATTTAAAGCCACAGACACAGAAACAGCTTGTTCTGAGCAGGGCTGAAACAGAAGGGTTTTTAGACATGCAGAAATCCAATACTGGAGAGTTTTTTCATCAACAAACTTCACAGGCGTGTTTTGGGGACCTCTGAGACCGGTATAAACTTGTCTTAAAGGGTAAAATATGTGACCTTTAATTATGCAGAAAAGTCCCTGGAGAGGACCCCTGGCCCCAACAACAAGGTCTAAGCCCATAAAATCACCCAAAATGTCTTGATATCTCACAAATCACAGACAGGTGGAATTATATTGAGGTATTTCAATAGAGAATTGCTGAGGTGGCGAGTTTGATTTACACTGATTTTCCAAGAGATGATGAACTGTTCCTGCTGGGTAATTCAGATTTTGGTATTTTCTATAGTGCCCTAGCTTTGTTACCTAAAAAGAGGTGAAAATCAAATCATAAATTTCTGTTCATTATTGTGATTACTTTGGAGTAAATGAGGAGGAGGCTAAAATTGCTCCTGGGGCCTCCAAACTAATAACACCATCACTAAGTTTTAGGTATTCCTACTTTTGGTTGTTCCATGACAGAATAAATAGAATCTTTCTGTAAACAGATAACGTGGAGCTCAGTGACAGAGAGCTGCTGACCTTTAAATTGTTTGTGCTGATTTTCTATATTTGGGGGTTACACAGTGGAATTTGAGGGATTTAGGGAGTCAGCAGGGTGACGTCATCCCAGACGTTTTTTTTTTCTGTCATACTACAGCCTCACATCTGCACCTATATATCAAAGCCATGAGCAAAAACATTCCTAGGCAAAGCAGGTGATTTGTGTTCCTTTCTCCTTTTTTATTAAAACTCATCTATGATCTAACTGTGCACTTTCCTAAAAGCCATACCTTTTAAATCAGTCATCTGTCCAGGACATAGATCTGAACCACATTAAGACCTGTTCTGACATCACAACTGTTTCCCCCTCTCCCTTTTTTTCCTCATGGCCTTTCATATATTTTCTCTTGTCCTTAACAGATGGATAACCTTGCTGCAAGAGATTTTTTAAAGTGTTTAATAAATGTAATGCACCCTATATCTAGTGTTGAAGAAAGGGGCCTCAACCAGAACCATGTGCACAAGGTGAATGGCAGCGGTCAGGGGCCACAGCTAATATTGTTCCACATATGGATCAGACCAGGCAGGCAGGTCCCCTTCAGTGTCAGACACGTAATGACCTTCAGCGTTCTGTACAGACAGCAAGCTGGGTCCAAAATGGGACTTCTCTATGATTTATAGCATATTTTTCACAATTTAAATTTAAATATATTTACCAAAAGCAGACAGTAATAAAAGTAAACGGGTGAAGTGGAATGCAGGGCCTTACAGGTTGGTGTTGGTTCCAAGTGATGGAAGTATAGTAAACTAAGGGTATAAGGGTCACTCTTCATGCCTCTGGTGTTTTTATGCCTCACTGCATGTGTTTTCAAGGTTGTCCGTCTATACTGGCCATTATGTCAAGAAAGCTTTGAAAGACAAACTTTAAACCATAGGTCTCAAACTCGCGGTCTGCGGGCCAATTGCGGCCTGCGGGAAGATATTTTGTGCCCCGGCTGTGATCAGGATGACAAAGGTTTTCCCTGCGTAATAGACTGTCAGCCACAAACGCAGACATCGTATCTCGCTTTGGTGAGTGACTCCCAACTGATTTAATCCCTCATTATAATAATCTGTGATGCCAAAGTAATATTAACTAATATAAACTAATTTTATACAACTTAATTTTATGTCAAGAATTAAAATTGTGGTCTTGATCACTTACATTTAAACAGGACATCATTTATAAATCCCGTGGCGTATTTAACTACAGGTCTTGTCAAATGGTAAAATTCCTCTCATACTGATAAAAGCAATCTAAGCCGTTTGGGCCCGGTTGGAAAGTGACAGGACCAATCAGCAACGAGGGGCAGTACTTTCAGGTGCAGCAGAGTTGTTCTAAAGTAGCTAATTAACCCTTTAGTGTGCAAACATGCAGCACTCATTAAATGGTACCTGCATCTAATACTGGAACATTTCTCTTTATAAACATTACAGCAGCTGTTGGTCATATTGATATCACTAAAAAATTGTCCGGCCCACGGGACGTCTCGTAGGAGCAAATCTGGCCCCCGACCCTAAAGGAGTTTGAGACCCCTGCTTTTAACTTTGCACAACCGCCCACTCTGACTCAAGCATGGACAGATGAGATTCTAGAAACCAGAGGTCAAAAGTTACCGCCACTGGGCCTCATGTGCAAACTTGCTAGTGAATGCAATATCTCAAAATGCTTTCCAAGATTTTCTTCTCTTTGTACAAATTTCCACTTTGACTCACGGCTGAACTGATTAAATTTCAGACATCAAATGTCGGCGGTCAGGGTTTGGCCTAACATTACTATAACTGTTATGCATTCCTATTATTATAAGTTGTCTGCATGCCCCTGTTAGTAATGCTTCTATTTCTATATATATCCTAGTGCTAAGTGAATGTAGGGAGCACAGCAGGAAGTCACTGATGTGGGTTTACCAAAGTTTGTTGAAAGGGACAATAAAGCATGAGATTAATCGTGATAGAAAAATGAGTTCACTGATTTTGGACCTTGATCAGCTGCAATTAACTCGATTCGTCCTGACAAGCCTAATCTCTGCCTGATGACATCTAATAAAGAGCTCTTAGAAAACACAACAAAACAAACCAACAGCATTTACCTGAGAATGTTAGATTGTTTCTGCCAAGTTCCCAAATATATAATTCAAGAAAAAAAATTGAGCCACATACAAATGTTTCCAGGGGAAACTGAAACTATTTACTTCTGAAAAAGGTAACTAATTACAGATTACTAGAATTGAGAAACTGACTCATTACATGACTCGCCATATTTGAAAAGTAATCTGATTACTCACAAGATTACTCTGTAAAGTGTTACCTCCAACACTGCTCTTGAGTAAATTATCTGTTCTTTCTGCCTTTCTTAAATGAGGGGAGAATTTTCAGCATCCTGAAAAGAAATAAAATAGATTTAAAAAGATAAAGTCATAAGAATTTAGTGTCTTGCCTGTAGCAATGCTGTAATAATTTTCTGCCCTCTGTCCTCACTGGCAGAGAAGATTTGGCACATTTTTCATGGGTGCAACCCACATACTCAGCTCTGCTGCTCATCCCACAAATGCATGATCCTTACAAATGTGGCATCATTCAAAGGGTAATAAACAGGCTTTCCAACGGTATAAGATTTATTACCAAGAAGCATTGTTACAACAATGAAATAATGTACCAAACACAAATTTCCTCACTATTTGTTTTATTTTAATTTAAAGTTTACTTTGAGTACCGAGTATTGTTGCTACTGTGGAGCTGTAGGGTGAAATCTGATATTTTCTAATTAATTCCTATTAAATTAGTTAAATTTACCTCTTTAAAAGTGTCTTTATTGGTCCACTCTACATCCAGTTAATCTACTCTTTAAAAGTGTTAGATATTTTACAATATGACAGAGTTGCAGTAACTCGCTGTGGGCCTCCTCTGGCAAGAGTGATGCAGAGAGTCAACTTCACAGCAAGGTTATGCATAGTAATGAAGAATATGTGCATCCATTAAGAACACAAAGAGTGAAGGGCGAGGACTCTAACTCAGTGGATAACTTCACTAATGGTGCAAAAGTGTCTCACATCAAAAAAACATCAATCTAGACATGACAGAAGGAATCCCTGCATACATCACTGCCCCAGTGGCATTATGGGAAGCTCAGGCCACACATCCCCCAGATTTGACATGGCAGTGGGCGGAGCTTAGATGAGTTGATTCTTTACAGAGCTGAACTAACACTGGTGGATCAACACTGAAGTTAAAGTACTGCTTTTAAAATGCATTTAAAAAAAGTACAAGTACCCCCTAAAAACTACTCAGTCACAGTAATATGAGTAAATGTTATTAGTTACTTTCCATCCCTGCTTTTAAGCATGATATAGGGAACATATGTTTGAAATAGTAATGTTATTACTATGCTTTGTTCAAAATAATAACTGGGAAATAAAAATATATTTACAAAAATCCAGCTGAGTATTGCCTCTGTTATTTTTAGGGATGCTGAGATAAAATTTAATTACAGCTAGGCTGCAGGGTCTAAAATCATCTGTCTTAGGATAACAAAGCTGCTTTACAATGTTTAAATTTCTCAAGATCACTGTAAACCAAACCTATGTATAATCATGGGAAACTGAGTAAGATTAAAAATATGTATGGCCTCAATGGTCTTCTGTGATGATGTACTTTTCTGACGTATTTGTTTGTCTCTTTGTTAAACTTGTCTGCATCTAAGGTCAAAACTGAAACATTTTTCTCTAAATACATTCGAGGGCTTGAAAATTTTCAGACATTAGTCACCCAAATTTTGAGTCACAAAGTCTCACTAGGGAGATGGTGGTGGGTCCTGAGGCTTATCCAGTTGAGAACCACTGTCATAGGTGGTTTTACCATAAGGCACAGGTAGGAAATTACCTGGAGCCTCAGGCTTCAAGGGGTTATAGTCAAGGTGTGTGTTGTATACTTCGAGGATATCTAACAACCTATAAATGAATAACACCAGACTCTGGAGGACCGTTATTTCTCGTTTCAACAAACTACAGAGAGAGATGTGACGTAAGCACGTACACACATTAGGGTACCGTGACGGTATACAAACTTAAGTTGCTCATACATAACAGTGTGCATCGCATATGAGGTACACATCTTAAATGACTTTCCATGATTAAGATGTGAATTTTGAATTCAAATAGAACGCCAAAAGTGATTAAAATGACATCAAAATAGGAATAAAAATAGCAACATCCTTGCTTTGAATCAACAATTAACAATTAGCAATTACTCAAAACTGGTAATGTTTCCATGGCAATAGCAAAATATGGCAAAATATAAGAGTTTTGTCAACATATTTGAGGTAATGCACGTAGGCTTTATATACACACATGCATACATATACATGTACATATGAAATGCTATCTGAGAGTGACTATTTCGAACAGCCTAATATTTTACTAAGCCTCAGAGCTTCATTCAGAGATGTACTCCAGATAAGGGCAATAATCTCAGGTTGATGGATTGCCCGGGCTGAGCCTAAGGCCGATGCTGTGTACATACTGCTGGTTGTGGCAGAATGATAAAGCCAACATGGGCAGGTGTGTTTGGTTAAGATGCTCTCGTCAAGTGGGGTGACAAGCATGTCTGCGCTCATTCAAGTGAACCCCTTATCTGCACCTCCTTGTCCCACTCATGAACAAAAGCACTCTCTGTGTTTGTATGGTTTTCCTCTCTAAAGTAATCCCCCTTGCCCCCCTCTGTCACCCTCATGCACACTAGATGTACATATCTAACAGAGGTGAGTCTGCTTGATGTTTTTTAATCCCTTCATCAGCGTCTTGCTTGTAACAAATATAGGCCTTCCCGTGGTTTATTATTTTTATTAAAATAAATCACTTCTCGCTTTCTTTTTATTATTTTTATTGTTGATCTCGTGCATATTTATCAAAATTACATTTATTTTGTTGGTTATATTTGAAAACATTTTGTAGGCGCGTGCCTCTGAGCGTCAGCGCCTGCATGACCCCTTCATGTTTGCAGCAGGCAGGATGAAGAGGAAGTGACGTCACGTAAGGAATTAAAGCTCGCTGTTGGCTGGCCGACAGCAGGGAATAGCTATGGATAGCAACAATAGCAGCTACTAGAACTAGCTGGCATCTGCCATTCAAACAATCCCGGTAGTGAGTCTGGGAGCCTGTGTGTGATGTGCTGAAGAGCTGAATGTCCTCTCCTGCTGGTGAAGATGACACGGAGGTAAGCAGCAGCTCTCTCACTCATGCTTTGTGCACTTGGTAGCCTAGCCGCCTATTGCTAACGTTGTCCCTGATGCCCAAGCGAGTGTATAAACAGCAGAAATTCTGCCAAAAAACATCGAAAATATTTCCTCATCATGTGTGAAGCTGCCTGAGTTCACGTGTAGACAGTCATAATAAAATAACGATCCTCTCTGGAGTGACAAACCTTTGGAAAGATTCTCATTTCAAGGAAATATCACCGACAAAATAGAAGTCCCATCCCTGTATCTGTACCCTGATTAACCAGACTTTTGTTTTCTAATTGCCTGTTGAAGCCAATCCCTTCCTAATATGAACAACCGTGAGAAAGACTGAAAAGGTGAGTCAGCCTGTGGTCTGATGTCTCATATGAGACAGAAGGAGCTCTACTGGACATTTGACTTTTAATGTGCTTTTAGATGAGATTATCAAAGTAAGTCTGTATACTCCATGACACATGGCTCCTTTTTACAGACTTACCTACAAAACTACTTCATTTATCTGTCTACAACAGAGGTGGAAAGTATTCAGTTTTATTTACTCAAGTTTCTGTAACTGAGTAGTTTTTCATGCGTACCTTTATTAGTTTTTAAAATCAGTAAGTTTACTTTAACTTAAATATATTATGGGGGCAATATTGTTCATGTTAAAAATCATCAAGTGTCGAGGTGAGTAAAAAATTAAGCACTGAAAGCCAAAATCAAGAGGTCCAAACCAAGGTTATAATAGTTTTAATAGTTTTTATTTTTATTTCGTTTCCAGTTTCTGTCTTCAATTTCAGTTTAGGCCTAGTTTTTATTAGCTTTGACTGCTGGTTTGTTAGTTTAGTTTAAATTTTATTTTCCAGAAATACTTCGTTTTAGTTAAGTTTTTATTAGTCTTAGTGTTAGTTTTAGTTTTTTACGGATAGATGTCGGGCCTGAGCGAGTTTTATACATTTTTAAAAGCATATTAAAACAGGCTACTCTTCACTTATCATTTTATTTACTCAATGATGATGTTTGCATACAACTCCAGTCATAAAACTACCACTCTGTGAAGTCTTAACCAATCAGATCAGGTCATTTTACTCCCCAGACTTGGGTGTCGGTGCCAGGCAGAACAGTTGTGTCAAAGACTCAAACTAAGGATATTTTGTCTCCATTTTTATTTTATGTTAGTTAGTTTTGTAAGCGCAATATACAGTTTTAGTTATTATGCGTTTTTTTTGGTAAAGCTTAGTTTTTATTTAGTTTCAGTCAACTAAAATGATTTTTGAATTTTAATTTTAGTTATTTAGTTAGTTTTAGTTAACTTTAACATTCTTAGTCCAAACTTTCCAAGAGTACCTCGATGTACACACAAGACGAAAAGAATGTGAGTTTTCGGGTTAATAGTCACAGAGATAACATTACATTAATTTTAATGAATCTTTTTATGATCAAAATTCAAGTATCACTGAGCACAGACATAAAATGCGACGGGAGATTGGCTGGCTGGCTGGCCGGGTGTTGCTGCCATGTTGCCAGAGGCGGGCCTGCTAAGTCATTCGATACACGAAACAAGGATTGTGCAAGTTTTTGGAGTAAAAATGAATCATTTTTAATAAATGATCCATGATAAAATAATAACTGACAGTGAAACATAAAAGCAGAATTCGCTTTCTTGTATTTTCTCAGTTAAATGAAAAGAGCCAGCCAATCTCCCATCACATCATATGTCTGTGCAGCATCATACTTGAGTTTTGATCATAAATCGATTAATTCAAATTTATGTTATCGCTGTGCTTGTTAGTCTGAAAAGTGTTTTTCGTCTTCTTGTATTTCCTTGTGTGGCGGACTTGCCTCTATTAATATGGCGGTGACACATGGAGAAAACAACGAAGAAGACGTTCAGGTCAAGTGACTTCCAGTATTAGAAGATGAGATATGGTGGCACTTGTCCAACTTCCGGTATGAAATGGAGGTCCTCGGCTGCATCCAGGTCCCTCTCAAACCTTCTGCCAACAGCATGAAACGGATCAGTAGCACATTGATTCCACATTTCATCCTGTTACAGCTGTTGCATTTTACATTAGCAGAAAGCACACCTTATGATAAACAACCTGGGGGAGAGTCATAGTCTCTTGTTCTTCATGTACATTAAGTGAACAAGCTTCTTTGGTATCAAAAGTAGCTTCTCAGTGCTTTTTGAAAAATGTGATCTACTTTTAACTGTTTACTATTACTTTATTAGGTTAATAGAGTATTACTTTTACTTTAGTTTAACCAAAGTAACTGTACTTTTACTTGAGCATGACAGTCTTGTCTATTTTTACAAAGTGTGCCTGGACGATGACCTTTATACAGTTCTGGGAAAAGTCATAAACGCTGTTCTGTCTCTTTCCTTGTTTCAGATGACTCACCAGTGGCTTGGACATCAGTGATCTAATGGAAGATGAGGCCAGCTGAGCTTGTCAGACTTGCCATTGCTTATCATTGTCACCATAGGAGCATTAACCATACTAGCATTGAGAACAAATTGCAGTTTGATTTGCACATAACACCTTAAAAGCAGACTACATAATTTATTATCTAGTTTGTTTTGAATGGCTGCCAGATAACTATTGCTGACAATGTCGCTGGGTGAGCAGTCACAAAAGTGGTTTCCAACCCATGTCCAAGCCACTGTACTTCAAGCAACAGGTTTACAGCCCAAGGGCAAAAATGGCACCAATGACGCCTACACTATCATCCAGCTGGGCAAAGAAAAGTACTCGACTTCAGTGGCAGAGAAGACGCTTACTCCTGTCTGGAGAGAAGAAGCCTCCTTTGAATTACCTGGATTACTTTTGGAGGGCAACCCAGAAGTGTATGAGCTCTGCCTGATCGTAATGCACCGGTCCTTGGTTGGGATGGACAAGTTCCTGGGTCAGACGTCCATCAACCTGAATGAAATCTTCGATAACAAGGAGAGAAAGAAAACAGAGTAAGTATCATAGCAATTACAAGACGTTTCAGTCTTTGTTGCCCTTGAAAGTTCAGAGTGCTCAAACCGGAGGAAATCAAGACTAAACAGAACAATGACGGTTCAGCTGATTCGCAGACTCAAGGGAATTTTTAATCAAAATAGTAAAAAAATATAAATGTTGGCATAATGCAAGCTGTAAAGATAAAGTTTAAAAGTTGGATTTTTTTTTCCTTTAGAAAGCCTCTGTGTTTGGGACTATTTTGCAACAAATAGGCAAGTATTCTCCTGCTTCATGGCATTGTTACTCCCCACCCCCAACCCCACCAGCTGTTCGGGTCTCTGAACCTAGTGGGGTCAAATTCTGCTTACTGGAGCCTATAATGGGTTTTTTTTAATATTCACTGTTTTACTGAAAATTTACATTACAGGTGTTCTAAGATAAAAAAATATCAGTGGTTGGTGTAAAATGACAAACAATAATTATATACAGTGCTTAACAAATTTATTAGACCACCACCCAAAGTAAGGTTTATGCCACAGCTGCCCTAAATTAACAGCATTGGTAAAAACTGGTAAAACCAAAATCATTTTTTATGTTTCTGCAATGGTTAATACACCAATATGTAGAAGCTCTTTAACCAACATGATATATTTAATGCTAAAATAGAATTATTATTGTTATCCATGAATTTTCAAATTTACTGATTTACAAAAAAACTGAAAAAATAGTAAAGCGCATTAATATTTCTTGATTAATATGTCAAATTATAGTTATTCACTCGCATTCCTGACCAGAAAAATGAGTTTTAGTGGTTGAATGTTATGCTTGATTCATTTCTGACTTCTCAGAGAAGCCCAGGGAGCCGGCTCAAATTTGGGTGAATTCAGTTTGAAATTCCTCATTCCTGTTCAAAATGGTAAAACGTGGAGAGCTCACTGAAAATGAAAGAGTCTGCATTAAAGCAGTTCATGATGCTGGATGGTCTCTGAGACAAATATGACAGGTGGTCTAATAAATGTATTAAGCGCTGTTTATCAGTAGAATACTCAATATCAAATAATGCATTCTACAGCTGACACAGTACATGATGGGCGGGCCTATAGTCTTAGTTATGACAGCTCAGTTTCCACTTCAACGGATGGCACGTTGTGTGTTTTCATTAAAAAAGGACACAAAAGCCAAAAACCTGCGTCTAAGACAAATTTCCACTCAGCCCTTCTGGTCGTGGCAGTTTTTCTAATTCATTCTCAGAAAGTTAAAGAAGACATAAAACATAAAACACATAAAAGACATAAAAACACTGGGGTTCAGAAATGCAAGGAGCTCTGAATGGTGAGTAACGCAGACTGCAGGTGTATGAGCCGCTATCCTCTGATTCAGACAAGTCCTGAAGTAATGTTGCTACGACAGCTCACTGGTGATAGCAGTAGTTTTTCAGATTTGTGGGCATGGGCTATCAGTTTACACACTTGCCTGGTCATGGGGATCTCCTGCTTACCAGTTTCCATTAAAGTTTCTCTCTTGAGTCCATGAAAGGCTCATATCTGCTTCCTGCATGACAATCAGTCAGCGTGTTTTAATGGAACGGTCACTGCCCACATGCTCATGCACGGCTGACACACTTAACCTGACACACCAGATGGATGTGTGAAACACATCCATCTGGTAAACCTCCCATAGTCATTGTTTTGGAGAGGGCAGAGCCTTTGAAAAAAAATCTCAGAAGGTGATTGGATGAATTTTCAGTCTGTTACATCTTCTGAGGAGTAAACTCCATAGAGAACTGCATAACGTGAACTATGGCGACTGTAGACATGCCAGTACATGACTTTTGTCATTTATGAAAAAGAAAACAACTCACTGCTGTTCTTTGTTCTTCTTTTATTGAAGAAATGTCATGAAGTTCTGCTAAAACTGGCACTTTAGTAGCATCCACGCTAATCTCTTCCACCATAATTGCACTGGCATTTTGCTGCTGCTTGCTCACGTCACGACACCGCCGCACCTGAAAGTACTGCCCCTTGACGCTGAGTGGTCCTCTCACTTTCTAACCGGGCCCAAACAGTTCAAATGGGAGATTTTCAAGATGGATTTGCTGGTGAGAAACACAGAAACGGGCGAATCAATCTGCTTTGCAGAGTTACGAGACACTGGGGTGGATGTTGAAAAACGTATCCATTAGAGACCGCCGTCTCATACAGAACTTAACTGTTCCCTTGTTGCTGCTCTGTCCGTCCTCTCTTGTAGTTGTCTGTGTCCAGGTGAGCTATCATTGTATTTATTTAGTTTATAACAACTCACACAAAGGCCGAGTAAAACATTTCTACATTTCAAAGTGTTCTGCTTTGCTGTGTTATGCTGCTCTGGCTTGACCTGTCAGCTACGTTGTACACTGTAAACTCTGGTAGAAAAGATGAAATATGAACATAATGAACAGGATGTAGACAGAAAGCTCCAACTATATGCATTTATAATGCTGAGCATAAATGAGCTTTCAAGTCTCCATCTCTGCAGGATTTCTTCCTCTGCTTGCTCTGGTTCATAAAAGTGTCTCCTCACAACACAGAGGAAAATAACATGCTTAGAATATTTCTATAATGGGTACAATGAAGCCAACACTGATATTTGACCTAGAATTGGTGGGTTATATGGAGCAGCTGTGCCTGTCACGGTAAAGCCTCCCTTCCGTGTCAGTACTCTAAATACTCCTGCCTTTAAAGGGTGACAGATTGAAATCAGTTGTGGCTGATGTCATTACCGTTACCAAGTACCTTGTGCAACCAAGCTTCTAAAATACCAAAATATCCCAATAAATGCAGCTTGTAGGTTAAGTACTGATCATTTTTAAATTTTGTCATATAGAGCTGGGTATTGGCAAGGATGTAAGAATATCACAATACTCTAATATAGTCTACATAGTAAAAAAATCGAATTGCATGTGTTAATTTAAATGACTATTATTATTATTATTTCATATAATCAATAGATTGAGTCTACATAAACCAGAATTTAAAACTTTTAAACAATACCAACTCCTGTTTTGATACCATGTCGACAAAATGTGGCTACAAGGAACCACAAATTATGATTAAACTCATTTTTTGCTACTAACCTAATGAAAACATTTCTGGTTGAAGAAAGACACTAAAATCCAGTTGAAATACTGTTAATTATTCACAGCTGAAGGTCCAGCTGAAGCGTGTGGTGATGGTGTTTGTATCTGTCTGGCATATTTCTGTGTTTGGGACATTTCTGTGTCCCGTTGATCAATCTTAAACCCATCAGCCACCATCGTCCATCATCATCTCATAGATCATACTTCAAATAGATTTGATGTTAAACAGTGCTGCTGTAGTCGTCTGACTACAGAAAAGTCGTTTACACAGACCATGGCTACCCATTCTCCCCACATTCACATTCACAGGCTGATGGTTGAAGTTGAATGTAGAGTGGCCATCAGTGTTTGCTAATCTCTAAACTTTCACTTTAGGGGTGGGCAATTCATGGAAATTTAGATAAAACCCCAATATGGCCAACAGCTATTTTCAATCACAGCAGGTGAAATATTTATTCAACCTGAAATGTGTGACAAAAACTAGTTTAATCCTTTTTTGCAGCAGAGGTGTTATGCTCTACACATCATGCACACATAGGAATGTCTTTTTCAAATAGTCTACAAAAGTCATATTTTTCTTGTTTTATTCATGTTTTTCTTCATCAAAATGAAGAAAACATAAATATTGTCATTCCTTTTAACACAACAATTCATGCAGAGTGTGCAATATGAGTGTAAATAATAGCAATTACATATTCAAAAAAATAATTCAGTCCTAATTGTTTCTATGTAATATTATGCTGGTTAAAGTATAAAATTATTTATTGCTTGGGATGGTTGAAAAAAAGATGAGGAACTAAAAAAAAACTTGCATATTAAATAGCAATTGCAGTATTGGAAAAAAAATAATAGCAATTAGCTTATCTTCTCAAATCATTCAGTCCTAACTCATATGTAACAGTGGCAGGTGACTCCACAGCCCTCCAGTTGAAAGACAACTCACCCTACCTCCTGAGCCATGGTCACCTCCGGTAGAATAGATGGAAATTTCTCTGTAATTCTGATGAAGTTAGACTGTTAACTTGCAGGCAAGATTTCCTTGTGCCATTAACGTCTGCAGTATATGTAATTACTCTGTCCATATCATCCCAGAGTAGCGCCTGTTAATCTTTTGAGTCTTATTTCAGTAGTTGAATGTTAACTAAACAGCTGCTTTACTCATGTTCACCTTAGAGATATAAAAACTAAAACTGCTTTCAATATCGTTTACTCACAATTAAATACACAGTATCTAACATTTACGATATACCGAATGTCAGACTTCTGTTTAGTAAATACATCATATGATGCTGTTATGCTGTTCTTATTGAGTAGAGTCTGCAGTTTAAAGCTAGATGTAGTATCTAGAAGGAGGCTGTAGGGGTGGGCAGCACTGAGAGATGCTGGGCTCAACTTACTGGAGAAGCAGCATTATGAAGGGAACTTTGGGTGATAAACTCACAGCCTCCATAATGAGACATGTCCTGTTACAACTGTACAAATAAAAAACAATCTCTTTTTGAAAACTGGGGAGAATATTTGAGATCCTCTAAGACCTCAGTTAAAGAAATCATAGCATGGGAATCATTGCTTTTTAAATTTATATACTCTTTGTTCAAACATTTGATTTTGAGTTTTCAGTTGTGCTGCTTCTCCTGTCAGTTTCCATCGCTGACAACAGTCTCAGACAGGTGTGGTCAGTAGTTTGCCAGGTGAGCCTGATTAAAGGGAAATGACTTGAGGAGGCTGTGCCGCATTATTAAAGAAGTCAGAAGAAGAAAACGCTAGATATTTCAGGAAAAATTAAGAGGATCGTCGTACTGTGAAAAGACTTGTGTGTGATTCAGAGCACAGAGGGGTTCGTTCAGATAAAGGTGTAATAGGGAAAGTCTCTGTAAGGCAAATTCGTTGTTTCAGAGAGCAGCTGTGAAAAATTCGTGGATGAGTAGCAAACAGGTTTTTGAAACTGCTGGTGCCTCTGGAGTCCCAAGAACCTCTGGATGCAGGACCCTCCAGAGGGCTGATGTGCGTAAAGCTGTATTTCATCCACCCTTAACCAATGCCCACAAGGAGGAACGATTGCAGTAGGCCCAGACATATAGGATGACTGATTTTCAAACAGCTTGATTCACTGATGAATGCTGCGCATCACTGGATGGTCCAGATGGATGGAGTCCTGGATGGTTGGTGGATGGCCACCATGTCCCTTCAAGGCTGCAACATCAACAAGGAGATGGTGGAGTCCCGCTTTTGGCTGGAATCATAGTAACTGAGTTCCACCTTTAAGGTGCCTGAAGGTTTCAGAATGACCTCAGCAAAATATGTGGAGCTCCTAACTGCTCATTTCCTGCCATAGTATTAAAAGGAGAACTGTTGCTTCCAGAGTTAAGTCAGTTTTATGCAGGACAACGCACCATTGCTGCAAAAATCCTACTGAGGCCTTGGCTGCTGTGGGCATAGAGGCAGAAGAAATCCTGGCATGGCCACCATCAATCCCTGACCTTTAACCCCATTAAGAACCTGTGGAGCATCCTCAAAGTAAGCTCTATGAGGGTGGACAGAGGGCAGTTTACCTCCAGACAGCACCTCTGAGAGACAAATTCTGGCATCCTCAAAGGAAATACAGTCAAAAACTACACATGGACTTACAAGTTCAGTAGATGAGAGAGTAGAAGAGCCCACAACTCTCTCTGCAATGCTGGTTTTGACTAAAATAGTTTTGATTTGAGAAACATTACCTCCAACTGCAAATAATTACAACAGATTTCTTATTGTCAATCCATTTAAAACGATTGAGTTTTTGAAAGTGTTTACATAATAATTTGGAACATTGCATTTTAAGTTATTTTGCAAAAAAAAAAATGCCATTGTCATTATTGGTAATTTTGTCACATAAAATCCAGATTACAATATAACTGTTGAGGAATGGAGGATCCTACTGACTCCCAACTAGGGCTGGGCAACTAATCGCAAATTAGATTGAATTGCAGTATGCTGCAATTTTTCAAATTGCAGGAGGCGCAATATTTCCTTAACCTGAAAATTGTGTCAAAATACCAGTTTAAAACTTTTTTGCAGCAGAGACATTAGGCGTTACATTTCATGCCATCATTTTAGTGTTGGTTGTAGTACAGAATTAATTATTGATTGTTTTTGTTGGAAAATACATGAGATGAGGAACTTAAGAAACGATTGCATGTTAAATCACAATCGCAATATTGGGTTAAAAAAATTGCGATAAGTTTATTTTCCCAAATCTTTCAGCCGTACTTCCAACTGTATAGACCAGTGATACTCAACATGTGGCTCTTTTATGCCTTAATTTTAAATATTAGTCCCCCAGAAGACCTTAAAAAAAGGGATTTTTTTTTTTTGCCATTTTCACCATTTTTGCCGCTTTTATCCCATTTTTACCCTTGTCACCATTTTTTGCCACTTTTTGCCCAATTAAGCTACCTTTTGCCAATAAATACCCCCTTTTTTCCTATTTTTTCCCCATTTTTGCAACTTCTTTTTTCCACTTTTTACCATTTTGCCACTTTCATCCAATTTTTGCCCTTTTTTTACCATTTGTTGCCACTTTTTGTCTAAATAAGCTAACTTTTGCCATTGAATACCTCTTATCTTTTTTTCTCAAATTTATGCCTCTTCTTTTTGCTACTTTTTCCCCCGTTTTTGCTCGTTTTCACAGTTTTTTGCCACTTTTTGCCCATTTAAGCTACCTATTGCCATTCCATATCACTTGTTTCCTATGCTTTGCACATTTTTGCCACCCTTGACCGCTTTTGGCCCATTGTCGTCTCTTTTCACTAATTTTTTTTGGCCATGATTTTGCCACTTTTTGACTTTTTTTTTGCCACCAATAACTCATTTTTTGTCACTTCTCACCCATTTTTGCTACTTTCTGACTCTTTTTTACACTTTCTCTCCCCAGTTTTGCCCCTTTCACACACTTTTGCTGCTTTTTGACCATTTTTGCAACCTTTGACTTATTTTTATTGCTACTTCAAGCTCTTTTTTTGCCCTTTTCACCACTTAGATTGTGGCTCTTGCAAAGGTGTTTTTCAACAATTTGGCTCTTTGGTCGAGCAGGGTTGAGTAACGCTGATATAGACTATTTAAGAAAAATGAACAAGAACAGTTTATGCATGATAACATGGAATACAGTATACTGGAACATCACTGCAAAAGTGTCTCTTTTAGGGGATCAAGGCTGCTGGAAAACATCATGTAGATTTGTAAAAAAAAGAAAAGTCAAGCTTAGTTGATGGGTTTCAGATAATAAGAGAACCTCAGTAGTGATCGGCTTTTGCCACAGATAACAAGAAGATTTGTGACTTAATAATGAGTGGTTAGCTGCACTTTATATGTAGCACCAACAGATATTTGCTATTAAAGACAAATCAATCATGGTAAGGAGCTGGAATGTGGAAAGCATGGGTAAAGTTCCACCTGTCTCTTGTTGCCTGCAGTTTTACCTGTATACACCTTAGCCCGTTAATCCATGATTGGTCAATCCATCTCTCCCCTCAGATTTACTAGGGTTAGGGTGCTGAAAATCATCCAATCTGTGAATACAGACAGCTAGCTGTGTGTTGAACACATTGTGACACGGGCACATGTTTGTTGTTTCAGAACTCGACAACTCCAGCTCATAGTCATGCACAAATGTGTTGTTCATGGAAAACTTAAAAGAGGAAGAGGAGGACATTCTTAGAACTGTTAGTCATGAGTGGATCAGAGCAGCAGCTAAAATAGTCATTGTTCTACATGTGTTAATGCCTTTAAAGAATACACAGTGAAATGTTATTATTCTGTTTTAATTCCAGTTTATGACTGAACTCTGCTGCATTACATGTTTAAAATGCCATCTGGTTGATCATACTGTGGTTTTAAAGAGATACAGATGGTTGCTGATGCATGCCCAGTCACTGACCACAGATTGGTTCAACTCGTCCGTCTTTTTTCAGGCTTGGCGGTGAAAAGGCCTGCTTTGTTTCTGGATTATTTTTAGCTTCTTCCCTGTAACAGTAAGGAGCAGTTAGACTAATTAAACTGGTGGAGCTGGTAAAACATGTCTTGCCTTTACATGGATTTTTTTCAAAGGAGGGGCAGAAAATCCAGAATGGGGGACTGGTGCGTCTTTGTGGTTCTGTTTAAGAGGTGCTCTGGTGATGCACCTTGAGACTTTTTCGGCAGAGGTTCTGTTATGTGTTCGCTCACAATGCTTGTTGGCTTAATTCCACAGGAACACTTGACAGTGATGCTTGAACCCTCGATAGTTTCTCCACACTCCACAGTAGGTCTGTGTACGCTGCTGCCTGTTCGCAATGTTTTTGAACTGACATATTGGAGAGAAAAGCCTGCCTTGATATCTGAGTAGGCAGCTTATAATTATCTCACACCTGTGTTTGTTGATTGTGAGGAGTTTCCCAGCGGTCCAGGCCCAAATGGGAGGATTGTAGTTCCAGGCACAGGGAGGTTTATCTTGGCCTTGAAACACACGTGAGGTGTAGCCCTGGCCCCATGGCTGTGGCATGCTGTGGCTGCTGATCAGACTGAGCATGGAGTGCAGCCTGGGAATCAGACTTGGCCTGGCCTTTCATGACTGAGCTTCCATGACTCGGCTCCTGATGGTTCAAAAATACTATTCAACAGCTTCAGCTGTCTAATAGCCAATGCTAACAGTTTTTTTTTTGGATTTAGCTGATTGCTATTTTCATGCTCAATTTAAATCTATGATGAACATTGGTACATGGAATCAAACACATTGTTGTACATGTGAGTTGATTTGATGTCAACTCAGTTCAAGAATTCTCAAAGCATTGTTTTTGAAAAATACAGAATAGGTTTTTGAATGGTTTGAATCTCTGCAGGACTGTACAGAATCTTTCTGGTAAATAGGTTTACAGAAACGGTCAAAGCCGGCTACTGCTGCTGGCTACTGCCGCGCCTTTTTCTTTTAATAGTCCATTTTTAGGGTGATGACTTACGTGACTTCGAAGATCTGTTGTGGGATTTTTGCGGAGCAAGTTTTACAAACACAAGTGTGTTCTCCTCTAACACAGTGGCTCTTAACCTTGGGGTCAGGACCCCCTTTGGGGTCGCAAGACACTGAGAGGGGGTCTCCAGATGCCCTAAAAAAAACCATGAATATTTTCTTTACATCCAATTTTTCCAATTTTAACCTTTTTTTGCCAGTTTATATCAATTTTCCATCCCATTTCACAAAATTTCCACCCGTTTTGGCCAGTTTAAAACCATTTCAGCCAGATTTTAACTCCCCTATACCACTATTTATGTCCATTTTTGCTACTGCCACCCATTTTTGCCTTTTGTATCTAGTTTTTGCCACTTCGAACCCAATTATGCTACTTTAAAATCCAACTTCCCCATCTTTTTCACTATTTTGTTGCCATTATTAACCAATTTTACCCATTTTTAAACCATTTTCATCCTTTTTTTTTTTTTTTTACCAAAAGGTTTTACATTTTTAAGAAGGCTTTTTTTCTACACAAATAAATAATAGATAAATAAATAAATATATTTGTTTCTTGGATAAGAGTGGTTATTATTCAGGTTAAATATAAGATATGGATATCACAGCTTAACTTTACAATGGACCATGGTTTAACTGACCTCCATAGTGCCCCAGTTTGGCTTGGTGCCAGAAAGCTCTCCCATTTATCCCCCTTTTGGGACGGCCTTGTCTCCACATGACTATTCTTGAATGTACATGGCTGTTCAGCCACCTTAAGGTACAGTGGGGGTCCCCGGTCTCTGGCATCTTTATTTTGGGGGTCACTGAAAAGGTTAGGAACCACTGCTCTGAAACACCTAAAATAACCCACAGTGGTAACACCATGGTACGACTTTCCCTGTTGATGTGTGTTGTCGCTTCTTCTTCTCTGAGCTTCACGGCATTTAACGAACCTCCACGCCTCCTCCTGTTTAGGAATGGGTCATCTCATGAAGAAGTGAATGATCACCTTCATTATTGGTGGATTTTATCACTTAATTTCTTATTACTGGAATCAGTTTTGATTTTGGCAGCTCTTAAAATGAAATGCATTTTGGTTTTAGTCACATTTTAGTCATTTCTAACCTTTTAATTTTAGTCCATAAAAGTCCTCACATTTTAGTCTTTACTTTTAGTCCAACATTTATTCTCTTACCTAAATCTGGTTCCAAATCATGGTAGTGTGTTCTGTACACTCTGCCAAACCTTGGGTTCTTGCTTTCTACAGCTGAGAGGCAGAATAGATACAGATGTATTGTTTTTATACAGATTTACCCACAGTAGAGAAATATAACAGATTCTGAATGTGCGACCAAAACTACATTAGGTTTTAGTCTAGTTTCAGTCACCTTGATCAATTAATTAAATTAAACTTAGCTTTTGTCAGTTTCAGTCATCACAGATCTATTTTTGTCTTAGCAGGGCTGAACGATTGTGGAAAACAATCTGACTGCAATTTTCTTCTCCAAAATTGCAATTGCGATTTGATATGCAAGTATTCCCACAACCCTCTTTTATTCCTAATCAAGGACTGAATGTTCTTTGAAAATATCTGGTTATCATGACTTGGACTTGTATTGCAAATTGGATATAATTGTTGCATTGAAGAGTTTTTGTCATTCTCATAAGAAAAGTACAACAGTGAAGGTAGTGTTTTTTTTTTAATAGACTACTCTTTTTAAAATGGCACTTGAATGATTGCATCATGTCTTGCATAGCATCTCTGCTGCAAAAAGAAGTTTCAATCTGACAAAAATTTAAGGTGAAAGAAATATTTCTCCTTCTGTGATTTGAAAATTGCTTCACGCCATATTGTGATTTAATCTAATTTTTGATTAATTGGCCAGCCTTAAGTCTTAGTGTAGTTTTTGTCATTAAAAAGGCTGTCGACAAACATTTTTAGTCATAGTTTAGTCGACGAAATTAACACTGAATTGCATAACAAAATTAAATTAAATATTTGCAGTATTGGCTGATGATTGATTGGTACTGATATTTATCATGCATCCCTAGTCTATTTGATCTAAACAGCAGGTGTTTATTAACAGTGCCGTGATTCTGTTTCTTTCTTTTTGGTATTGACATTTGAAAGACGTAACCATATCTGAATCAGCAGGTGAAAAGGTTAAAAGTCCTCTGAGCAGGTCCTCTCTACAGCCTCATGAGTGACCAGCTGTTGCTAAGTCTTATTGTAAACTATTCTGAACAAAACTGCAACCAGTAGTAGCATAAAGTACACATTAGGAGTCTTAATCAGTGCTGAAGAGTCCACAGCTTCTCCAACACAGTAACTATGGCATCAGTGACTATCTTTGACTACATGAACTGATAGTTGCTCTGATAGTGGCTTATTTAAGGGCTTCGTTGTCAGCCCAGTAACACCAATAAAACTCGTATGTTGGGTTGTACTGTTGAGTTTCATTTGAAAGTGGCTTTTCAGTTTTTCTGTTGCTCGTCAGTTGATATCTAAACAAAAGGCAGATTTGCGCAAATGTCACTTCTTTTTTGCTGAGAGTTAAAACAGAAAACAGTTAAGACAAAAAGAATCCCAAAAGCAGTCTGAAATATTTAGCAGCAGGCTGTTCCTTGTGCTTAATATCCAGATTAGTGTTTATCCTCTAAATGACCAATTGTATTTGCACCTGTGCCAAAAACAATATTTAAGCTCTTGTGTTTATGCAAAGCTTGTGAATGACTGCTAAAAGAAGCCCTTTCTGTGTACGGCTACAAGGAAATAGGAAGAGCACACGAGGAAGGAAGAAGCTGGGGCTGCAGACCAACGGTTATTTTAATAATTGATTAATCTGTCAGTTCTGATAAACAAAGATTTTATTTTTTCATTTCCATCCTTTTCTTCCAAAACAGAAAACATGTTGAGACAACAATGTCCCTGAACTGTTTGAATAATATGAACTAATAAATCTAAACTGTAGGATCAGGCTATACACAAACACACACAGACACACACAGACACACTAAAATCCAAAATATATATTATACAACATGTGTAAAAGATACTATCTTTAGCCTTCCTCCTCACTCAAACACTATAAGATCATACTGATGACACTGATGCACTCTGAATGATCAGCTTTTACTTTGAGATTTCTTCTTCTGCATTTTTGAAATGCAGCTGAAGACCCATCTGTTAGACTTGTCCCTGTCTACCCAGTCCCCATCCTTCCTTTGTGGGAAAGATCCTCCTGAGTCAGGTCCCTCTGAGGCGAGGCCAGAGGCCACTGGCGAGTGTGCGTGATAACGTCATAGGAAGGGACACGCCCATATCACGGCGGTGGCAGAAATCAAAATGGGAGGGGTACTAACAACAATTTTCTCAAGTTTTACCAGGCGCTGGCTAGTAAGCTAACACATCATTATATAATCCTTATATATAATAATATGACCATATAATCATATTGATCATTTAGTATAATCATATAATCATATTATATGGCGCTACTTTTACCCGTCTAGCTTTACTTTAATGATATGAAATAATGATGACAACATATTTATGGTGGAAACAGGACATTTAAAAGTGTATTGAGCACTCTACAACCTGGCTTTCTCCTGATATTACACTATTTATTTATTTTTTAAGAGAAGGAAAACAATGCGCATCGGACTGTGGGTAATTCCTATGAGCAGAGGATATACATGTGCATCCTTGGAAATTCTCTGAAGGTCTCAGTCCTTGGAAAAATTTCGAGGATCCTCAACATTGGAACAGTCCTCTGATGCCGTAGTGTCCTTCAAAAACGACCGTTTGAGGATCCTTCCTTGGCTTTGAGAAACAGTCCATGTCTGCTCTTGTGTACCTGGGCTTTATTGCCCGTTGCAAACTTGCTGTTAGATCGTGAAGCATATCTGCTCTTGAAAAGGTGCCAAATAAACTTTACCTACTAACTGATTGGTCAGGCTGTCGGTACGTCATTAACACTTGATGTGTCATTGGCACCTCATCTTTCAAGCTTTTATTCACAAACCCATACATGACCAGTTTGATATCGCAAGATGTGGATGACCTCTGACCTGTCCGCTGAGCTTTCTGTGAGTTATAGAAATAAAATGAGACATTAAGAACAGTGGTGGATTATTTTACATCACTGTAACTGCAGGGACACTCCAGTGGATTTACCATGAACAACTAAGCATGCAGATAAACACAATAAAAATAATGCACTAATTATGGATTTAATTAATCCTGCATTAATGCTAACAGCCCTGAAATACTCACAATCATCCAGTACTGACCTTCGGCCTCCTTCCTTGAGCAGAGATTTCTCTAGATTCTCTGAATCATTTGATGACATATACTGTAGATGATGGGATATTTGATGTCTTTCAATTTTACATTGAAGAACATTTCTCAAACACATTTTTTCTCAGATTGAACCTCTGCCCTTTACTTCTGAGAGACTCTGCCTCTCTGAAATGCTCTTTTTATGCCCACTCACATTACCCACCTGCTGCCAGCTAACCTCATTAGTTGCAAAATGACCCTCGAGTTGTTCTTAATTAGTTCCACTTACTTTTCTAGCCTTTTGTTGCCCTGTCCCTATTTTTAGTTTCAACATCTGATTTGTTGATAATGTTCTATTGTAAATGAATATTTGTTTATGAGGTTTTTATTTACATTTTACACATCACCCCAACTTTTTTGGTATTGGGGTTGTAAATAGGGACCATACAGATACATATTTTTATGCACAACTAACTCCAATGAGAAGACAGCTGAATAATACCAAATGAGTCAAAAAATAGGGGAGAGCGGGTTGTTAGTCCACATAATTAGTCCAAATAATTACTGCCGTAAAATTTGGGAGTGAGGACGGCCCTCAATGTTGCTCACGACTAGACCTGAACGATTTTGGAAAATAATGTAATTGCGATATTTGTCCTCAATTTTGCAATTATGATTTGATAAAAGATTATTCCATAACTTTTTTATTTCCTAAACAAATGCTGAGCAGTTCTTTTAAAGTGTCTAATTCTGATGATTTTGACTCGTATTGCAAACTGGATATGAATCTTTGCATTGAAGGGTTTTTTCTCATATTTAATAAGAAAAAAGTAAAAAAATGAAGAAGGTAGGACAATTCTAAAAAAAATGGTACCTGAATGATTGCATGATATTTCATGCATAACATCTCTGCTGCAAAATTAATAAAAAAAAATAAAACTGGTATTTTGACACAAATTTCAGGTCAAAGAAATATTGCACCTAATTTTCAGTTAATTGCACAGCCCTACTCACGACACATCTGCAAACTCACTGTCACACTAATAGGGACTGACCACCTCTGTATGCCTGAGTGATCACATTTGTCCTTCCTGAGGAGTGCGTTTACACCTGTACTGAGGGCCTTTGTGATCCGATCACCCAGGATGCATTCTGGTGTCAGCTATAAACATGACTGTAGTGTCAGGACTGTCACTACATGCTGTCATTTTATACCTGTCTCATGAATGGTGTTGAACATGTAATGGATTCATAAAAATCTTTCTGTAACTGTCTCTTTTCTCTTCAATCCTGTTTCAGTTGGTATTCCTTGGAGTCCAAACCTGGGAAGAAAAGGAAAGAGCGAGGCCGAATCCAGGTCAGCATCCAGTTCATGAGGAACAACATGACAGCCAGTATGTTTGACCTCTCCATGAAGGAGAAGCCCCGCTCCCCTTTCTCCAAACTAAAGGAAAAAATGAAGGGTCGCAAACACGACAGTGGCTTTAGCGACACATCTTCAGCCATACTGCCTCGCTCTGCCGTGTGTGACTCTGAGCCTAACCGGCAGTCGTTTGAACCACAGCCTCAGCCTGAAGCCAAGGTCAAAAGGCCCCTGCTGGCTGGGACCCATAAACTCTCTGCAGCCCATTCCATGTCGGATCTCATTGGGACCCACTTTCGGCCAAAACTGGACTCCATGAACTCCATTGAAGAGACTGGTGAGGACAAACTTTTGTTTGCTGTGTGTCTGACCTGAGAGTAACCCCACTTACATTCACCATTGTGATCAGTGAATCTTTGCTGCCACTTCATTTTCATGATCTATAATAGAGGTCAGGGTTCAAGCAAGGGGCTTGTGTCTTAAACTTGATTTGTTCATCATACATCAGATCTAGGGCCGGGTATTGCCAATGATTTCCTGAATCGATTTGATTTCGATTCACAAGGTCCCGATTCAATTTGATTTCCGATTTGATTCAGTTCAATTCAATATCGATTCATTGAGGGATATTTCAGATACAGTACCTGTTTTGCTTGAATATGCAAGGGGGTCTTAGAGAACTAATGGCAGAAATTATACTTTCTGTAGAATTATTAATAAGAAACCTTCTCACTAGGCACAATATTTAAAATATTACAGTTCACACTAAAAGCTGACCCCAAAGTTGTTTTCTGAAAATACTTTTCATTGACTAACAAATTTGATCAGTCAACATAATAAAGTGCAACACAGACTAAACAGTCAGTAATAAAAGATCCATCTTTGAAAAAAATGAATCGATATCGAAAATTCAAACAAAAAATCGATCTGAATTGGAAAATCGATTTTTTTGAACCCAGCCCTAATCAGATCTACACATGCAGTCTACACACAACCTTTGCTGTAGCTCTGCACAGCCATGAACCCTGTGCAGAGAATATGCACATAGCCAACGCCTCCTCAGAAATGTAACCACACGCCCCAATGAGGCAGACTGCAAATCCAGTGATTAGTCCGCTGAGCAGCACTGGTTGACTGCCAGCCTCCAGGTAACAGCTACAGGTATAGATACAAGTTTTATTTACTCTAGAGTGATATAAATGGCTACAGATGGTAATACAACCAGTCAAATGTACCTGTGTACTTTTGAAAATATCAGATATGCATTTCCTCATTCATGTTTCTGTCAGTGGCCAGATGAGCAGCAAAATTTCCCTGTCCTCTGCTTTTCCTGATTCAGCTGGCACATAATTCTGATATCTGTAGTAAAATCAGCAACTGCTCAGTAATTATCTCCTCCAACTCAAAGATAATGTGTTTTGGGATCAGTTTCACGTAAAATCAAACGGTACCATGTTTTGGTACCTAAACGCATCCTTGTGACTGTAAGAGAGTGGAAAAGTAGTCAATTTTCCATGCCAGATGTGAACGCAGCATTGCACGAGTAGCGACGTTGGTAGCAGCGAATTGAATCAACAAAACAAGCATGGCTGATAGGAAGCGGTCGAAGGTAGCGCTCCACTTTTAAAATACGATGCAGGTTACGCTGCAATATTTGTGACATGAAGTTCAAGCTTTACCATGGCAAAACTCCTAATCTGAGGAAGCAGTGTGGTGATTGATGATTCAGATCAACGCCCGCTGTTTCCTGCTTGTTCGCCCCCACTCCCTCTCTTGTACCCAATCCATACTTTAAA
This sequence comes from Cheilinus undulatus, assembly GCF_018320785.1. Classification (NCBI taxonomy): domain Eukaryota; kingdom Metazoa; phylum Chordata; class Actinopteri; order Labriformes; family Labridae; genus Cheilinus; species Cheilinus undulatus. Next base: position 2,230,922 of record NC_054870.1, read on the forward strand.
CACCATGATTTTCCCGTTTATCATGTGGATATCAACGATGGAAATATACTAGATAAAGGGATGCGTTTGTTCGCTCAGTCACCTAACAGACACTGGATTAAATCACGGTGTGGACTGCCGAGTGTGAGTGCGTCTTAAAAGTTGCTCTCCATCTCTCTAACTTGGCACAGCTGGTGCCGTATGAAGCGCTCTGTCAGGATGGATGGATTCAGAGTGATTTTGAAGGAGTGACAGAGCCACAGGCTCGTCCTCACTGCTTATTTTCATCACAGAATGAAACAGTTTGCCACTTTCTATAATTTTTTTTGCAGTACATACAAATAGAACATAATGGACCCAGTGTGCACGGTTGAATAAATGAGGGACATCTAGAATTACAAATCTGGGACTTTTTCTATTTTCATCAATGACCCGTTACACCCCCCTGGTCATCCTTAATCAAACGATGGTGGCATCATTGGTCCTCATCAACTGCCAATCGTTTTTGTTCCTGGGCGTGGCAGTTTCCATGGTTGCTGAAAGCCCAACCAATCACAGGCGTTGCAGTGGCTTAATAATCAAATCCACATTGGAGCAAATGAATGGACATTTTACTCCTGGAACCACTCTGCTGATCTGCCATAAGTGTTTGGGCAAAGTATAGAAGAGAGTCATGGATAAAGAAGCACAAGTATGGAGTAGAAGTATAAACCAGGTGTGGATTGTCACAATGTTGTACTCTAAACACAAAATGAGATTTATATTTACAGAACCTCAGTGTCCAGGCCAACCAACCTGTTCTTTTAATACTGTGGCCGTTTAAGTCATAAAACTGTAGCTCCAATTCTACAACGACAAACAACAGTATAAAGATCCAACCAAATGTGTTGGTAAAACCTAGTTTATAAAAAACAGAATAAATAAAAACTCAGATTATATTCTAATGCCTCACATTAAACCATCACATATTTCAGCCTCTTAGTTAAGATATTTTTGTTGATGTGGTGTGAGCACATCTGTGTCATAAGTAAATGAAGTGCATTTTGTTTCTCTTCTAGTTATCTCGAGTGGTCCTCACAGACGTTCCCAGAGCGAGGTGCCAGGCTACGAGGATAGCGAGGGACACAGTGACCCTTTCACTGATATCAGTGACACCCTGCCACAGAAGTATGCCACGCTCCCACGTAACCGCAATCCATTTGAGGGAGAGCATGGGCAGCTGTGGGACCGGGCAGAGCGGAAGGAGAAAAAGGAGAAGGTCAGCCTACTGGAACGCGTGACCGGAAAGAAGGAAGGTCGCAGGGCGAACGGGGGGCGTTCGGGCAGCTCTGGAGATCTGCGTTCCTCCAACCCCTTCAGTGCAGACTCACAAGGAGAAACCAACCCGTTCAGTTCAAACTTTAAACCCAGGTAGTCCCTCTTGTATTTAAAATTTAAACTCTCATCCAGCAAGGTTAATTTGTTTTTTTCTGGTGCTCTCTCTTGATCTATAGCGTTCATCAGTGAACAATCTTTGATTATAGTTTTAGTTTCACTTTATTAGTCACTTCAAATATATTATTTGATTTTGCAATGTTTTTCCATATTTGTGGAATACTTATTTCTTACATTCCTTAAAAACAAGATACCGGAGTCAGCATTAATCTGGCGTTAGCATTATTACAGGAAAAAACTGAGCACGTTGTTGGCTGTAGAAAGCTTTCTGACTCTCTTACTGTTATTTTTTGAGGTTCAAACATTTCTAGAAATAGTTTTCCATCTCTTTTGTGTGTTACATAAGGGGATGGGAAGCTCTGTGGTTACGCTCTGGTTCGTCTGAGTGTCATTAGTGCCCAGGTTGATAACGAAGCCCTCTGAGCTATAGGATTGAGAATCTCTGCAGAGGTACATCATACAGTTGACCATTTGTTTTTGAAAGTACTAGTTCATCATCATTACTGCTTCCTTTGTCACACTGTGGCTCAGTGGTCATTTAACAGGGTTACCCCAGATCCTTAAAAAGTTTTAAAAGGCATTGAATTCATGAATCTAAAAATAAGGCCTTAATTGGCATTAAAATGTCTTAAATCAATCTTTCAAAAGTCTTAAAAAATGTTAACACACAAAAAGTAAGAGTTTATGGTTGTAAAAAGTCTCAAATCTCAAAATAAATGGTAACATTTATTTTTAAAAATGTTTTACCGAATGACTCTCGTGGTAACATCGCGCAATCACGATAGCGGAACCAACAAAACAGTGATGTGGTTGCAGCCGCGACTCTTAGAGCAGATGCACGTGGTTCATGTAGCAACTTTGGACAACATGGGAATGTGTAAATTCAAGGAAAATTGTCTGTCCAACCAAGATTTTTCTTCATGGCTGAAAGCGGTACCAGCAGGCCCGCCCCTGCCAAGACGCAAACTACGCATAGCCCGTATGGCCTCAACATCGTGGGGGGCCTCACTTTGAGCGTTTTCTTCTCTCTCTCTGCAGATCAGTCCAGTGTTTGTATGATAAATATGATTGAGGTAATGTATATACAATGTTGAAAAAGCTGTTTTCAGACTCACATTGCTTGGCTCACAACCAGCGGTACACATTCAACAGTTTGAGATGATCCGGTGCCTGGCCATGGTGCATGATTATATCGGCACAGGTTCGTATGTAAGCTTTTGTCATTGGCCTAAATAGCCATCTATCATCAACACAAGTTCTGTCTAAAGTTTTATAAACATCCTCACACTCAGGCAGTGGTGCTCTTCATGACTGTATTTAAACCAATGCCAAGACTATTTTTGCTGACAAGGACCAGAAAGAGAGATCACATTACACCAGTTTTAAGGTCTCTGCATTGGCTACCTGTCTCTTTTAGAATAGATTTTAAGGTTCTTTTATTGGTTTTTAGAACTCTTAATGGCCTTGCCCTTCTTATTTATCAGATTTGCTTTTACCCTATGAGCCCAGCAAAGCCCTCAGGTCGTCAGGAAGTTCTCTGTTAACAGTACCTTAAGTTAGAACTAAAACTAATTGTAAGGCGTCTTTTTGCTACTATGGCACCCGTCTGTGGAACAGCCTATCTAAAAACCTGAGAGCCTCACGTAATAATGTTTTTAACAGCAAACCCAAGACCTACCTTTATAGTCTGGCTTTTAACTAAAGTTTAGTTTATCATCCTAATTTTGTCTGTCTTTTAGGTTTTATCTCACTGTATTTTAATTTTTTAGGACTGCCTTTTAGTAGTTTATCCTCTCATCATAACTTTACCAAGTTCTCTTTTGTGTTTTATACTTATTTTATACAGTTTTATTGAGCTATATTTTGTTTTTATTCTTATTTTAGTATCCTCTCATTCTGTTTTTATTTCATATACCGTCACTTTAAGATTTTACCCTAACCTCCAGTGTTTCCTCATCCTGAATTTTAAGATAGCGTTTCCTTATTGCGCACGTTCCTGTGTGTAAGGAATCCGTTATATATGACACATTATCCAATGTATGGACTACAGAGTGGGGAAGAGGTTAGGGGTACAGGGTGGGGTGGTGGTGGGGTGGGGGTTGTGGGTGAGGAGAGGGACAGGTATGTATGTATTTTTATTTTAATTTTCTGTTGTGTGTAAAGCACTTTGTGCTACATTGCATTGTATGAAAAGTGCTATACAAATAAAGATTGATTGATTGATTGATATTTAACACCGCCGTATCACCACATTACTGCCCATTCCTGCTGTACATGGTGTTTTAAAAATGACGGATGCTCTGTGTGTTCCAGTGTCTGGGCTCATATATGGGTTGGAAATAGACCTGAGACCAACACGGTGGAGTGGGGCTTCTGGCACACAACAGAACCATAAAGACATTGTGTGCTTAACTAGAAAGGGCGTGTTTTGCTCTGGTGTGTAGTACAGTGGTGATCGTGTGTTAGGGGACAGACTTTACACTGTGTTTTCTATTCTATTGTGTTGCATTGCTGGAGTGGTAAAAATGATGCCTAAAATATTATCTACAATGCCTTAATTTGAATATTATCTCTGTCTTTGATTTGCTTACAGTAATAAAAAGTCAAGAAATGAAAACGTGACGTTTGGCCAGAAGAAGGACGTCAATGGAAAGAAAAATGTAAGTGCCCTCACAACCCTTCTAAAGCAGTGATTTGTCAGAGTTTGTCAGTTTGACTGGACAGTGATTGTAAAGGAGGTGTGCTAGTGTGTGTGTGTGTGTGTGTGTGTGTGTGTGTGTGGGGGGGGGCTTTTACACTTGTTAATACTTCCTGTCTTGTGTCATTCATGCATATTTTAATTGGGTATTCTCTGTTTAATTTGACAAAGTAGCTGGTGATCTGTGAGTGCTCTGAATATTCAGATGTGTTATTCCTCTAATTGGACACATCAGTCTCCATGCCTAAGCTGACTTTAATTTGAAGTAGTGTGAAAGTTCGGTCTGAAAGGTCAGTCCTGGTGCTGCTTCTCACTGATTCACAACCTGAATGCAATGTTTACGATAGGAAATGGTGTTCTTAAAGATAAAAACAGTATCTGAGCATGACATTTAACCTTTGTACTTTGCTTTGTAGGAGTTCTGTTCTCCTCTATTGACAAAAGCTAAAATTTGCTGAATATTACACAGCAGAATTGCTTTTCATAGAGGATCTGTGGATGCATTATAGCTGAAGTGACACCAAAAAGAGAAAGAGAATGCTGATAATTGCTTTCCTCACCTTTTTCAGTGGGTGATGAGGGCTTTGGTATCCACATTTGCCCCCTTGTATGCTGCAGTTCCCGTTGCCTTCTTCCACGCCCTAATTAGCGCACACACACACACACACGGAGGAGGGAGGTCTGTGGGAGATTTCAAAGGACTGAGCTTTTAGATTCTCAAAGCTCAGCTCATTAGAAACTATAATGACACAACTGGAGAATGCCAAGTGTGCACCTTATCTTCTCTCACTAGTGATCGCAGAAAAATGGTCATCATTAGTTTGCCAATTCATGGTCATTATCAGGCCTTTGTCAGCACACAGCAGAGCTCCTGATTATTATGGTATGTCTGTGTGTGCATATGTGAGCGGTAGAGCAGGCTGTTCATGCACACATGCTCCTATGCGAAACCACGTCACCCTGTTGTGTTTATAAAGGCACAGGTTACATCACATTGTTCCTCAAACCCTCCCATATATTAGACCAGTGTTACTCAACCCTGCTCAACCAAGGAGCTAACTTGTTGAAAAATACATTTGCAAAAGCCACAATCTAAGTGGTGAAAAGTGGCAATTAAAATAAGTTAAAGGTGGCAAAAATGGTTAAATAGCAGCAAACACTGGGGGAAAAGTGGCAAAAATGGGTGGGAAGTGACCAAATAGTGAGTGAGTAACAAAAACAAAGCAAAAAATGAGTGAAAAGTGACTAAAATGGGCAAAAATTAGAAAAAAGGTGTGAAAATGGGTAAAAAGTGTCATCTAATGGCAGAAGGCAGCTCAAATGGGCAAAAAAGGGCAAAAAAATGCAAAAAACAGGATAAAAGTGTCAAAAATGGGAGAAAAGTGACAAAAGAAGTGACAAAAATGGGCTTAAAGTGGCAAAATGGGAAATTAGTGGCATTTAATTGCAAAAGACAGCTGAAATGGGCGAGAAGTGGCAAAAAGGGGCAAAAAATGCAAAAAGCAGGATAAAAGTGTCAAAAACGGGAGAAAAGTCACAAAAAGAAGTGGCAAAAATTGACTTGAACCAGCAAACACCGGGAGAAAAGCGGCAAAAAAACCCAAACGATTTACAGGTGGCAAAATGGTCCAAAAGTGGCAAAACATGAAGAAAAATGAGTGAAAAGTGACTGAAGTGGGCAAAAACTCACATAAAAGGTGCGAAAAATGGGCAAATAGCATCAAATTGTGGCAAAATGGTAAATTACTGGCATGTAATTGCTAAGGGCACTTTAAATGGGCAAAATGTGGCAAAAAAAAAGGCAAAAAAGGGGGCAAAAATGCAAAAAGCTGGATAAAAGAGTCAAAAATGGGCTTAAAGCAGTAAAAATGGAATTAAAGTAGTGAAAAATTGCAAATAAGGGCAATGGAAATATGCATACAAAAAATAGAGGTTGTCAATTATGTTTGACAATTAAAGCCTACTGTATGAAAGTGGGAAAGAAACTTATTAATGTTACTTGCAATTGATCATTTCTGAGGTAAAATTTTTCCTTTGAAAGGTTTTCTGGGGGAATAATATTTCAAATGGAGACATAAAAGAGCCACAAATCATCACAAATGAGCCACACGTTGAGTATCACTGCTTTAGAGGTTTATTCTTGGTGAATTTCATTTTTGCCCGTGTCGCCCCACAGTAGCCTTTATGCCGTTAGAAGCGATAAGATACCTGGTAAGCAGTCACGCTCCATGTCTTTGTGCATTGTCTTTCCCATCAGTAGTGGCTTGAATGGTGCATGTGAGTGGAAGCTGATAAGTGTGGTATTTTAAACAGGGGAAAGGCTTTGCTGCTCTATCCGTTCAGGGGAGGATGCCCAGCACCGAAGCGATAAAGTGGTCTCTCATTAAAAACGATTACACCTCCTCTCTAGCCATGCAATATGATCTGCACATACTGTACCACACTGCTTTGGGCAATTACAATGTCCACAAATAGGAAACCTGGACTTGGCTGCATCTTTTTTTTTTTTTTTAAGTATTTATTAACTTTTATGTCTGATTGCAGAAATACTGTAAGTAGTGCTGCATTTTCCCTTAAACCAAAGGTTCCATTATGGGGAAATCTTCCTTTTAAGTTGTTTTATCATTTTTGCAAACACTCTCTGGTAAGAGAAAGTCTCCTTTGTTGTTGAAACAGAATTAAAGGAAACAGCTCTTGCAGGATGTGGTGTCAGAGTGAGGTTCTCCTAGAGCAGCTAAACTGCTCGTGGCTCATTATAAACACTAACTCACCATTACACGTAACATCTGCTGCAGAGTTCCCTGATATGTTGTTGCTAAATTGAAGAGTCTCAACAAAAGAACTCTCAATTAGCCTTTATTAGCAGGAGATAAGCGTGTGGCAGTTTATGTCACATCAGGCCAACATTACTAATTAGTGTGTTTTTTCTGTTGTGTTGTGAGTGAACCTTAAGGTTACTTCACTGGTTCGTCTGTTAACAGATGCTTTGGTCATATTTCAACCACTTTATTCTACTTTTGTAAGGAAAATATCCTTGCAGAACTGTGTGATTGTGGATGTTCATCCTGGTAATGTGACCACAGCATGTGTTTTGTGTTTCAGGAGGTGACCCAGGAAAGTGTAGCTGCCTATAGTAACCTGACCTTTGAGGAAGTTGTCCAGGAACTCATCAAGCAGAGGGAGGTGGTTAAAAAGAAAGACGCTCACATCAGGGAGCTGGAAGACTACATCGATAACTTACTCGTGCGTGTCATGGAGGAGACACCAAGTATTCTACGAACACCCTATGAGCCAAAAAAGAAGGCTGGTAAACTGGCACACAAAAAGTAAAAAGAAAGGATGCAGAGTGAAGCTGTGGTGGAGGTTCATGTGTCTTTGTCATGTGTTTAAAAAGCTGGAAAAATCTCCAATCAATCAAGCCAAATTTTGTTAATTTTTTCCTTTAGGATGATTTACATTTAATATATTTGAATTTTAGGTACTTTTTCATGGTTTTAATTATTTTAGTTGATGTGATTTTTGGGCTCTTTGCTTTGCAGGAAATTCACTACAGTATTTCTTTTTAATAATTATTCTAGGAAAAACATTGGGTGTCATTTTAGGTACTAAGACAGGATTAGAGAAGTCACTTCTCATTTTGAGCATATTTGTGCCAACTTTAGGCTTAGCTAAATTGTTTAACCTGTGACAGAAAAACGGCTTCTGCCATCTGTTCAGAAGTTCTTCAGGTTCAAATAAAACCAAATTTACACACTTTAGTTGTGTTAGTTGATAAATAGTCAAGCAGTTAATTAGATGAAGCTGTTTTAATGATTCGATACTTAACTTGTGACTAAAAATAAATGTCAAAGAAGCTACAGATGTGAATAAACTCCACATTTGTAAATATTAAGGCCTTTGCACATCAGACATGTTTTTATATGCCATTAAAAAGCATGTTTTTGTTTTAACCTGTATTCAGTCATGCAAGCTTTCAGACCAGCAACGTAAATCTATGGAGCAAAATTGTGACTTTTATTTTTGGACCATAGTTTACTGTTTTCCCCCAAAGTTTCATTTCTGGCCAGATCAAATCAGTAAATTTGAAAATTCATGGATAATAATTATTATAATAATTATTATATTTTAGCATTAAAAATATAATTTGGGTTAAAGAGTTTCTACATATTGGTGTATTAACCATTGCAGAAACATAAAAAATGATTTTGGTAATTACCAATGCTGTTAATTTAGGGCAGCTGTGGCGTAAACCTTACTTTGGGTGGTGGTCTAATAAATTTGTTAAGCACTGTATTTCTACATAAATGCACAAACTATAAAATTTGAAATCATTTTAAAATACTTGGAATCTTGTGACCCCACTCTGTGTCTCATGACCCCCCACGGTCCCGACCCACACTTTTGGAACCCCTACTATAACCAGTATGAGCCCTTATTCTCTGCTGACCGACTCACTCCGGCTTTCACACTGAGGCTGAGTTTGCCGCTTGCTTCATCTTCATGCTGTCAGAGCCCTGTCATTTTTCAGAAGCTTGACCTCAGTAAACTTAATTCAGGGTTTAGAGGAAGCGTCAGGAAGTATTCAGAATAAAAGCATTCTGGACAAATGGAGGGAGTTTCTCCAAAGAATGCTAAATCGGGCTGGCTTTTACTTTGAAAAGCACAAACCAGAAGTGCACTCACAGTGTGTTTATATTTCCTGTGACATATTGTATCGGTGTGGAAACAGAAAGCTTCACTAATAGTAGAAGTTTAGAGAACAGCGTCATCAAACAGGTGAATTTAAGCTTCTAGTCTTCATCTGGGTCATTAAGAAACACACTGTGAACATGTTCTACCAGTGTATACGTGCAGATGTGCTACAGGGCTAATATGGTTCTCCATTTATCATTTTCCTCTCTGTTTTGGTCCATAATCACACACATTCTCTAAATTCTCCTTGCCTGAGCCATGCATATCAGGTGTGTGGTCTGATAGCCATGACTTGTTTACATGCAAACCAAAACGCATGTCACGCTTCCAGTCTGAAACAAGCTGAAGGTTAATTTACTTCCTGTTTGAATGCAAACCTGCTTTTACAGGTAGACTGTAGATTATAACATGAACTTAACCGCGGAAAAAGGAACTTTTCATGGATTGAAAAGAAATGTGAACAGTAAAAAGGTAACAGTTTGCAGGTCAGATGACTTTTGGTATGTCCTTTGAGCTGTCTGAGTTTTTAAAGTGTAAACTGGACTATAAAGAATGTGATTAATTGCAACTTAAAAAAGATGCACTAACTTTGGATCTGAGTTAACCATGATTAGTGTGATTAATGTTGGCCGCCCTATTATTATTATTTAGTTCTTGAAATGAATTCAAAGTCCCTTCTCCCTTTGTCCCTTTGCTTATTTAAAATGAGATGACATGTAAAAAAATCATCCCTTCAATATAGCAACTGATATCAAATTTGCAATATAAGTCAAAAAAATCCCAATTAGCTGTTTGTTTTAAATTGTTTTGCCCAAGTATACTCTATATAATATTGTGAAGGTTAGAATATAGAAATGTATTGCTTGCATTTATTGAAAAATATATAAGATGAGGAGTCTAAAAATAATTGGATATCAAATCGCAATATTGGGTAAAAAATTGCAATTAGATTATTTTCACAAATCTTTCAGCCCTACATAGAAATAAAAAAATCACTGATTGGGCCGCACAGACCAGGCAGAGAAAGCCAGGGCTGTTTCTTGCTATAAGCGGACTGTGCAAATGCATAGGGCCCCACAAGCCAATAGGAGGCCCCAAAGCTGAACGTTCAGCCTCATCTGAGGAGAATTAAGATTTCCCACTTTATCCCTGTAAAAGCCTAAAAATACAGGAAGGATATCAGAATAAAATAAGCCTCAATGAAAAGCTGTTGCCAGTGTTTTTGAGGCAAAATTAAGTCAAAATTGTTGAACTCCACTGCCACATAGAGAGTGAGGTTCGCCACCAGGTAGGATGGGAATGACTGGGTCATTCATTTCTGGCCGATCCATTTCCTGTTTGAAAAAAAAAAAAAAAAAGAGCTGTTTTCTCTTTTTTTCATTTTAGTCACATCAATAGTTTGTCATATGCCCTCAGCTAGCCTCGGAAGAATGCTGAATGTGAGTGACATCAGTTATGTTCTTGCTTTTAAAGTAAACATTTTTAAAACACTTGATATTTGTTTTTACAGGATTTTTGTTTTCATCGTTATTTTGCTTGAGTGGCTCAACTTCAGATGTTTAATTTTGATATGAAAGGTTATCTTGCATGACAAGCATGCATGCATCATTAGCATGTTCATAGGTCATCTACTGGATTAGGAATCTCTCCAACGTACTTTTGCAAACTAGGGGCCCCCAAACAGCATTTTGCATAGGACCCCCACAAAGCTAGAAACAGCCACGAGATAAAGTGACAGAACTTATTTGTGTCGACTGTTTTATTGAATTTCATTTTCTAGAGAACAGTGCACACAAAAATTTTTTTGGAAAATTGCGTTGTTCCTGATGAGAATGCCAAAATTCCAGCCAGTTTGATCACAATTTTGTGCCCTTTATTCATGCCGCTCTTGGTGTGCAAAGGCCTTCAGCTTCAGTGATCTTTATTAGAACTCTTAATCAGAATTGAAGAGAGGTTCTAAAAGCAAGCATTCCTTCAATAAGTATCTGATGTTACATTATTTATTTATTTGTTTTCTATTTTTAAGTTTCCAAGGCTTTTGCTGTCACTAACCTGAGGTTGAAATTTTGTTACTGACTCTGAAGTGCAATCATAATTGGTTCTTGTTTACATTCTCTAACATCTGTTAATGTTGGTTTGATTTAAAACGCTTTGAGTTTTTGTTACATTCTTTATCATCAGCTTTTACAGTCTGAGGGTTGAACTGAACAGTCTCTATTTGTCTAGCTTATCAACACATGGACATGAGTTTTATGTATGAGTGGTTCTTTATGGAGAAAACTACTGAATTCCATTAATCCCAAACCTGTTCGCCTGTATTCTGTCACAGAAAAAGCATCTGTTAAGGCCTTACTGAAATCTCATTTCATCACAATCGCTGTTTACCACTGAAGGCTCATCAAAATGAAATATGTACTGTGCCTCGGTGTATTTAAGCTATTTTTATTCTTTTTGTATTGTAATTCCATCATTCATATGAAGTGTAATTGTTTTGGGTACTAAGGAGAATAGTTTGCTTCTTATAAAAGGTAAACAGCTACTAGGTATGATTGAGGTCACACACAGTTGTCATGTCTGTCATCTCACATGTCCCTGTATCTGTGACGCTAATACCACAACAACAGATGTTGTTTCCACAGGGCTTCTTAATTTCACCTATTTATTTGTCTACTGAACAAGCGCTGGGCTGCTACAGTCATAGCAGATGGATGCACTGCTGGTACTAAGATGAATAGATGTTCTGTCTCCTACCTGTGAGCAGAATCACCTGTTTCTGTTTAGGTTTACATCCATGTTTATTAAGCAGCTTCAGTATTACACGTTTGTATTCATGGTACAGCCCTTAATTGCACACACTTTTAATGGTCTTTATCATACGACAATCAATTTTGTCTTTTCTGTTTTTATATCTTGTCACTTTTTAAAGTCAAACTTTCAGACGTTTGATTGTTACATTGTAAAATACTCAAACACAGCTGAGACATAGTGCTACTGTATTTATGGAATGTCAAGAACACTTCATATTTTAATTTTTGTTATGATCCCACTGACTAACTGGTTTAGCAACGTTCTTGTTATTTCTGCTGCTGTGAAAGTTGTTCTTTAGTTCTGAGGAATGTGATCTCTCTTGGACATGAAGCCAAAATCTCCTGATACTGAATGTACTCTGGTTGGCTTTGAAATGTACATTTCTGAAGCCTGTAATGGCGTACAGTGCACTAACAAGGCCATGGAACCTTGATTGCCTTCAAAGTATTTGATGTTTCCAAAGAGATCAGTATGTCTGGGTGTCTTCTTTGCTCGTCCTTTCTATTAGTCTTAAACACTTGGACATTTTTGCCATGGATGTGTGCTGACATCACACAGATGGTGGGATTTTCTCATTGGAAGAATGGTTTCTGACCTGCATACAAGTGTAAATCCAAAAATGGCCAAAAATCTCGGAGTATTATGATACTTATTTAAGGCTGGTGTTGATGAGATTTCCATTTCAGAAAATCTTCCACAGCTGCCTTCCTACGTATGCTGAGGTGTAAACTGTCTCCTCGTGTTACAGGCTTGTCAATAGCTTTAATTAGTCTGTTTTGTTACTTAGCAGGATGTTCATGGACCTTAGGCTCTGAATACTTCCACTGTACATACTGTAAAGTCACTTTGTTATATTACTTCACCTTTTGACTTTTTGCACATTTTCTGTGCTGTCAAATGTTTGAAATGTGCTTCCTGGGGATTTCTGTCTGAGGTTCAGGCAAAGTAAGAGCTAAGGCGAAATAAATTTCAGAATTGGTAATAAAGTTTAATTATCAAATGAAATGCTTCTACAGTATGACATTCATTTAACTAAGAGGTTCCTAAATGTGTTTTTTTTTTTCCTGTGACCCTGAAAAGAACTGTGTCAAAGACTGGGGGCTCCACTGTCCCTGAAGGTGGTCTAATGTTGCACACAGCCACACTCTCACTAACACGGCTTTACCAACACTGACATGGAAGCAACACAAAAACCAAAAGAACACAATATTAACCCCTAAAATAAAAAAGTATGGTGTATTTTAAAAGCCTGGAAGGCACCAAAATGATGCATATTTGCACATTTATAAATGTTTTAAATGTTACGTCATGACTCTGCTTAAATGTTTTGGATCATCAAACCAATTTTAATATCTAACAAAGACAACCCAAGTAAATAGAAAATTCAGTTTCTAAATGATGATTTTATTTATTAAGGGGGAAAAAATCCAGACCTATCTGTCCCTGTGTGAAACAGTAATATCCCCCCTGAACCTAATAACTGGTTGTTCCATCCTTGGCAGCAATAACTGAAATCAAGCGTTTGTGATAACTGGTGATGAGTCTTTCTCATCGCTGTGGAGGAATGTTGTCCCACTCTTCTTCACAGAATTGTTTTAACTCAGCCATATTGGAGGGTTTTCCAGCATGAACTGCCAGTTTAAGGTCACACCACAGCATCTCAGCTGGATTTAAGTCCGGACTTTGACCCGGCCACTCAAAAACCTTCACTTAGTTTTTCTGCCACTCAGAGGTGGACTTGCTGGTGTGTTCTGGATTCTTGTCCTGTTGTATAACCTAAGTCTGTTTTGCTTGAGGGCATGAACTGATGGCCAGACGTTGCTCTTCAGGATTTTCTGGTAGACAGCAGAATTTATTGTTCCATCAATCACAGCAAGTGGTCCAGGTCCTGGTCCAGACCATCACACTGCCACCACAATGGTTGACTGTTGGTCTGATGCTCTCTTGATGAAATGCTCAGGTAGTTTCCCGATGTAACGGACAGACGGTTCAGCTTTTGTCCCATCAGTCCACAGAGTATATTCCCAGAAGTCTTGGGGATCATCAGGATGTGTTGAGTCAAATGTGGGACGAGCCTTTGTGTTCCTTTTGGTCAGCAGTGGTTTTGGCCTTGGAACTCTCCCCCAGTACCTAGCTGTTTCTCAGAGTCCAGGATCCTTCCTCTGTGGGAAGGATCTTCCTGAGTCAGGACCCTTGCAGGCAAGGCCTGAGCCCTCCCTGGCAACTCTTGAACACCCATTTGGAACAGGCTGGCGAGTGTGCATGATAACGCCATAGGAAGGGTCATGCCCATATACGCAGTGGTGGCCAGGATCAAATAGGAGGGGTGCTAACAACAACTTTCACAAGTTTTACCCAGCGCTATCTAATAAGCTATCACATCATTGTATAATCATATTGATCATTTAACATAATCATATAATCTAATCATATAATATGGCGCTACTTTTACCCGTCCAGCTTTACTTTGATGATATGAATTAATGATGAAAACATATTTATGGTGGAAACAGGACATTTGAAACTGTATTGAGCACTCTAGGACCTGGCTTTCTCCTAATATTTATTTTATAAGAGACGGAAAACAATGCGCATTAGATTGTGGGTAATTCCTGCGAGTGGAGGATACCCGTGCATCCTTGGAAAAGTTTGGAGGATCCTGGACATTGGAACAGTCCTCCCATAGCAGTCGCTGCCGTAGTATCCTCCAAAAACGACCGTTCATGGAGCCGTCATTGGTTTTAAGAAACAGCTCCTTTATTATTGTTGAATCATGACCTCTGACCTTAACTGAGTCAGTGAGGCCTGCAGGTCTTTAGATGTGGTTCTGGGTTCTTTTGGGAGCTCCTGGATGAGTCTATGAGCTCTTTGAGTCATTTTGGTATAACATTAACTGTTTCTCATCTGTTCTTGAATTTCTTTGGCTCAGTGATGATTTTTTCACGTGGGTCAGGTGGGTTTGGATGACTTTTTTTTCCTTAATAAATGAAATCATTATTTAAAAACTTCATTTTGTATTTTCTGGTGTTAACATTAGAATTTGTACGATGGTCTGAAACATTTAAATGTGACAAATATGCAAAAGAAAAAGAAATCATGAAAAGTTAAGCCTTTTTTGCAGCACTGGTTGGTACCAAAGTTCCCTAGAGCCCTTCGCTTTATTCTGACAAGAGAATTTAAAAAGTAAGGTCTAGTTATGATTGAAACGTACAAGTGATTCCTACAGTTGGATTTATTTTCTGTCATTAAGATGTTTGTGTTTCTTCATGCATCAGTCTGGGGGAATTCCTTTGAGTACAAGAGTATATAACGAAGCGTTCTGCATCCTTACAGCCTGCCCTCCTCACCTCTTCGTCTGATATCTAATTAATTCAAGTGATTGATTATGCGAGCCAATGTTAATTCTTAGAGGCCAGTTTTCTATCACACAGTCCACGGCCTGTTATTAGACTTAGGACTGGTTTGTGACTGCAGGAAAGTGTTGGTATTTTGTACGTGAAAGTCTGCCCTCTTCCATCATACAGTGCAAGGGGAGATTTTATTTTCCATATTGATGAAGCACACATTGAACCTCTTGATGGAGATGACATAAAGCTCGACTTGGATCTTACAATCCCTCTCTGGCAGTCTTTAAAGTCTTCTACTGATAATATGATTCTGCTTGCCATAGGCCACATACAGATGCCAGACACTAAGACTTAAGCTCCCACTAAATCCCCTGACGGTGCTTGTAATGTGGCACACAGTTTTGGAGGAAATGATGACTGTGTTTATAAATGATTTCACCAGAGAGCAAAGTTTCATTCAGCGCACAAAAGCTGGTGCAAAGAAGCCGGTCCGAACAAACACATGAGTCGATGTTAGTGCCCTGACATAACAGAGACACAGAAGAAATCTGGACCTAAAGAAAAACAAAAATAATGTGTCTACTGCAGCTAGTATTCTAGGGCAGGGGTTCTCAACCTTTTCAGCCGGGGACCCCCAAAATAAAGGTGTTAGAGAACCTGGATGGAAAATTGATGTAAACTGGTGCAAAATGGTTAACTGAGAAAGAAAAATTAGGCAGATATTGGCAGAAATTGATTAAACTACCAAAATTGGGCATATTGTGAAAATGGTGAAATGTGGTTAAAATGGGAAACATTGGGTGTAAATGTGTTTAAAGGTGGCAATAATGGGTGAACAAAGGCAGCATCAAGCTTAAGTGGCAAGAATTGTTTTAGAAGTGACAAAAACAGGCAGAAAAAAAGTGGTGGAAAGAGTTTTAAACTGACAAAAGAGGTGTTAAATGTCAAAAATGCATTCAAATTGGGGGGGGGGGGGGGTGAAAAAGGGTAAAATAAAGTGACAAAATTGGTATAAAGTGGCAAAAAGTGTGATTTTAAAAATATTCTTAGTTTTTTAGGGCAGGGGTTTTCAAAGTGTAGGAAAGTGAGCCTCCTTAGAGAAAATACTTTATTCCATGGACCATCACCAACATAAAAAATACGATCTTAACTTTATTTTCAAACATTTATGTCTCATCTTTAAGCATTTTTATTTTAACATTCGATATTTTGTTCAGAATATATTCTTAAACATCCATCTCTCCAAGGCAATCAGTGATTTGGTTTCAGTGATGAACTTATTGCCACAACGACCTGATTTTGATGCTCTACTCTCTTATTCAGTGGGAACTATGAGTTTGCATCTATGCAGATGATGCAGGATTGCATAACAACAGATCATCCCCTTCCTTCAGCCTTGCCTGGTAATCATTTTTGGTCATTGTTGGTGCAAAAATCTGCACTCGCGCAGGCCGTCTTAGTGTTTATGGCACCAAAATTCTCAGTTACCCTCAGTGACCCAAATTCCTTTTACTTCATGTTAAAAAAAATCCCCTGGTTTGGTCGCTAGTCTCTCCCAGGGCTTAAACAGCCTTACGCTGCTGTTAGCGTGTACATTTTTGCTAATGAAACACTGTGGCCATTGGGCATCATCAGGACTAATGCAGGTAACTCCTAACTTTAATAGTTATCTTGACATGAACTATAATTCTGCCCAGTTTTCCCCATGAAAAACAGAAGTTAGCAAAGCAAATCACCTTTTTGTGGTTTATGGTTCCGCTGAAGTCCTGGGGCGCCCCCAGGGGAGGTCTGCCTCACACTTTGAAAACCACTATTTTAGGGCATCTGGAGACCCCCTCTCAGTGTCTCGTGATCCCAAAGGGGGTCCTACCTCAAGGTTGAGAACCCTCCATTCTAGGGATGAAAAATTAACAGATGATGGATTCTGAATTTCTGTCAGCTCTGCATTAAAACTAAGCTTCCATCTGTAACATCTTAGATGTAATTGTGACTAAAAGTTTGGATTTAAGCCTTAAAGGTTTTAAATGTGTCCTTTTTTATTATTATTGTCCACACTGGTGTGTGAGGGGTGTGTATTATCATGTAAGAGCACAACTCTGTCAACTCTGCACATTAGAACATGCAATAAACCAGTTTGATAATACATTCTTCATTTTTATCTATTTACAACAGAAATGCCATTTTTTTCCTTAAGTTTAAATGAAACAACAAGGCAACAGAGGCAACCATAGCCATCATACAAATAAAAAGAGTTTATTTCCTTTCAAAAAGATGTCAGAAAGTGCAAATAACATGAAGCGACAGCCGTTTATATGAAGTTAATTTGGAGATAATTCTGTCAGCTGACAGAATTGGCAGCATGCGTCATGATTAATTTTTTATCTTCCTGTGTTAACTTGCAGTCTGCCTAGGGAGACACTGAACACAAATAAGTGTGTAATTGGGCTTTATGTAGGTGTCACCTGTTGTATTCATAAGCTAATTGGCAGACTCATTGTTATCCTTACACATTCATGGTAGGATCACATTTCACAGATCCCAGCTTTTGTGCGGCAGCGGCACGTGTCATCTGAGTGCCACCTCACAGATAAAAGCCAATTAGTTCACTCTGCATTATATCATATTGCAGTAATTTGAGGAAATATCCAGCAAATGCACGATGTGAGATTCTGCAGAAGCTTGCCATAAAGGACCACCCACAGGTCACCTGTACTCTGTTTAAATATGGATGGGCGTCGTAGCAGGGATCAGTGTCACCCTGCACGCGTCTGGAAATGGAGGTGCCTCCGGCTATCGAGGAGAAACTTATATGAGGAAAAAATTCAGCAGATGGATGGGGTGTTTTTAGGCGAAAAACCAGACCTATTAGGGCAGCTGGCCTGAACTTGTTGGATGGTCGAGGGCCAGATGTCAAGGTTAACCCCTCAAATTCTCCTGGGTATCAGACTCCACCCACTCCTCTAAGGCAGGACTCTTTGTCGGACAGTTAACTAATCTGAATAGGTGCTTGAGATAAATCAGGTGTCAAACGTGCTGCTGAGCCCGTGCTGTGCATTGTATTGATGGTATTGTCTCCTTTGATAGCTGCCACGAGTCTGGTGTCAGATAAACAAAGCCAGATGACAACCAGAGCCTAGAGAGAGTCTGTCAGCAAACACAGCTGAAAGACGCACACTTCAATTCATCTGGTCAAAGGAAATATTCAAAGGTACTGTGTGCACCCATATTAAAGTATTTTGTTATAAAACAAGACAGTTTTAAAGAATAAAAAACTATCCCTGTCTCTTTGTCTCTCAATTTGAACATTTCCCCCCACATGATCAGAAGATCTGACACAGAAACCAATAAGATAGTATTTAACAGTCTGTTTTAACAGTTACTCTTATAAATAAATAGATAAATAAAACACTGGCAGTGGGGATGCCTGTAGTTTAACATCATTTTCCCTTTGACTGTATCACACACGCACAGTGGCTCTCAACCTTGGGGTCGCAAGACACTGAGAGGGGGTCTCCAGATGCCCTAAAAAATGACACTGTGCCACTTTAAACCAATTTTGACAAATTTTTTACCCCTTTTCATCAGTTTTTCCCACCAATTTTAACACATTTTCTGCCATTTAAGACATATTTTGGTCAGTTTTAAACTCTTTCCACCACTTTTTTTCTGCCTGTTTTTGCCACTTCTATAACCTTGCAAAGCAGATGGATATGCCTGTTTCCTTTTTTTTTTTTTTTTTAACTGGCGAATCCATCTTGCAAAGCTCCCATCTGAACAGTTTGGGCCTGGTTAGAAAGTGACAGGACCAATCAGCAACGAGGGGCAGTACTTTGAGGCGCAGCAGAGTCATGACGTAAACATGCAGCAACAAGATCTGGTGCAGTTATGGAGGAAGAGATTAGCGTGGATGTTGCTAACGCGCCAGTTTTATCAGAACTTGACAACATTTCAAAGAACAAAGAACAGCAGTGAGTTGTTTTCTTTTCAAAAACCACAAAAGTCGAGTACTTACATGTCTACAGTCGCCATGTTTCGCGTTACTCCTCAGTAGCTGCGCACGCGCAGCTTGCTAGCGGACACGTCATGTGCTTTGTTGCTCTGATTGGCCAGTAGAGATGTGACGGACAGAACGTTCACCTAATCATACTCCAAGGATTTATCAAAGCCTCAGCCTTTTCTCAAACGTTTCCTATTGAAGCTTTCCCAGATGGATGTGTGAAACAAATCCAAAAAGTTGCAAAAATTGGCTAGATGAAGTAGGAAAATGGGGTTCAAAAGTGTAAAAAATGGGCATAGAGTGGGAAAAAGTGGCATCAATGAACAGAAACAGTGGTGAAAAGGGGTTAAAAAGCTCCTATTTCACTGGTCCACCACTGGTTTCAAGACTGGAAAGTAAATGTATTTTCCAATAATAGATGATAACTAGAAAAGCACTCCGAGAGCACAGACCTCTGCCATCAGCCCTATCTCTCAATAGTGAAGAATCTAATTTGCCAATTACTCCCTCCCCGGTGGGGTGGAGACATGGTGAGGCAAAGCATTGGCTTGGCTATGTGTGGAAGTCATGGCAGAGGGTGAATATTCCTCTATTCCTCCCAGCATTGTGAGTATTCTTGCTACAATTCGCTGTCTTTCTCTCAGTTACGCTCTGACTCGTCTCCTTGACCGGGTGTGCGTCTTTCAAACTCTATAAACTCAAAACTTTGAATAGAAAGACACCAAAAACTGCTGCTGGGATTGAAGTTACCCATGTCCGCCATCTCCTGGTGTAAAGTGGTAACAGCGCAGACCTCTGCCATTAGCGCTATCTCCCAATAGTACAGAATCCTTTAAAAAAATTCCTGGATCCAGACGGGGATCTGGATCAGTCCCAAAATCTGACCAGTTGTTCCTTATGCCGTTTCAGACATTTCCTAAAAATTTCATGAAAATCCATCCATGACTTTTTTAGTTATGTTGCTAACAAACAAACAAACTAACAAACAAACAAACTAACAAACAAACAAACCCACCCAATCACATAACCTCCTTGGCCTTGGCGGAGGTAATAAATGAACCACAAAAGCCCAACCTGACATAAAGGTAACATTTCCTGTCCATGACATTAAAGATAAGTGTAATTTTTAAAGTCAGAAATGTGTTGTACATGGTCTACTGAGTCTGTTTAATGCCCCGCTATAATTTTGCTATGAGGAGAAATGGGTGTGGGCTCTTCTGGGTTAAACTGTAATATCATAGCTGCTGTTGGAACTTCTGTGATATCTGTTCTAGAAACAGGTTGCGCTTGTAGGAGCTGATTAGCGACTCCTCTCTCCATCGCTGTCTGATTAGCACGAGCCTCGGACTTATCAGCTAAAAGCTAAAAATATGAGCTGTCAGCAACGATGCGTTTATGTTTGGCAATTTATGGCCTGCAACTTCCACCGCAAAGAAGTCTCATTGTGGTTTTATCAGCAGTGAAGATTCAGATTTATAATGATTAGCAGATGAGTCCTTTAAACAGAGTCTGTGGTACGATTCTATGTATGCTACACATTTTTCTGTGTTGAGGGAAGCTGAAGTTTCTCTAATAGCCTATTAGAAATATTCACTGTGTGTGATGTAATTGCGTAGAGGTTGTTCCACGAGCATACGTTTACATTTCAGCTGTGATTTGTGATCATCACAGCAGGATCACCCAGCAGCAGGCCGGCCCTCACCGCTCCACTCATGCATAGTTGTAGTTTGCAGTGGATAGATCACATTAAAACTTCATTGCAATCGCTGGGTAAAACCATCCTAAAACCAGAGTAATACAATCAATCAATCAGTCATCTCTTGACTTCACAGCACAGGAGAGCTCTGCAGGAATGCTGCTAAGCTGCAGATGTACCAGCCAAATTACTCCAGAGGGGAATTACCAGGCCATAAATCCAGACGTCAGGAGAAAGGCTGTAGCCTATTTCACGGTGAAAAAAAATCCATGCAACTTGTTTCCATTACTTACATAAAGGATGCTTATGGTGCAGGGCTCAAACTAGTGCAGGTAACAGATCTAGACATGTGTGCATCCCAACATGGCCTCGACCCTCTGGGACTTTTGAAAAACGTCACGACATTATGGTCATTTACCACATCCCCAACGTCACTGTTTGTTCATCTCCTTCTTAAATCCTGATCTTCAGTTAAACTGAGGAAAGTTCTGACTCCCTGAAAGCCTGCTGTTCATTCCTCAGTGTTACCTGCTTTTAAAAATCGATCATCATTACATGTGGATTTTCAGATTAAATGTTTTTAGCCAAACAAAACATTCTTTTGTCTGTTTTATTGGTGAAATTCTTGTGTAAGTAGAAGGCAAACAACAGCCAGCCAGCCTTGTCAACATGACACATTAACCACTGGCATCAGATCATTGGCAGGCATTGGGCTTCATTATTGCTAATTAAGATGTATAAATATGCTGTCTGGCAGATGACTTGTCGCTTGCAATGAGCCATTTTTTCCAATCAAACTCAAAAAGTGCCAAGGCAGACAAGGTGAGGGCACAACTGCTGGTAGTGATGCTGCAGTATGTACTCTGTGGGCACATTTCAGCTCTGCTGGCATACATCTGACTGATGCCTTTGGGTGCCAGCAGCTAAACAAGCCCAGGTTTGAGGGAAGCTTGTTGTTTATTTGGTTTGAGCTCAGTGAAGTCTGCCAATGTCTTTGAGTGTCTGGCCTCAGTGTCTTCTATACAGAGCTCCTTGTTGAGACAAGGAGCACTCTGGTCATCAAACAGATGATGGCGATGGACTGTTTACAGTTGGAGGCATGACAAAGAGAAAATTACATCACTGCCTACTGTACTAAAAATCACCACAGTTTCCTGAATGCATCATGACTCATTGTGCTTCTGAGTGATCAGAGAGGAAATGTCAGCTTGTCTTTTGCCCTCTTCTTAAAGTTGAGTATCTTTTGTTAAATGTCAGTCTGGAAGTATTGGGATGAAACAGGAACTGCATTTATCTTTAGTAATATCCATCTTTATTAGATAACTCCATTCTAAACAGGCTAAATACTCCAATGCACTTAGAAAGTGATGCTTGCTAATGCTGATGTAGATGATGGATGGTACTGATGCTGATAGGAATATTCCTGACAATGAGGATTTTGATGTAAAACTGTTGATGATGATGATTACAGTCATAGAAGTGGGAAGTCTTAGTGGCTAGGTCACGCCTCAGGTACATGGGCAGCCAGGGTACTGGCTACACTCTCTCATCCCTGTGCATTTATTATGCACCTTCATTTATGGTGATTAATGCATTAATGCAGTTATTCTTGCAATTAATGCAATAACAATAACAATCTTTTCCATTCCTGTGCATTCTGTACACTGTCAGTAGGGGAGAGTGGGGTGAGTTGTGCCAGTTTTTACTCAAAGTGACTTTAAAGAGAAGCCATGACAGTAATGCCTCCAACTTAAGTATGTACACATATATCAGGATGTGGTGCATCCCTGGGAACAATAACTTTGGATGTGAAATAAAATGTTTAAGAAATATAGCTTTTGCAATAAAAGGTGGTCTCATGGCACAACTTGCCCCCGGTGTGGGGTAAGTTGTGCCTTTGGGGAGAATATGTTGGGGTAAATTGTGCCAGTCATTATTGAAGATTGTTGAAGAAAAACAGAACATTTTAATCTCATAAACTATAATGCTATATAAAAGCAAGACAAATTCAATACCAAATTACTCATTTAGGGTATATTTAGATATCGTCACCCTATTAAACTAATGGCATAAGTCATATTTTCTAGTTTTTGGGAAAACACTAAAAACTTAAATACACATTATATGATATTTGTGAATAATTTCAGGCAAAAAGGCTTTGGCAATAGATGCCTGTTGACATACATAGAGCACTGTCAGTTATGTAACATATGAGAATAAAGTGATTTAGGCCAATTTCTGAACATCTCATTGTGACTTAGGCCACTTAAAAACTAAATAAAACTGATCTGTAATAACAGTGCAAACTCAAAACTGAAATCAGTGTTTGCTAAATTAAACAAATGGCAGGTAAATCAAACACTGATGAGGCATGCCCATCTCCTCACTCCTCCAGCCGTTCTTGGCCCTTCTTTGTTGGGCTCTAGGTGTGTAGGTTTCGGTGTGTGGTTGTGTGGATTTGTTAGGGTGGGTGTGTCTCTGGGTGTGTGGGTCTGGGTGAGAGGGTGTGTGGGTTAGGGTCTAGGTCTGTTGGTCTGGGATTTGTGTCTCTGGGTGTGTGGGTCTGGATTTGTGGGTATTTGGGTCTGGTTGTGTGGGTGTCAGGGTTTGGGTGTGTCTGTGGGTCTGGGTTTGTGGGTGTGCCACTGGCACAACTTAACCCAGGCCCTTTGGCACAAATCACCCCAGCCCCACCATTTTGAAAAACTAGCATGATCCAGCAGTTTAGAGCTAACATCATGCTAACTGTAGACTCATTATGTAGCCTACTAAAGCACTGAAACATGTGAAATGTTTTCAAACTTGTCTGTAATTGCTCAGACACAAGAATAAAAAAACCTTGATCATAGAAATTTTACTTTGAAAGACAAAAAAATAAATAAATAAATAAAACGTTTTTTGAGCTAAAATGTGCTTACCTCTCATGCCATGTGTCTCTCTTTTATGCAGGATGAGTAAAATGGATGGGTCTTCAAAAATATGTGGTCACATGACAAATTTCTTCTGTGGTTTTCTAGAAACAAGGGTGGCACTACTTCCCCCCGGCATCGACCATCATCAGGAACGACTGCAGAATTTAAACAGTTCAACAGACTGAATATATGAACAAAGGTCCTGCCTTTGTACTTAATGATCCAGTCAGAAGACGGTTTGAAGTGGTGATCACCTGAAGCTGCTTAGTTAGTTCACTGTCTTTCATCAGCACATTTAATAGATCAGTTGACTTATATAAAGAAGGTGCTAATTTCTTTGAAACTCTGACTAATTATTAATTAAAACTATGACTAAAAATGTTCTTCCACAGCCTTTTTCCCATGTTTTCCTCAGACATTAAAAATCCATGATATTTCTCTATGTGGGTAAATCTGTCAACAGTGCCTCTGTATCTCTTCTGCCTCTCAGCTGTAGAAAGCAGGGACCCAGGTTTGCAGGGTGGATAGAGCACTCTACCGTGATTTTATACAAGATTAATGCATGAGAATAAATACTTGGACTGAAAGAAAACACTAAAATATGAGGACTTTTTATGGACTAAAACTAAACTTACCTTTTGTCAGTTTTAGTCATCAAAGATCTATTTTTGGCTAGTCTTAGTCTAGATTTTGTCATGGAGAAAAGGCTGTGGACGAACATCTTCAGTCATAGTTTTAGGCCCTGTCCACATGGAGATGAATTCAGGAGTATACACAAAAGTATTTTGTCATATCGGCGTTTCATTCACATGGAAACAGCGTTTTGGGAGGCTGTAAGTGTTACTTTTTGAAACCAGGTCCCAGAGTGAACAAATCTGTAAATGCTTACCATTTTGTCTCTGTGTGGACAGCCAACCGCATCTTTCTTGAATCGATTACGTCAAACATAACGTAGCCCACTTACCCTGCATGCGCAAATCAAACCAAAACAACAATGGCGGATTACAGGAGTGTTCATGCTGCAGAAGCTACTGAGCTTGTTATAGCTTTTACAGCGAAATCTGATTCTCCTCTACCACCACGGAGAACAGCAGACACCAGATGTTCTTAAATCCAACGGAGAGAACAACCAGAAGGGCAACTAGAAGGAAGTTTGTGTCAGTTTTCTGTAATCTTCTCTTTTTTGGTGCATTACAGCGCCACTCACAGGCTTGGTATATATACTACAGCGTTTTCAGTCGTTTTCACCGGTTTCTTCGTTACAAGGACATTTCCTGAAATGATCCCATGTTTATGAAAAACTTTTTCAAAACTAAATGGAAATGTAACGTTTTTGTCTTCGTGTGGACAAGGCCTTAATTGAAGAAATGAACACTGATATACACACAGAGGGGCGGAGCCAGACATGATAAATATCTTAGGCCAAGCCCAAACAAAAAGATGGCCAATGGGGCCGTGTGCCTAGAAATGTATTGCTTGGTGGGCAGTTGTTTGCATTATTTTTTACACAATTTTTACCAAAGTTTAGATTTGAAATGCCCCCAGACATCTAAAAATGATGCAGTTCAACCTAGAAACAAATCCTTGAGTGCTAACATCAGTTTTTCTTACTCTAACTGGGTTTAAGTGTCATTTCCATTCCTAAATCATGATACACCATGTTGAGGTTCAATCATTTTCACTTCTGCCTCCTAAAGATGTAATCTACCTTTAAAACAATTTAAAGAGACCATCTCCCCAAGACATGCATTTTCCTGCAGAAGATTCCAGGTTGCAGGAGCAGCATGTAAATGCTGACACTGTGCTAACAGCATCAGTGTGTGAATGTGGAGTGATGGCTGAGTTTAGAAAAGTGCTTTGAGTGTCGGAGTGGAGGAGTCCATTCAGCATTCAAAGACCAAACCAAATCAAACTGTTGTTTCCAGAGAGCTGACTGGTGTGGATGTAAAGATCTGCACCACAGTGGAGCTTTTTCTCTTCTTCTAGCTCTTCTTAAGATTAAACTGTTTCACTGTTTTCCAAATGCAAAATAAAACGTCTGTGTCTAATAATTAAGATTGTGCTGTGCATGAGAGCCCTAACTTACAAGCACATTACTGTAAATGAGGGTCAGTGAACAAAGCCTGTTATTCCTCTGCGGTGTCTAATTAAGAAATAGAACAATTAACCAATTGACCAATTAAAACAATCCTTTAATCTGCAAAAAGTGATTGTCAGGAAAGATCTTTGAGTGTTTCATGGCTGTGAAAAGGGAAGCTCCATGGGCGCTGGAGACTCCAGAAGATTTAAAAGGTCTTTGATCTAATTAATCTGAGATAAATAACCGTTTATTACAAAATTGCTCATAGAGAGGATTACAGAGCTAGAAAATACAAAGAATAGGTGTTTCAGAGGGAAGGAATATCTTTCTGGTGCCTCAGCCATTCTCTATGTGTCTTTTTCTTCTGTCCTCCACATTAGCACGTTTTCTGATAACAGCATCTGTCTAAACTTTAGACGGAGAGAAAGTCAGCTTTGTTAGATTCAGCAGGATCATATTGGCAGATCTCTCAGTCCTCTTTAAACCTTTCCCTAATATTTATTATACAGTCTTTTATTTTTATTTATTTATTTATTTTTTTTACCAGCCTGGCTTACTTTAAAAATACTGTTACAATAAAATCCCTTATTTATTTATTTATTTAGTTTTATCTATCTATCTATCTATCTATCTATCTATCTATCTACCTACCTACCTACCTACCTACCTACCTATCTATCTATCTATCTATCTATCTATCTATCTATCTATCTATCTACCTACCTACCTATCTACCTATCTATCTATCTATCTATCTATCTATCTATCTATCTATCTATCTATCTATCTATCTATCTATCTATCTACCTACCTACCTACCTACCTACCTACCTACCTATCTACCTATCTATCTATCTATCTATCTATCTATCTATCTATCTATCTATCTATCTACCTACCTACCTATCTACCTATCTATCTATCTATCTATCTATCTATCTATCTATCTATCTATCTACCTATCTATCTATCTATCTATCTATCTATCTATCTATCTATCTATCTATCTACCTACCTACCTACCTACCTACCTACCTACCTACCTACCTATCTATCTATCTATCTATCTATCTATCTATCTATCTATCTATCATTTCTGTTAGAGTACTTCTTGGTCTTTGTCACATAAGGATTTACAAGTAGACGAAAAATATGTGACTTTTCAGACTAACAAGCACAGCAATTACAAAACATAATTTTAATAAATCTATTTATGATCCAAATTCAAGGATCACTTTGCACAGACATAATATGCAACGGGAGGCTGGCCAGACGTCTGTGGAACCGCCATGTTGCCAGAGGCAAGTCGCTATGCCATTCAATACAGTAGACAAGGATTGTGCACGTTTTCCGAATAAAAAGCTCAAAAGATCAGGTTAACTTGTATTTACAGTGCTTAACAAATTTATTAGACCATCCTAACCCTAACCAAAGTAAGGTTTATGTCACAGCTGCCCTAAATTAACAGCATTGGTAATTACCAAAATCATTTTTGATGTTTCTGCAATGGTTAATACACCAATATGTAGAAGCTCTTTAACCAAAATGATATTTTTAATGCTAAAATAGAATTATTATTGTTACCCATGAATTTTCAGATTTACCGATTTACAAAAAAAAACCCTGAAAAATAGTAAAGCGCATTAATATTTCTTGATTAATATGTCAAATTATAGTTATTTACTTGCATTCCTGAACAGAAAAATGAATTTTAGTGGTTGAATGTTATGCTTGATTCATTTCTGACTTTTCAGAGAAGCCCAGTGAGCCGGCTCAAATTTGGGTGAATTCAGTTTGAAATTCCTCATTCCTGTTCAAAATGGTAAAACGTGGAGAGCTCAGTGAAAATGAAAGAGTCTGCATTAAAGCACTTCATGATGCTGGATGGTCTCTGAGACAGATATGACAGGTGCTCTAATACATTTGTTCAGCACTGCACATTCAAAATAAAAATATCTCTACATATATGAAACTGTGTTATATATAAAATTATTTTATTTAAATCATGGAGGACATCTTTTCATTTAACTGAGAAAATACAAGACAGCAAATTCTGCTTTAATGTTTCACTGTCAGTTATTATTTTAATCTGGATCATTTATTATAAATTATTAGTTAAAATCCATTCAATCTCGTCATTTGAGCTTCTTATTCTAAAAACTTGCACAGTCCTTGTCTACTGTATTGAATGACTTAGTGACTTGGCTCTGGCAACGTGGCAACGACATCCAGCCAGCCAATGAGCCAATCTCCCGTCATAATTATGTCTGTGTTTATTGATACGTGAATTTGGATCATAAATCAATTAATCAAAATGAATGTAATGTAATCTCTGTGACTGTTAACCTGAAAACTCGGGGTACTACATCCAGGTACTCTTGCCATTTTCAGCCAATAAAAAGGCTTCATGCTTGAATTTTTACTTTTAATAAAGTTATTTATTTTCTTTGAACTCATTTAATTACCCATTTATTAAAAATGTATATCACAGTATAAACAGTTAAATTAATGCATTATCTACTCTTTAAAGGTTTAGACTCCAGAAATACTCACCTACTTTAAATGCTGCCTCCTATCTCTGCCTGTGTTGGACCAGAATATTCACCCAGCACAGAAATATCCTGGATGTTAAACATCCATCAGTCCAGCTCCAACATTTCAGTCTTGTTCTTGGTCTTTGATAATAACTGAACTTAAACTTTAGTCAGAGTTTTTACTGTAATAAGATCTACTTTTAGCTTGATTTAGTCTCATCTCAGAAAAAAGGAAGTCTACGGACACTTTTAGTTTTAATTTATTGTTTAAAAATATCCCTGCTTTAAAAAATCAGTTTTGAAATTCAAAATAACACAATTTAGATATGTAATAAAAACTACATTTTACTGCATTCAACTGTCAAATTTCAGTGATTGCTATCACAGAATTTAAAAAATCAGCCCTATTTTTCTTTAAATCAAATTACAAGTTATCGTGATTTTCAAACTGAGAGTAATCTTCAGTCAGGGACGTGCCCCTCTGGATGATCCCTTCCCTGACATGTAGGGTCTACAGTTTGGGATCTCCTGAGAAAACAGTCTTACACATCAGCCATGCTGATTTGAAATATTTCCTGTATTTGATGAATGTGCAGGAATAACTGTCCTTTTCCAGGCTGTGTTTGGAGAGAGTCGGCCCGGTGACTAGCAGAGGCGTGCTGAGGAGACGGCCGTCGTGGAGCAGTTGTAAGGCTCCGGGTTGGTTTGTCTGTTAGTCAGACTTTGGAACATGAAGTCCCCTCTCTTCCAGCGGTGAACCAGAACCAAGTGGAGTGAGGCTGGCGGACCACAAGAGCACCATTGTTCAGCACATTAATCAAACTGAGGAAGGGCAGGTAGCATTTCTCTAGCCCACCCCACACACACACACCCTGCCAGCCTCCATGAATGGACTGCTTTTTTAGCTGGCAGCGATTGGCCATCGGAGCTCCGAGAGGATGTGTGTCTGTTTAATTAGTGTGATGAGCTCAGCGGAGTTTATGTGCAGTGTCCGACACCAGGTATTAACCCCCTGAGTTTGACCCTGTGAGGGGGGCGGCAGACCTCAATCTTGACATCTCTCTCTCTCACTGTTCTCGCTTTCTTCCTCTTCATTAGAAAAGGACAGATTAGACAAGCCAAAGCAGGCTGGAGGAGAGGACTCAGCCTACCTTTGTTTTTCAGAGCCCGTCTCTGTGAGCTCGCCATCAGATGAAGAAAATAATTACTGCTATGATACGTCTAATTATGCTGTCATTAGGATGCTGAGCTGTTGTTAGACTCACAGCTAAAATCTGTTCCCTCTCTGCCCTGGATCCGAGCTTCTCACAAAACAGATTTCAACCCTAACGCTGTATAAATACTGATAAATAAATGTTGGACTTTATGATTGAATTAAATTCACTGGTGACTAATGATCATCTCAGAGTCTTAATAAACTAAGACAAAAATGATTTTAGTCTTACAGAAATGTGCTCTCCTCCACATAAATGCAATAATAACATGAAGATCATTCAGAGCAGCTGCCTTACACACGCCTCAGATGAGAGGGTGAACATGCTAACACCACCCTGAGTTCTCAGTCGTTTAACCACTGCAGTGTTCTCCTGACAGCTTCAGCTGCCAACTAAAAACCATGAAACCATACCAAAACATTCTTACCATGCCTGGCTTTCTACAAACCTGAAACAACCACTGCAGGCAGAATCAGAGCTCAGGATCTCATCCCTTAGACCAGTGGTTCTCAACCTGGGGTTGGGACCCCATTGGGGGTCAGGAAACACTAAGAGGGGGTCGCTAGATGCCTTAAAAATATGGAGAATACTTTTAAATGATTTTTTTCTCACCCAACTTTGTTACTATTATTTGCCACTTTTTATCGATTTTGCACAATTTTGCACAGCATTTGGGAAAGGACAGAGGCTTTGAATAAAACTCTGGACTGACTGGATGAACGTTCTGTCTGTCACATCTTTACGGGCCAATCAGAGCAACAAAACACGTGACATATCCGTGACCGAGGTGCGTGTGTGTAGCTACAGAAGAATAACGTGAACCATGGCGACTGTAGACATGTCAGTACTTGACTTTTGTGGTTTTTGAAAAGAAAACAACTCACTGCTGTTCTTTGTTCTTCTTTTAATGAAGAAATGTCAACAAGTTCTGATAAAACTGGCGCTTTAGCAGCATCCACACCAATGGTTTCTGCCATAATTGCACCAGCTTCTTGTTGCTGCTTGTTTATGTCACAACTCTGCTGCGCCCGAAAGTACTGCCCCTTGTTGCTGATTGGTCCTGTCACTTTCTTTTTTAAGATTTATTTTTGGCCTTTTTTAGATAGGACAGTGGATAGAGTTGGAAACAGGGAAGAGAGCGGGGAGAGACATGCAGGAAATAGTGCCATGGGCCGGACTCGAACCCGGGTCGCCTGCGCACATGGTGCGTGCCTCAACCACTCGACTACCGGGGTCCTGTCACTTTCTAACAGGCCCAAACGGTTCAGACGGGAGCTTTGCAAGATGGATTCACCGGTGAGAAACACAGAAACGGGCGTATTCATCTGCTTTGCAAGGTTAACACTTTACTCCATTTCTGACACATTTTAACCCATTTTTATCCCTTTTACCAACACATTTTTACCAATCGAAACCCATTTTTATCAATTTTAAACCCATTGCAGCACTTTTTACTCCCTGATTTCCACTTCTTAATCCATTCTTGCCACTGTCCGTATATTGTTGCACCTGTTGACCCATTATTGCAACTATCAACCCCTCTTTTTCCACTGTTATCAAATTTATGCCACTTCTAACCCATTTCTGCTACTTCTAAAGTCCCATTTAACCAACTTTGCCAACACTGTTTTTGGACATTTTTTTACTAATTTAATTCTGTTTTTAAGCAAAAGGGATTTACATTTAAGATGAATATATACAACAGCACAACTAACTTAAAAAAAAGATATGTGTAGCTATGTTAAGAGTGGTTTTTATTCGGGTTAAATATAAAATGTG
Organism: Cheilinus undulatus; assembly: GCF_018320785.1. Lineage (NCBI taxonomy): Eukaryota > Metazoa > Chordata > Actinopteri > Labriformes > Labridae > Cheilinus > Cheilinus undulatus. Next base: position 2,262,092 of record NC_054870.1, read on the forward strand.
GATGAGGATATCTAGCTAACTGTACAATGGACCCCGATTTTCCTGACCTCCATGGGCCCCCAGTTTGGCTGGGTCCCAGAAAGCCCTCCTACTAATCCCCTCTTAAGGGCAGCCCTGTCTACACAACTGTTCTAGCATGTGCATGGCTGTATTCATCCACCTTCAGGTACAGTGGGGGTCCACAGGCTCTGGCACCTTTGTTTTGGGGGTTGCAGGCTGAAAAGGTTGAGGAAGAGGGGATGAGGCTCTTCACTATATCAGAGGGGATAACACGGCCACTGCAGGGCTTCTACTTCAGCATTAACATGACTCTTTGGCTCATAATAGAAAGTTAATATCATGTTACGGCTTTTCTGTTTGACTGCAGGTTGTCCTGAAATACGTCAACAAAGGAGCACACATCTTAAAGTTAGAGCAGTCCTTATTTTAGCACTTTCTTTTAGATTTAGTTTAAGTCACTTTTACCCTCTGTAGTTTCAGGCCACAATCACTGAAAAACAGTTAAGTCCAGTTTTAATCTGGAAAAAAAAGTCAGTTTCAGTGACAACTTTAAGAACAAATCCTTTTCTCTATTTGTCTTTATTTGCCAAATTTATATTAACAATAATTTATGTTGATCAATACTTTAATCAATTTGAAACGAGCTAATGAACATACTGGGCATGGGCGATACCAATTTTTAAAATTTGATACGATACTGATACCAGTAAGAAGACAGAGTAAAACACTGGACTTTTAATGGGAAAACATTTCAGACTAACATAAAGACGTTTCCAGACCATCAGAGAATTTGCAGTCAGGTAAAAAATAGGGCTGTTAACATGAACACGTTAACACTTGTGATTAATCTTGAAACCTTAACACGATAAAATAATAATAACTCAATTTAATCATATGACTAAGTTTGACCACCACTTGCTCCCGTAGTCCTCTGGATGTTTACGTGTCTGGGGGTGAAGAGGTGAGAGGTCAGACACAGCCAGCAGTGATGAGTGAGGAGACAGACCCAGGTCTGCTTCATGCTGATTTTCTTTATAAAAAGCTGGAGAATGTTAGTGAAGATAAAACCAAAGCTGTGGGTACATGCTGCAGTGATGAACTGTCTTTACACTGAAGCACAACCAGTCTGAAGTTCCACCTTCAGGTAAAGCACATCTTTGCTAATGTTAGCAAAGACGCTAACAACAACATGGGATCACGCCATGGTCATACCACTCTGGTCAGCTGCTTCAGGACAGTTTTCTTCTTCAGCTGCTCAGATAAACGCTGGAAAGTGCTCCAGAACTCTGAGACAGTCCTGTTTGTTAACAATATTAATGTAGAAATCCACGCTGGAATCAGCAAAACTGAAGTTAATTAGTGAACTTTAGAGCTGAAGACAGAAAATATGATGAGTTCAGGTAACCTCAGTAAATTAGACGACTGTATTCTATTTATGGTGTGTTCAAATGTCACATACAAATGGGAAAATGTAGTTTTTGATGAGAAACTTGAATAAATACTCTGAATCTGTGTTTATATTTGAGGGATATACAATAGATGTGACAGACTGAATCAGAGCTTTTTAACTCAGAACACTTGGAGTTTAAATATTTGCCCTGATTTTGTCTTTCCACCAGACTATAGAAAGTATCGATAGAGGTATGGATGAGGACTCAGATCAATAAGAGAGTACCAATAATGTTCAGTGGTCCAAAACTCCCCCCAACACAGAACCATGAAAAGTGTCCTTCCTGGTTCAAGCTGTGAGTGATTTCTGGATGCCCTGCAAGAAGCTCACAGTTGGAACCAACAACTTACCAGGAGGGACACTTTTAACCGCTTTTCTCCCTCTTGATGAGGAATTTATTTAGTTTACCGTTTAGTAAATACATCTCTGGTGTAAGAATGTATGCACTGTGCATTAAACAGAGCTGGTTTATCTGTTTAATAAAGCTGTGAAAAAAGCATGCATGTCCTCCCAACAACTGTCTAGGTTTCTCACCAAACACTAAGAGCTGAATTTTCCTTTTCTTCCTGAACACATCATGATGATGTTTTATTCACTCAGTCATCAGCTGATCTGAAACATATCACACTTTCACTGTATCTGACCTCTTCAGTTATCTAAGTAGCCTTTGGGATCTGGAGAACCAGTTAACAGAACTTTCAGAAACAACATTAACAGGCCTGTTGAGTGGATGAGGAAACGACAACAGCAGCAGCTGAGATGATGAATCCAGATGGAATGAACAGAATTACTCAAACCTGCAGACAATCAAAGGTTCACAGTGCTGATGTACTGGCAAACAAAAATATGAGTATTCCTCAGCACATCCCTGGCAGTTTAGCCTCCTATCGTCTCACAGAAAGGGTCGTTTGGTCCTTGATGAACATTTCTGCTGATACAGTGAAAAAGTATTTGCCCTCTTTCTGGTTCCTGATGTTTTTGCACATTTATCACACTTAAATGTTTTGGCTCATTGAACCAATTTTAACATCTCGCAAAGACAAACCAAGTATCCAAATCCAAATCCAATCCAAACCTATCTGGCCCTGTGTGAAAAAGTAATTGCCCCCCTTGTTAAATCATGAGTTAACTGTGATTAACTACAGTTCTTGGAAAGCTGAGTTCAGTTTCACTGGCCACACCCAGGCCTGATTACCGCCACATTTGTTGAATCTAGAAATCCCTTAAATAGAAGCTGTCAGACAAAGTGAAGTAGGCTACAAGATCTCAGAAAGAAACGCATCATGTCACCATCCAAAGAAATTCAAGAACAAATGAGAAACAAAGTCACTGAGATCTATCAGTCTGGAAAAGGCTACAAAGACATTTCCAAGGCTTTGGGACCACGGTCAGAGCCATTATCCACAAATGGAGAAAACTGGGAACAGTGGTGAACCTTCCCACGAGTGGTCGGCCAATCAAAATGACTCCAAGAGTGCAACAACGACTCATCCAGGAGGTCACAGAAGAACCCAGAACGACACCCAAAGACCTGCAAGCCTCACTGGCCTCAGTTAAGGTCAGAGTTCATGACTCAACCACAAGAAAGATACTGGGCAACAATGGCATCATGGGAGAGTTCCAGAGTTAAACCACTGCTGACAAAAAAGAACACAAACACTCATCTCACATTTTCCAAGAAACATCCTGATGATCCCCAAGACTTCTGGAGAAATATTCTGTGGACTGACCAGACTAAAGTTGAACTTTCTGGAAGGTGTGCGTCCCGCTACATCTGGAGTAAAAATAACACAGCATTTGATAAAAAGAACATCATGCCAACAGTCAAACATGGTGGTGTCAGTGTGATGGTCTGGGGCTGCTTTGCTGCTTCAGGACCTGGACCACTTGCTGTGATTGATGGAACCATGAATTCTGCTGTCTACCAGAAAATCCTGAAGGCCAACGTCCGGCCATCAGTTCATGACCTCAAGCTCAAGAGCTCTTGGGTTATGCAGCAGGACAACAACCTGAAACACACCAGCAAGTCCACCTCTGAGTGGCCGAGTCAAAGTCCGGACTTAAATCCAGCTGAGATGCTGTGGTGTGACCTTAAACAGGCAGTTCATGCTGGAAAACCCTCCAATATGGCTGAGTTAAAACAATTCTGTGAAGAAGAGTGGGACAACATTCCTCCACAGCGATGAGAAAGACTCATCACCAGTTATCACAAACACTTGATTTCAGTTATTGCTGCCAAGGATGGAATAAGCAGTTATTAGGTTCAGAGGGAAATTACTGTTTCACACAGGGACAGATAGGTTTGGATTTTTTCCCTTAATAAATAAAATCATCATTTAGAAACTGCATTTTCTATTTACTTGGGTTGTCTTTGTTAGTGGGCAAATACTCACAGCACTGTATTTTTCATGTCTAATGGACACTGGGTTAACAGGCATTAAAGGGACATTCACTACTAAGTTTGGCAGTTATTAAGGAAAACATATCAGAGTCAGTCAATAAATGCAATGCTGAAAAAAGCCTTTTATTGCCTTATGTAGAAGCTTTAAACACGTACAGTCCATCTGGGGTTTAATGGATTAAAGGACATCTCATTCTCAGCATATATTGTAAGTGTAGTCCATCCCAGAGAGTAATGTACATTATTTTGTTGTTTGATAAACACAGACCTTTTACCCCATTTTTTTCTTCCAGGGCAGAAAAACTAAATCTGTTCCCCTTTGAAGAGTGATTCAGACTTGTATTTATTAATATCGTCCTTGCTACCCGAGAGTGAGGAACAAAGAAGTGGAGTCACAGCATGTCAGCTCTCTAAAAGGCAGTGTTTGCTACACCCCCTCTGAAAACACTTTATTAATTGGATTTAGATATTTGCAAAATGATCTATTTAATGGGATTACCACTCGTATAATGATCTTATTTATGAGGGAAGCAATCCAAGCTTTTGGGCGGGCTGATAATGCATTTCCAGCTCTTTGGCAGTTAATGTTGTGTTACAGGGAGAGATAAGTTGAAGTCCCATTGTAAGTGAAAAGGTAAGTAAGCCCGGTGAAATGAAGCTGGTTATGGATGGGCTTGAGTGGCCACACTCGCATTCCTGAGGCCTGTCTGGACTGGAGGCTCAGACCTGCTGAACTCCTTACAAGTTCAAGACCGGCGGTAGCGGGGAGGAGGGGACAGAGAGAAACAGAGCCCCCCCGCTTTACTGCAGCAGTATAATGGCCCTTTCTTACGTCTTTATCCACCTCAATATCTCAGTCGAATTTTTAAACACACCACTTAAATGCTGAAAGTTATCGCCTCTCCTCTCTTCTCCTCTCCTCTCCAGAAAATCAGATTTTATCATGTGAAAAATGGTTTCAGAAAATGTAAGGCAGAAAGGATATTTATACTTACATGTTGGGCAAAATGACATGCAGAGAATATTCTCAGTTGTTTATTGAGGCTCTTTAAATTGATGTTTCATGTTTGCCAAGATGTTTAAGCTGCTGGATCCCTCATGAAGGTTTTAGCTTTGTTTTGTATCTTTTCATATAGTTAAGATCCACTAATGCAAAAAAGTCTATATGTAAATTGACTTATTTTCTGCAGAGCATGCAGACTTTAAACATTACCATTTCAATATAACGTTTGATTTATATGTGTTTAAAAAATAGGTTATAATCTTTTACTTTAAAAGGATGTATTCTCAAATGAGATTATGCTAATAGACTGTCATTTGCATAAAACGGGTGGAAATGTTAAACCAGATTAAAAATTCTGAATATTTAAGAGTTTTATGCATGCTGTTAGTCAACAAATATATTCATTCTCCCAGAAAATATTAGAGCATAAATGTGACATTGTGGAAAGACACAGACTGAAGAGCAGCTGAAGACCAACCCCTCTGTCTAAAAGTCTAAAGTATGTCACAAACATTCCTGATGAAGCGGAGCATTATTTTAGATATTCTCTTGTTTTTGCTGCTAACTGTGTCGTTTAAACACAGGTGAAGAATGATGCATGCCGTGAGGTCTGAAGACTGTCCCTGTTGCAGGGTGTTGATCTCTGTGTCGTCTGCTTCCTGTTTTCATCTGCATCAGTGAAACTGACAGACGCTAACCCTGCAGCCTGAAGCCCTCCAGTGGGTCAGTTAGCAGATTTGTTTTGTTATAAATAAGCCTACTCCTTCACCGGAAGGACACACACACACACACACCCACCCACAGCAAAAACTGGAGTGTTGAATTCTCAGTGTCGATTTGAACACTCTAAGTGTGGTTTTAACTCCTTTCAGAGTAAACGTCCTTCAGTGTTGGAGTTATCTTAGTGTTGATCCATCCAGTGTTATTCTAGCACTGCAGAGTCAATTCACCCAAGCTCCGCCCACTACCATTTCAAATCTGTGTGCAGGGTTTTCCCATCATGCCTTTGTGTTTAGTGTTCAGGTGTGTTTTAGATCTTTTAGATGTGTTTAGATGTCTGTTGAACAGAATCACCTGGGGTGTAGCTAGGGGGTTTTGGGCCCCCAGAAAGAATATTACACAGGACTCCTCTTGACCGGCTGGCCAAGCAGCAAATGTTGCATCCTTTTCACACGTCTGCATTTAAACATATTTCTGAACCGTAATTCCCCGATGTATGAGCTGTATTTTTTACTATAGTTAAATTAAATCTACTTGCATTGTTTTGCAGTGCTGGACTACAGCATTGAGACATTTCTGAGGGAGGAGCAGAGGACCCCCAGGGTTTTACTTTACTCTGGTACAAATTACAGTCTGTTGACTGATTCATGTAGTCACTTTTGATTCAATAATGACACTTATTACTAAGAAAACTAAATATATATAAACACACTTTTCATTGAAGGCTTCCCAAGGGCCCCTGCCTACTGTGGGCCTGGGTAATCATGACCCTTTTCCCCCCTGTGCTACACCCATGGTGATCACTGCTGGGATTCCTTTGCTCGTGTTTCAGGTGAAATATTTGTTCATGTTGTTGATGTTAAACACTTCTGCACCATGAGTGTAGTCGTCTACTAAGTTGGTCACTTCCTGACTGTGGGAGTGAGTCACCTTTCATACCATGAACTGGTGCAGAGCTGCACCTTAGGACACATTTTAGCTCTGTGTTTTATTATACTGCAGATCACTGTAGTATGATGTGAGGTAGCAATTCCTATTTATTACAACTTTAAATGACTTGGCACTGTGTAAGTAATTGAATTTAAAATATGTCAGATTTACACCCAATGAAAAAGGAAATAACAATTTACTAAATGAGAAAAATAAGAAAAGGAGGATGGTTGATAGTCGTTCTTTTTTAAATATTAAACAGTCTCATTCTACTGCCAGTCTCAGAGTCACACCTCTGCTTATGCATCAAGGATTACTCCACTGCTACTGTAGACTGGCTGCAGAAATGTCTCTATTATGATGCCACTCACCACAGTGGATGGCGGAGATGATGCTAACGTTGGGGAAGACAATGCATTCAACTGAAAATTACATTCTACGTGTATTTGGAGGGAATTAAAGTTAAGGGAAAATAAGAAAAGGAATTAGCTCACTAAACATGAATTCTGTCGGACAGAGAAACTGATGAGGATCAGACTGGAAGAGGCCTCGCTCCAAACACAGGCAGGAATCTAAAAGCACAAAGAGCTTCAATTACAACATCACTGCTGACCAGAATCCATCTTTGTTCAGGAATTCATCAAAATGTTAAAATAGGCTCACCAGACAACCCAAAGAGGCATTTCTAAAAACTCTTGTTTCCAGCATCCTGACTGAGAGTCACCAAATACAGGCTAAATACATTTAACTCATCTTACAGCAAAAACAGAGAAGTCAGCTGTGAAATGGGTCAAATTACTGACACTTCCTGGCGTAGGCTTTAGTTTTTGTGCTTCTGTCACAAACTGGCAGGAATCTAATGGTAGAATTTCAGTTCAAGTTTTAAAACTTTCCGTGTAAAAAATGTGCACTACACAGATTATCATAAGGGAGAATTGTCTAGAGTTATTAAGCACTAGAATTCAGTGAGTAATGTGTATTACCATCCAGGTGGAGCTTTCAGATGCAGTAAGGTCTACGGGCTTGTTGATTGTCTTATTTACCTTTTTTCTCCAAATAAATCATGACTCATACTTCATCTTGGTTTAAATATCAACTTATTATTCATGCACTCCTGATAAAACCTCATGTACTTTCACTATCAGTCCAGTCTGCTTTGCACCATGAGAATTAGACTACATCATTTAACAGTATCGTTTATCTCATTAAACACACTTATTTTGTGCGTGTGTGTAGGGGTGTGCGTTGGTGTGTGGGTGGGTGTGGGTGTGTGTGTGTGTGTGTGGGTGTGTGTGTTTATGTGTGTTTCTTATTATGGATAAGTGTATGTTTTGTTTTGTTTTGTTTTTTATAAATAATAATGTTATTTCTTGCTGTCCTATTGTGTTGCCATTGTTCTGTACTTAGAAAAAAAGCTTCATCTTAACATTTAAAAAAACTCGGTTTTTCAAAAAAAAAAATGTTCTAAGCTTTGAGTGATTAAAATTAAGAGATTAAAATCCAGACATATGTTAGCCTGTTTGTTATCAAATTATCTTTTTTTTTTTTTTTGTAGTGGTGATACATCAGAGTATATACAGTAAATCTGACATTTAATATATAATATAGAATAATATAATATAATACAATATAATACAAAATGATATGATATAATATAATATAATGCAATACAATAAATACAATATAATTAAATATAATATAATTTAATATAATATGAAATAATATAAGATAAAATAATATAACATAATATAATATAACATAATTAATATAATATAATATAATATAATATAATATAATATAATATAATGTAATATAATATAATATAATATAATATAGCTAATAAGACCTTTTTCAAGACCCTCCTCATAAATCAGGATTAGGGTCAACTAACCCTAACCCTGACTCTATTGCATCTTCAGTTTCTAGCCTGTTACATTAACAACACAATAATATTTATGCTTGTGCTGACAGTAAATGTGAGTAGTATTTCTTATTGTCGTATGCAAATTAGGCCTTTTTCTATTTTCTATTTATTTATTTATTTATTTTTTTAGAATTTTATGACTTGACTTTGACAGAATGAAACCCTGATACCATAAAATATCTGACAATGGAAAATCTTATTTTTCACTTAAGTCTCTAAAAATAGTAGTACCACAGTCTAAAAGAATAACAAGAGAATAAGAATATTTATTCTTTTCTATTCTATGTTATTTATTGTTATTCTATCTGCTGCTTGACTGACTGCTGCCAACAAGATTGGGTTGTATTGTCTTACCAGTGCAATGATAATAAAGTTTGTCTTATAAAAGAACCTGTTTACATTTCTTACAGTGGAGTTAAAGTAGAACAGCACACATTTAGGGGTTGAGGAACATAAATACAGGCTACAATTGCCTTTTCAGGATACTTAGATTAAAGTGTATAATTAATCTATAACTAGATTAAAAATGTTGAACCTAGCTACTCTGATTTCTTTTAGAGCTATGAGTATTATAAAATGTCGATCTAAATGTGTTTTATGGGTTAAAGGTCATCATATTGCAGACTTACTGAGAAAACCATGCCACAGCATAAATAGTTTTTAAGTGAAAATGATATTTATGTACTTTATATTTTATGTTGTTAATAAGAAAAAGGATAATAAAACAACCTTAAACAACACGCTTAGGTAAAATCTGACCAGTCAGATTGGACTTTTTATTTCTGCAGTCGGGACATCCCTAGATGGGACAATGACATGAAACAAGGTGAGGGATGTTTCTTCATCACATATATAAAATGCTCTACAACAAAGATGGCCGCTGTCTTACACTTCCCCATAGACGTGGACTTTATTATTGCTGTAACGGTAAATTATCCGATCTTCAAATCAGAAAAGGAGAGCTAGACTGTGCTAATTCATGGAAACCCATCCACCAAGCAGCTGTTAACTGGCTGTATAAAATATTCAGCATTCATCTTAGCCTGTTATAGCTGACCAGAAATGAGTTTGTCTTTCCAGAATTATTGCTAAGATTTCTTGTTAATATCAGGACTTCATGGAACCTCACATAAAGAGTGCAGGCTGAAGATCAACAGCAGTTTATGTTCCCTGATTTTAAACAGACGCCAGGCCTCATGCATGCTGCACATCCTGCAGGTTAAACCTTCAGACAGAGAAGAGATGAACGCGCTGGTGACTGTTTAGAATCAAACCAGAGGTGCACAGTTGTTTTTTAGTTGCCTCTTGATTTCTGAAAACTGCAACAATGAGAGAGAAGTGAAAGAGCTAACCTTGGCTGCCTCTGAAAGCTCAGCCCTTCACTGAATAAACGTGCAGCAGCTCTGCAGCCCTTGTTTTTCATGGATTGCACACTGCCCCTTGTGGCGTGCTACAAGCTGAGATGGAGATTGTGACTTGGCAGCAGGATCGTCTCTTTGCCCTGAGGCTTACACATTTGTGCTCTCATTTATTTATTGGTTTATGTGAATTGCTTTGCTATTGTGAACTTTGGATAGGTTTTTATTTTGCTTTTTTCCTCACTATAATTCAGTTCAGAGTAATATTTCCTCCATCTGGCAGCAGCCTGCTCAGTGACAGCTCCTCCGTGTTACGGCTTACAGTTAAAATCACCATTACAATATGTTATGCTAAAAAAATCCCCACAATAGCTGGGTCAGGAGGAGTGTGTGTAAAAACTTGACATCCCTCTTCTGTCTCTTTGAGAATTGTTGGGCCTTAATCAGCAGCAGATGTGTGTGTGTCATTTTAACTCTATCAGCTGTTTCTGCCTTCATAATTGTTTGATGGCTGACTCTTCATTTATAAGTGATTCTGACCTGTACTCAATAGCCTCTACTGTAGCAATTATAACTGATAGATTTGTAATGTTATGTGTGTTTTTGAAGATCCAATTTTGTTGATGAGATTTATGAGGTGTTGGCGACTGAGGTCACAGCCCCCTCAGAGATTTATGAAATGCCCATGAGGCATTATTATTCAACTTTGATAAATCATGCCAGCCGCTGCGATGTGCCCTTAACCTGATCAAATGCATCTCTCACTTCCATGCAAGAATGAGCCGTTTTTAAGATTTCAGGCTTAACCGCATCTGTCAGAGGAACGGGTTATCAGCAGAGTTTTTATGACTCGCATTGTTGTTTCTGTGCTGGTAATGCTCTCTAAAGCAGGGGTTCTCAACGTTAGGGTCCAGACCCCATTTGGGGTCTCCAGATGCCTTCAAAAAACTATGAATATTTTTTAAATTACACTATTGCCACCTCATATCTATTTTGCTAAATTTTAACCCATTTTCATCACTTTTTCCCACCAACTTTAACACATTTTTGCCACTTAAAACACATTTTTTTACAATGTTAATCTTTCCACCACTTTTTACGCCCCATTTCACAATTTGATGTGAGGATTTTTGCCAGTTTAACCCATTTCTGCCTCAGCTTACCCCCCCCCCTTTTTTTTATTTCACATTTATATCAGTTTTTCCTCCCATTTCACAAATTTCCACCTATTTCAACCACCCACTTTAACGCCATTTCAGCCAATTTTTTATCCCCTTTTACCACCTAATATGCCTTTTTTTGCCACTTTAACCCATCTTTGACATTTTTGTTTTTTGTTTTGCCACTTTAATCTAATTTTTGGCATTTCTAACTCATTTCTGCTTCTTTTAAAATCTGATTTCACCACCTTTCCCACCATTTTACACCATTATTAACCCATTTTAGCTATTTTTAAAGTATTTTGATTCTGTGTTTTACTAAAGGATTTACATTTTTAAGAAGGCTGCTTACTACACAAATGAACTAAAACGATATTTGTGTCTCTGATACGAGTGCTTTTATTCAGGTTAAATAAAAAAATACCACAGCCTAACTTTACAGTGGACCATGATTTTGCTGGCCCCCAGTTTGGCTGGGCCCCAGAAAGCTCTCCCATTTTCCCCCCTATGGGGGCGGCCTTGTCTCCACATGACTATTCCAGATTGTTCATGACTGTGTTCATCCACTTTCAGGTGCAGTGGGGGTCCCCGGTCTCTGGCACCTTTATTTAGGGGGTCGTGGGCTGAAAAGGTTGAGAACCACTGCTCTAAAGCAGGGGGGTCAAACTCGACCACGGAAGGGGCCAGATTCTGGATTCAGGACTAACCTGAGGGCCTAACAGGACCCCCGTTTAAACCATAAACTGTCAACCTTGTTTCACCAGTAATAAAATATGATGATAAATGATGATAAATGATTTTAACATTTAAAAAGTTAAAAAGATAAGTTTAAAGGCTCAGAATTTGAGAAAAGTAAATTTATTAGTTCAAGAAGGTCAAAACACAAGATCAAAATTGAAAAATAATGATTTTTTAAAGGCAAATATATTAGAAAGAAAGTCAAAATCATGAGTTCAAAAGGTCAAAATATGAAATAAAATGTATAATCATGAAATCAAAGGTCAAAAACTCATTCAAAATTTTAAATTATACTATGGGATTATAAAGTCAAAGCTTGGAGTTGAAAATATGAAATAAAATACAAAATAATTGGTTAAAAAGGTCAAAATATCCCTTAAAAATGAGGGTTATCAATCTTAAAGCTCAAAATATTACATGAGAAGTCAAAATTATGAGTTGAAATACTCAAAGTATGAAATTAAAAGTCAAAATCCAAAGTTTGAGTCCTAATTGTGACATGCTAAATTGAAATGTGAAATTAAAACACAAATTTCTTTTCCCACATTCCTGACATCTTATCTAAATTTTTTACTCCTTACTTTTTCAGATTTTGTGACTTAACAAGGATATCTTAAATCATCAGGATAAGTTCACATTTTTATACTTGAGGAAATCTGCAGACTTCAGACTGATGGGCCAGTTAGAACAGAAATATCAGAGCATCTTGTGGGCCGGATTTAACTGTTCCACGGGCCGGATTTGGCCCCCAGGCCTTGGGTTTGACACCTGTGCTCTTAAGCCTTTGATTCAATGTTGATGAATAAAAAATGGAGCATTTAATGAGCAGTGATGTCCAAACATGTTTCCGGCTGTTTTCTTGAATCTATTTATAAAAAAAATCCAACCATAGACGGGAGAATCAGCGTAAAGCTTTCACATATTTGTGACAGGCTGATCTTGAAGTGAATGTCTGAGTAATTCTTGTGTCCTAAAAGGGTTCAAGTTCTAGTTTTGAGGTGCAGAGGTTGTAGATGGGAGGTGTTAAGAATATGGATCATCTTTTTATCACTTGCACAGGCTTATAATGTAGGTTTCTTTCATCGGGAGCAGTGGGCGTAAGTGTTGTGTTCTGGTGGGCAGAGACAGTTAATGTCCCAGATCTACAGTATGAATAAAGTCATATTGTGAAGTGTGTGGGCTGATATGCTTGGCAGGCAACCCTGACAAGTAGATTAGCTCTTACTGGGCCACCTCTGAATGGCATGCACACGACTCAAGCGTTTCCAGTCACAACGCTACATATCAAACATCTAACGCACAGCAGCACAGATGAATGCACATCAAAACATGGGAAAAAAACACAAAAAACCTGCTGTATGTTATGTAGCTTCTCCACAGCTGCAATGGTTAACGGGAGTCAAAAATTGGCATGTCTAAAAAGTGGGATAATGATTATAAATGTGACAGGCTGAAAAGTAATTACAATTGTCTCACTGTGTTTTCCAATAATGCCTCTAACATTTCTATAAAACTCATTTAAATCTTCCACAAGTCCAAAATTCAGTCTTGCTCTAAAGCCATTTGGCACATTTTCTTCAGTTTACATTTAGAGAGGATTAGCTGAAGAGCTGAAAATAATCATGCCAGATGTCTGCTACAGCGAGAAAACTGCCTCCCCGGTGGGCATTTGATTTTATTGAGTTTTTATCAGTCTTAAGTGAATACACTCTGGGATCCTCATAAAGCACGGCCTCATGTTGTGAAGTCATGTACACAAACTCAATATCATGTCACATTTTACAATAACAGTAAGAAAACAAACACGCCCTTTCCTCGTGTGGATCTATGAAGAGGAGTTCAAACAGTCAGCGCCGCTCTGTTTATTGGGAAGTTGAAAAGACAACACGTAGCTTAACGGGGCAGACTGCTGGAACAAACAGTGGTATAAATAGGCTCCATTCAATGGCAGGTTTAAAGCCCAACCACATCTGTACGCTTTATGAAAACCCTGCTAAATGTCACTGTCTTTAAAAGTGTCTCAGACTCATCCATCTGTCCCTCTGGCTCATTTAATGATGAAAGCTTAAAAATGTGTTTCTTCTAGATGATTCTCAAACACATGAATATGAAGAAGCAATCAGTGCTCATCACTTTATTCAGGGCCTTCTCTAGACTCGAGCCTTGTTTGTTGGATTTGTTTTTAGCTTTAATGAGCTCCGCTGGAATGCAGTGTCTCCCACATGTCTTGTGAGGGCGGGGCCTTCTTATTACTGCCACATGTTGGGCTCCTATAGTGACTCTTCCAGGCCTGTGTGGTCAGCCAGTTCAAAGAGCCCAGGCTCATTTGTTATACAACTTAATGTAACAACGAGCCCAAGCTTTGGAGTGTCTGAAGAGGCAACAAAGGATCTGCCACCATTCTTTCTTTGTCCTAAGTGGCCCTGCCCAGAGAGACAAACATGCTAATGTCTGCTGAAGAATGTGGAGGATTGTGCTTCTATACAGCGGACAGATCTCTCATTTGAGTGCGATTAGTGTTTGAACTCTGACAGTTATGTTTGTTGGATGATTATGGTGAACGGTAGTAGTTGATCATTGTCATTGCCAGAGTGGTGCGCCGTGCCACATATGGCAACAATTTGACATGGTAATCCCGTCTTGAGGTTATGACTGACTACATGTTGGCTCCTTGGATCAGACGGAGTCCATGAATTTTTCTGTTCGCCATTTTGTCCAAGAAAGCGACAGAGCCCCTGCTGGTGGATGACAGCACATCCAAGCCGGAGCAAGTGTGCCTTAGATCTGCTAAAATCTACATAAACACATTTCACTTGTCAAGAATAGCGAGGTGAGATAGAAGACATCAGTTTTAGTCCCTTCTGTATACCTGCAGCCTTGACTGTTGTCTAAAACTGTTAATTTGCAGCTTTTTTTAATCCAAAAATTCTTAATACCTCCAATTTCCATATACAGCGACTGCGCCACAATCCGTTGGCGAATCGTACTTTGGAGCACATCACCCCCTCTCTAGTCTATCAGAGCAGTTCCACAGCCAGCACTCCAGCCCGCCAGTGGCGTGTTCCTGGAGTGCCACTCCTCGCTGCTTCATTCAAACAGTGTCAATATCCATCAGTTAGAAAGCTCCAAACAGGAAGTCACAAGCAAAGAGTATCTGGTTCTTTCAAAATACAACACAATGCACAGACTCCTGATCATACATCGTCACAATATCAACATTACGTCTCATCCTGCAGTGTGAGCAAAGGGTCACCGGGAGGTCAGTGGGTCACAGAGCTACAATGGCGCCACTGATGAGGAAAAGTTAACTTTTTGAGGACATTTAGCCAAAGACTTTTACATAAAACCACAAGTCCTTGTAAGCAAAGGTTAATGTTTTAACTTTCTAATGTACTCACCCAATGGTGGAAGCAATAATACCATGGACTTATACCAGAAAGGATGATAAATTAACCCCAAAAGGTAAAATAATCCGCTGTTGACATACTATTCCTGCAGGATCTCTACCCGTTGATAAGGGCTGCATGCGCTCTAGACTCGTTTCCAGTGGGCGAGGTCGCTCGCCTTCTGTCGGAGCAAACCCATGGCACCCCGGTGCGTGGTGCAGTCATTGAATGTGGAAGTTGCGGGTTAACATCCATTACCATTTACACGCCCCTGACGTAGCAGTGGGAGCAATTTTGAGGTAGAGTGTCTTGTCCAAGGACACGTTGACATGGGACTGAGCTGGGGATCAAACCCATAACCTTCTGAATGCAGAAGTCCCCGGTAAATAGGGTACGCACTGATGTCACTTTCAGCCAGGCTGAGTGGTAAAACATCCGTCTGCCCTACGGTGAGGAGATGAAAATGAGAGAAAAACAGACAAATATCCGTTTGATGAGGGATTGGACTGGACAGAGATTTGTGCCATTTACTAAAGACACTGCGACCATTGACACTGATATGTGGTCATAACAGGCACATCTCAAAAAAATTAGAATATCATGAAAAAGTTCAATAGTTTGTGTCACTCATTTCGGAAAATGAAACCCATATTTATTACATAGACTCATTACACATAGAGTGAAATATTTCAAGCCTTTATTTCTTGAAATGTTGATGATTATGGCTTACAGATAATGAAAACCAAAAATTCAGTGTCTCAGAAAATCAGAATATTGTGCAAACGTTCAATATTGTAAAGTCATGGTGTCACATCCTAATCAGCTAATGAACTCCAAACACCTGCAAAGGTTTCCTGAGCCTTTAGAGGGACTCTCAGTCTGGGTCAGTAGGCTACACAAACACGGGGAAGACTGCAGACTTGACAGATGTCCAGAGGACAGTTACTGACACCCTCCACAAGGAGGGTAAGCCACAAAAGGTCATTGCTAAAGAAGCTGCTCGTTCACAGAGTGCTGTATCCAAACAGATTCATAGAAAGTTGAGTGGAAGGAAAAAGTGATCGGGGTTGTTTCAGGAAATGTCCGCGTAAGCACGGAACCACTGAAAATGACTGAAAGTGCTGTGGTATATATGCCAAGCCTGTAAGTGGCGCTGTAACGCTGCCACGGGAATGCACCAACAAATAGAAGATTTCAGAAATCTGACACAAACTTTCTCCTAGTTGCCCTTCTGGTTGTTCTCCACAGTGGATTTAAGAACATCTGGTGTCTGCTGCTCTGCGTGGTGGTAAAGGAGCATCAGATTTAGCTGTGAAAGCCAGAATAAGCTTAGTAGCTTCTGCAGCACGAACACAACCCTGGAATCCACCATTGTTGTTTTGGTTTGATTCGTGCATGTGGCGTAAGTGGGCAACGCTTATGTGTGACGTGATCATTTCAAGAAAGATGCGCCTGGCTGTCCACACGAAGACGAAACGGTAAGCGTTTACAGATTTGTTCACTCTGGAATCCGGTTTCAAAAAGTAGCGTTTACGACCTCCTAATGCCCCGTTTCTGTGTGGATGAAATGCAGATACGACAAAAGACTTTGGTGTTTACTCCTGAATTCGTTTTCGTGTGGATGGGGCCTTAGTTTGCTCGGTAGCTAGGGACAAAGCCAAGCTTTAAGGATGCACTGATAGCTCAACAGGCCAGAACATAATCAAGCTTCCAGACTGGCATCAGATCTGGTTTAGTTCCATCAGAATCTCTTATTAGTTTTAATAAACAAAACGTAAACAACGTAGGCAGAAAAGCTAGCCTGCAACCCCTTTTGACAAATATAAAAACTAAACAGTTCTTGCATTTAATACTTTTAAAAAGCCGTAATTTTTGCTAAATTGATTTATCAATAGGGGTGCACGATATTATCAGCCAGATATTAGCATGAAAAAGCCAAATATCAGTATCGGCAGATGTCAACATTTTTGCAGATTTACGTCAGATATTTAGGCCGTGCATATCAACGTGTATCAGCTGTAAAATTTGGCCATATATAATAATAAATTAGTGGAGTTTTAGGCTGAAGCAACAGACCTATCTAGGTTGAAATCTTTATCTTTATTCATTCTCATTCTTTAAACTTTAACCCCTTAAAGCCTGTGGTATCATATGTGATACATACTTTTATGATAACTCTATCTAATCAATATGATCAATAAATTACTAAAAAAAACTTCTGAATACAATCTGAAAAATGATAAAAATGCCCTCAAGTGTCAACGTATCAAATGAGATACAAAAAATATATGTTACATTTTATGGAAATTTGGATTTGTTTGGATTTCAGTAGACCGTGAAACAAAAATTTCAGTTCCAAAAAAATAGAATTTTCTGGATCTAATTTGTGTTTTCAGGCTTTTGTTTCTTTTTTTCATCCTCAAACCTAAAATTGTGTTAACTCTTGATATCAAGATTTCTAAAGGCTGTAGCTTGAAAGTGGTTAGAGATAAAGGCATACTGTAAATGAGAACAATCTTCAGGATGACCAAAAGTGTGTGATGGGAGTAAATTCACTCATCTAATTTGCATATTCTGACATCACCAGGTGGCCTCCACTGCCATTGGCTGTGCGTTTTCTCCCACGGCTTCTAACATGGCTGCCCCTACCTCAGCAGTGTTTTCCATTCCCTACCTCTGTCACTATTCGCTGTGTTTTGACCGCCCTGATACCCCCACCCCGTCCCCTCCCGCCACGGTGAGGCAAAGCATCGGCCTCGGTATGTGCTGCCTGTGGACTATCACGCCACATGGACTCCCTGTCACTGCTCACAGACGCACCATCAGTCTCAACCATGGTTTCACTGTACGACTAGACATCATGTCAGAGAGTGAATATTCCTCTATTCCTCCTGGCATTGTGAGTATTCTCACTACAATTCACTCTCTTCCGTTACGCTCAACCACTCACTACAACCACCGCTTCCTTGTCTCCTCTCCAAAACTTTGAATAGAAACATACCCACAAATGCTGCTGGGATTGAATTTACTCATGGCCGCCATCTCCTGGAGTAAAGTAGTAACAACATTAAGCACCATATTTGCTGCTAGAGCCCGTTTAACTCAGCAATGTTACTTGTCGCAATTTTGCAACGCTGGCACTTAAAGGGTTAAAAGGACAGAATTTTTAGTCATGTAGAACATATTTAAATATCGGTATCAGCTAAAATGAATCTATAAATATCAGCATATTGGATATTGGCAAAAATCCAATATCAAGCATCCCTATTTATTAACTTTTAGTACTTTTTAAGGCCCTGCATTCACGTGGATGATCTAACAGACTGGAGTTTTGTGAGATGGGTCTGCCTAGTGACCAGTTTGGAATCTGGCCAATCCATTGCCTTTGTTAGTGTTAGTGTGTCTGAGCTGCAGAAGCAGAAATTTAGGATTGGATCTTTGTTACTGCTTTTATATTGCACTAGTGCATTACTAAGCCCCCTAAAACCTGCAGACCTTAAAGTAGTTAAAAATGTTCCAACAATATAAATCCATGCTAACACACTATCTAACATATAAAGATGTTCAGAGAGACAAATTTCTAACTGTGCATTAAATTCCCCAACATACGGAGACATTTGAATCTAAGTGGGTCCAGTTAATGGGTCTTGCCCACCTTTACCAAACACTTATTCAGAGATCCTGTTGTTCCTTTCTCACACATCAGTTCCCTGGGGATGTTTTCAGCTTCACCAGACTGGGGAGTCTTTTGGGAGCAGGTCAACTGCATGTGCTGGCTGGTAGGCCATTTGCAATAATCTCCTTTTTACCGTTTAGAGGCTAATTATGTAACATTACACCTGCCTCCCTGAGCCCTGGCTTTGGCATAGTGCAGCATAAGTTACTTTTTCCCCCCACTACTCGTAGGGGTGGTTAGAGTTTCTTAATGAGATTAGCCCAAAGCTGAAATCTGCTCTGTGTCCCCTGCTATATAGCGAGATACTGGATCAGCAGAATCAAAGCAAAGAGGGGGAATCATTGGAAGATGCAGGCAGCCGACCTCATTTCTGTCTCCCCACCAACCCCCCTGCGTGTGACTTGGACGGGATTCATCGCTATCACACATGACATTGTGTGCAAGCTTTGCATAGGAAATATCTTTGTCTCACTGTGATGTTTGCTTGCTTCAGTGCTTTCGTGCTTTTCTTTTATCTTGCTGTCCAGTTTATATTTGCTTTTGGATCAAACATCTCAATAGGCATTTTCAGACTTGAAGACAGATGGGTTAAATATTGTCCAAAATAAAGGAAGAGTTTTTTTTTCCTCAGTGCAGAATATAAACTTGTTTAGCTGTGGTCGTTCTACTACAGTCTTTCTGCCTTTATTAACTCCAAATATCTTGTAATTTACCACAACTTCTAAGGCTGAGCCTAGTCAGTGACACCATAATGTGCAAGACAGATCTATATAAAGACAGAGCCATCCACTACTGGAGCCTTTCTTCTTCTAATTTATGGGGCCCTAATGTCTTTGTGTCTCTCAACTTAGACGAAAAACAAAACAAAAATGGAGCCCAGACAGAGTGGCACACATGAGCACATTCACATGCACCTACCCTCGTGCACACACACTTTCATGCTCTGTGATGTATGCAAGCACACAAACAACTTTAGCTGAGAAATCCCAGACTGGGAGCAAATTCTCACTGAGCGCTGCGAGAGATAACATGAAAATATTTTGCCCACTTGCTCCGAATATGATGTTGATTAAGAGAGTAAAGGTTAAGGTTAGGGAAGGGGCAAGGATTAGTAGTATGGAGCGCGTCTAGGGTTACCATAACAGCCTGGCTGCTGGGACTAGTAATAACAACAGCAGTAATAATAATCACAGACTAATTGATTGAACTCTGTGGCTTCCTTGCAAGAGTCTTATTTGTAAAAGCTTAATGCTTCCACTATAGCGGCTAAAATAATGCATCAGTTGCCAGTGTTGCTTTCAAGTGGGGCTCAGTTATTTATTCTAGAAGCACTCTGTAAGTAAAAGAATCAAATCAAACAAACATTTTTGTTTGAATCTGAACGTCTGAATTCTCATTTTTTCGTCACTTCCATTATTTTTCCTGATAGCGAGCATTCTGGCTTTACTGTATGAGATTCTATCATTGCAATGTAGTTTGTTGAATTTACAAAGAAGCCTGGAAGCCCTGAAGCTATATACTGCTACAGAGAGCTATTTGCTCTGCGTCAGCGGAGTATCCTGTCATGGAGAGAAAATCCCGTTTGAAGTATGGCCCCCGTCTTTCACACTTGACGATAATGCTCCTGGCTTTATCATGTCCTCCGTGCAAAGCCCATGTCTTCTCTTTTGTCCGGCTCCCTCTCCCCCACTCCTGCGCACCCCCTGGCTTTCCTCTTTTGTGTCTCTCTCTGTAACATTGCTACCCGATCTCTGTGTGGAGAAGCAGTCCAAACCTTATTCCCCTGAGGCATGCCGGGAAATGTAGTAACAGTCTTGGGATTGTTGATTCCTTTTTGGGACTTTGTGGTATTTAGCATCTCCAAACTGATCAGTGGTTTAATGCCCTTTACAATTCACACATGGAAAATGCGTCTCTACTACCTTCAATCTGTTCAACAGTAAATGCACCCTAGATGACAATTTGCAGACAACACATTGTAGTGGATATTGAATAACGTGCGTTTTCTGATTCTATTTGTAAGGTTTTGAATACATTCTAAGGTAAATACTTAGCATTTTAAATTAGATACATTATTAGTATTCATTCTGCTCTCGCTGTTACCAAATCCACAGCTTAAATGCAAATGCACTGCAGTCTTTTCCATCCATGGCTTTGTTGGCCTCTCAGAAACCTTAAGCCGGTTTCTTAAATAGGGGCCTCTCATGGCATATGCATGTGTAGTATCTTATCTGCTGAATATCACAATCATTCTCCAGGACATCAAATATTTAAACAGGCCAAATAAACAAGAGGCAGGAGGGAGGGCATGGAAGCAAACCTTTTGTGGGCCCAGTGTGAAAACAATAAATGTGCTACCAGCATTGAATATTTTTCATATTCAATGAGTCTGTATGATCCTTATGATCCCAACATAAAGAGGGTCTGTGAACCCTCTCTCTTAAACTGTAGCAGGCATATATTACCAGGCTTAGAGCTTGGCAAGCTCCGTATCCCAAAATAGATTTCAACAATACTCTATGAGGATGCATTAAATAAATCTCTGCTCAGCTAATCCGTGGAACAGTTCACATTTTCGAGAGAGACACTCTGGTAGGACAAAAGCGCTGCTCTGCTAGCCGCGCCTTCATCTAGGGACAGACATACATAAAGAGAGATATTTAGAGAGAGGGGAGGGGATGGGGGGATGGAGGGGGGAAGAAATCCCCACTAATGTGACAGAGAATTTTCCAAAAAAAATATCATTGTGTGTTCCTGCACTGCAAAGCAGATTTTGTATCACTCTGTATTTTCTTTTTTTTTCCCCAGCAAGTGCAATAACTTAATCTTTAAGGCAAAACGTGGACATGAGAGCCATTTCGAAACATGTTGTAGATAAATGTTAATCACATTAGCATTTCCCAGACTTCCGTAAATCTCCGTAAATAGCATGCCGAGGTTGATCCCTTTTTTTTGCCCATTGAAGCAAAATTACAGTTGATGAATTGCTTTTGCCATGCATGTAGACTAATGAAAGCTTTGCTCCTGGGCTTTCCTTAACAAAAGCTCATAATTTTTCCACTTTCCACTAAAATAAGAACCTGTTCCACTTTTAATTAATAATTTTACCCTCCCCTATTCATGAGTGAGTGCATAGTTTCAAATTAATTTTTAGGTGAGGCTTGGATATTAATATGGAAGAAACAACCCCTTTTGTGTTCAAGGAATGGGGAGGTAATTTTAGCCCGCAGGTCTAAGAGAATTTTTGCTTCTTAACACAACTCATGACTCTGCTTTAAGGCTGAAACGTTTCATGACAGGTGGCTATGTCATTCACAGACACACGTGTTAAATAAGCTGCACTGGGCCTGAATATACAGCCAGCGAGGGTTGACCTGTCCTGAACTGAGCCACTAGGACACTTAGAGGAGGAAGCAGACATCTGCCTGCGTAAGAGAGATAATCTGTGATGGTTCATGTGAGTGGAAGTTTTATCCAGTCAGTGGTTCTAAACTGGTCCAGCCAGAGGACCCACCACCTACTGGAATGTGAAGTAGGGACCCAAATTTCTGAACTTTTTAATGAATTCAAAAAATGCTGAAATTTAGGCCTTGGAAGGAACACAACAAACATTTTATTTCACCGTGATATCACATTTTGCTTGTTTTTTTTTTTTTTTTGTTTTGTTTTTTTTTTTGAAAGATGACAAGACATTTACAAATTATCATATGAAAACTAACTTTTGTGAAAATATTTCCATCCAAGATAACAGCATAATTAAGTAAGGATCTCCAGCTGTATTAATTTTGGCATCTATTTTTAACTATAGTCTTCTTAAGACCAGTGGTACTCAACCTTATTCTACCCAAGAGCCACATTGTCTTAAAAATACTTCTGCAAGAGCCACAATCTAAAAGTGATAATCAATCTGTTCATAGCTGAAATGAAACAGTGAATTGGTGGATTATTGTGTTGTTAAATGGGATGAAATAAGTTACATAAAATGTCTGTATAGTGTCAGAAGAAAGAATATTTCCCTGATAATAAGCATATGTTTGTGTTTATGTTAGTTCCACCTGGACTAATGTCTTTTTAAAATGTGAGAATGTGCCGACTTAGAGCTATGAGAAGCTTTTCAAAGAGCTGATGAATCATGGGTGTCTGTTTGGGTATTAATATTTCATATTTGGATATTTACTGTATTTCTGTGACTCTGTTAACTTAAAGTTATGCTTTCTATTTTGTTTCCTCTCATTATTATTGCTTTTAGCTAAAGGGGGAGGGTCCCCATATTGGTCTTTGCCCTGGGCCTCCAAATGGCTAAAACCAGCCCTGCAGCTCCCCTCACAAATCGTTCTGCCAGTTTGTTGCTTTCATTTTTCTGTTTCTTTGTTTTTGACGGTATTTATTCTTAGTACATTTAAGATAAAATAAACCCCCCACGTTTGGACAAGTTTTGGGCAATTTTACATCATCTAAAAATGTGATCCATGTGTGTTTGGCTTGTTGATGATAATGTGCATCGGCAGGAAGTGACTGAAGAAATGTGTTAAAACGAGGCCATGAGAAACTTCAGTTTGAGAGCACACCTCTATGAATGAACTTACTGAAGAGACACACCGTCTGCGGACTTCCTCTGCGCTCTTTTACGCACGTTCCTCCGTCCAGCTCACATCCGACAGTTATAATATACAAGTTTTTATTTGAATTACGTTTGTTGAATTTAGATTTTACCTGAATTTAGTTCAGTTAAAATCTGTCTTCTTAGATTTATTGATATGAATTATTGCAATGAGCCTTTACTGTTGACAGTTTTCACCTCTATAAAAGATATCGGGAGGTTTTTTTTTTTTTAAGTAAGCCTTAAAAGAGCTGCAACTGGTCACAAAAGAGCCACATGCGGACTGAGAGCTGCTGGTTGAGTATCACTGCTTTAGATGAAATGTTTTTAAATTTTAGTCATTTCTACCCTTTTTAGTTTTAGTCGACGAAAACTCAAAAACATTTTAGTCTAGTTTAAGTCCATAAAAGTCCTCAGATTTTAGTCTTTACTTTTAGTCCAAGCATTTATTCTTTTGCATAAATCTGGTACCAAACCATGGTAGTGTGTTCTCTGCCAAACCTGGGGTTCCTGCTTTCTACACCTGAGAGAGAGAATAGATACAGATGCATTGTTTTTGACAGATTTACTGACAGTGGAGAAATATCATGGATTTTGAATGTCTGTCGGAAACTAAATTACATTTTAGTCAGTTTTAGTCATCACAGATCTATTTTTGTTAGTCTTCGTCTAGTTTTTGTCATGGAAAGAAAGGCTGTCGACGAACACTTTTAGCCAGTCTTAGTTGATGAAATTAACACTGATCTCAAGAAAACGATCAGTTTACTGTTTTTCCTGCAAAATAAAGCATACAGATAGATTTCTCATTATCAGAGATCTTTTGCCTTTTTTAATTTTTTTCCTAAAACCAGTTCACCACCCACTGAAAACAGCCCCTTGACCCACTTTTGGGTCCCGACCCACCAGTTGAGAACCACTGGTTTAAATGGCTTCTTTCCCGTTTTTTCTTCTTAAAAGCTTCTTAAATGAGGAGGTTTGCTATTAGCATGTAACGGGTTATACATGGCGAGTACCCGGTTATGATTACCCAGACAGCTCGGTGTTTGAGACAGCAGACAGCCTCATATGTGGTTATGGGACACTCGCCATCCCGTGACAGATCAAACTGAGGTTTCTGAACTCCTCTTCTCACATCAGTGAGTAAGACTGTCCTAATCACTTTCCTCCCGCTGAAAAGCAGCACGCTTCTTTGTGTTATGAACATATCTGAAAATATTTTGATATGTCTCCCTCCACTCTTAACCACTTGTCAGAGTTGCCAAACAGCGGTCCCGTCATTATGCTGAAATCCTTTCATGTCACAACATTTAGAATAGCTTCCTTTGCACAAGAGAATATCTGCAGCCTTTATGTGTTCCCTGATAATGAAAGCAAATAGCACTTGTATTCTTTATTTCTGATAAGACAGCAAAAGGCAAAAGAGGAGATTTTCTGGTGAAAATCCAATCCCTCTTTGTACCTGTGACTTAAGCTCAAAGGTGGGCGATCCATATGGCAATTTTGTGTTTGTATTTCCAGGCTGTCACAAAGAATCGGCTCTGACATCGAGCAGACGCTGCCTAGGGAAGCAGTAGCTGCACTTAAGCACTGTGGGTGATTTCATACCAATTAGTGCAAATCATGAAGTACTTAAGACTATTGCCCAGCACGCTGACACTTCCTCTGACACTGACCCCTCTTTAGTTTATTTTTACACACAGATTTCTGGCTTCTTTGCAGGATTTAAAAAAACAACTCCGCCGTTATTTATTCAGGACTTCATTTCACTGTCTTGCATTGTTGTAAAGACAAATCTGGCCTCTATCTTGGGTCAGATAAGTCCACATTCAGGCTGGGGACGCTCACAAGCCCTCTGTGCTGCCCCTTCATCTTGGGGCTTTAGCTGCTTTGCTCTGGATGGAGGAAGAGGAAGCTGCTGTCTCCATGGTGACAAGTCACTTCAGCTCCACCAATTTTGCCCTGCACAATCAGGCTGTGAATTAAAAACAAGACATTAAGAGAAAATATAGCATTTCACTCCTCTCCCAATTATGTTGACTCATGACAAACAGCCCTGATATGGCGCACAGGCTGCTAGCAGGAATGGTGGCTGGAGAATATGCGCTGAATAGCTGTTTGGCTGCTGAAAACTAATGGAGGGAGTCTTTGGCAGTGAGTCTCAATGAGGCGGATGAGAGAGACGCAGTCCCAGAGGTATGGATGGGGCTGCTGTGATAGTTGTGAACTCTCAGTGTTTATGTGTCAGCCAACAGCCTCCAGAAGGAGACTGGAGACATTCTCCACACTGTCTTGCATACAAGAACTGGTCCCCTCAATTAAATGAGTTAATTTGAAACCATAAGCTTGTCCTTAATTAAGAAGAGCTTAGACATCTCCTGAAATGAAATATCTGAATCGAGCTATATTGACGACATACTATTCCCTTTGTTCGCACGCTGGGCTCCCCATCCTCCTCCTTCAGCGGAGTCGGTCCATATGCAGAGCATGGTTCATGCAAGACGCAGATAAATGCCAAGAAGAGGCATAACCTCAGCAAAACGTATATCATTTCGAAGGAAGTTTCAATTTCAAAGTGGATCCATTGTGGACTCCCACCACGTCTCCTCTCACACTGTATTTCCCGTTTTCCTGACTCTGTGCATCCCCGGTGCAGAGAGAGGAGGATGAGAGAGGAGGAGAGGGAGAGAGATTGTGGCATTAAGTAAATAATTTCTATGATAATTCATTACAGCACAGTCTTTTCAACTTTAATTGGTCTAAATGAAGAGACATTTCACACCATTTAGATAAAAAAGAAAAAGGAGGCCAGTATAATGAAAAGGGGCCTGCCTATCGGACTTCAGAGGTTTGCTCTAAATGAAAATGTAATTGCAGGCGGAATGGTACAAGAGGAGAGACCCGCGCTGCAGATCCGGGGGTATCTTCAGACAGCCGAGCAAAAGCTAATGACTGAGCAATTTGGAACATTTACTCACCCCAAAGACTCTCATTAAGTCAATCACAGGCTTAGCCGAGACCCACTCGCAGCGTCGGAGCCGGCCCCGCATTTATTCCAACATCAATCAGGAGGGGCCGTCTTCTTCTTCTTTCAGAAGCCATGAAAAATGCCCAAGTAATTTATTCGGGATCTTTGAGAGGATAATGGCCAATTATTTGTTTATAACACTGGTTAAATTTTCATTAGGCAGATTAATGGAATATCATGTACTGTCAACACTGGACTGAGGGGTGGTGTGTCAGAGATAAACGGCCAAACAGATGATGTCGCTCTGTTAGTAAATTGGTTTTTCTGCAGCCTTTTTCTTCCATATGGAGATTTAAAGGTGGACAGGGCACCAGGGGATGAAGCTGACTGCAACTGAGGTGGAGACTGAGAGGCTGAGAGTGGGACGTTTAGTGGCGAGCTTCATCAAGCTGCAGGTTTCTTTTTTTTTTGTTTTGAATGTTTGGCTTAAATTTTAGCACTTGGCCCTTTTAAATGTTAAACGCTCTCCCAAGATTGACTTTAAAGAAGCTCTGCACAAATTATTCACATTCACACCATCCCATTGCTTAAATTACCTTTTCCATCAATCATGCACAACCCATAGCCAATCCCTGGGAAACATATTTTAAACAGACATATTTGAAATGATAATTCTGGAGAGTTTTTAGAAGCTAACTTTTTAATGAACAGAAACAGCTACTTTTTGGAGCGACTGTGGGTGATAGCTTAATCTGACATTATGCAGGCAACACCAGATACCTGCATGTAAGTGACAGTTAGGAGAGAAATGACGAGTACGAGGCGGACGGCTGGTGAATTGCTGACCCCGTACGATGCTGAAAGTTGATATAAAGGAGTTCTGAACCTTAAGTTGTGCTTTCACAGAGCTTCACCTGAAAGTGTCCGTTGTCATTTTGGGCATTCCATATTTGGCGTTCAAATAATCTCCACTTTTCCCTGAAACGCAGGGTTTTGAGAATTCAGATAAAAAATACCATGTCAAATCTTAATATGCACGCTTCACCCACTAGTGTGCAAATGATGCATCGAGGGTCTACATTCCCAGATTTATGAAACCAGAATTTCAATGACTGTTTTTTATGAGTTTTGCAGACTGTATTTCTATGGAGACTTTCTGAAAAATGCATTTTTTGGTGTAAAGCTTAAGTAGCTTGGATCTCATTTCAACATGAATGTGTTCCATCTGTATACCCACATTACATTATGATTACATACATTTCATAGAATTTATCCATCATTTTCCCCCATAAACCTGTGCGTCCTGGATATGAGTAATTTTAACTCCTGGATCACAATCTGACAACCTTAGGGCAGCCAAAGTGGCTACTACCTCCCCTATCAAAACAGTAATCAGCTGAAGGAGGTTATCATTGGGCTGGGCTATCTGTCACCCGGCCACCGGCAGCCAGCGGGACACAAGGGCCATTTAATTAGGCCTACTGCTCCTCTGTGGTGTGAAAGACTCTCAGGCCCCTTTGATTCCCTGCTGCTCTCCCAGCAGGAAGTGGTTGGTGATAATTGACACAGGATTTCCTTGTTAACCAGCGGCAGACTCTGTGGATTAAAGTGACAGAGATCTCCAGAAGAAAGTGGGGAGAAGATAAGGGGGAGGGGAGGAGGTGCAGTGGGGGGAGTAGTGGAAGCAGCAGCTATTTACTGCTCTTGAGAAACCAGGGAGGAAATAGCAATATCAGACTGGTGTGCGGTCCTGCCGCGAGATGTAGCTCCCACTTATCTTAGCCATTTCAGCTTGACTGATCAAAGATTGGCTTTCCTTAAAATAACCTGGGCCCAAGGTTGAGTGCATGCTTCCACGCCATGATTTTTTTTTTTTTTTGGCAAATTATCAGTCTTTTCCAATCCCCCCTCCCCCCATAAAGCTGCATGGCTGTTTGTGGAGGACTAGAGAGATAATCTCATTTCATTTGTACAATTATACACCATCATGGAATAAAAGCATATTTGCAAATGACGTAATTTCTCGCTTTGTACCAACTGGGTCACAAGCCTTGACAAAAGCATTATCATGCAGACAGGAGAGGTACCCAGTCGGCTGTAGGGCAAAGATGGAGCTTTCAGAGGATGTAATCCACTTTATTTATTTCTAGATTTCCTTTCTGCTCATCCAGCTGCTACACAGCTTACCAAGAGACATTTTACAAGTGCTCATTGCGAGGTTTTAACATTGCTCTCCAAGGGATAAAAGAGGGAGCTACTGTACTCTTCACTTACT
Source organism: Cheilinus undulatus (assembly GCF_018320785.1). Lineage (NCBI taxonomy): Eukaryota > Metazoa > Chordata > Actinopteri > Labriformes > Labridae > Cheilinus > Cheilinus undulatus. The sequence continues at coordinate 2,290,678 of NC_054870.1, forward strand.
CTTATCTAGTCTATACTTCTCATCAGCTTTCCTTTGCCACATAGGAAAAGTAACACTGAATTAACTACACACACACAGTAGGGCGGTCTTCTCCTGCACCTGACAGGATGACATACTCCTCAAATGTCCCAACTGCCCACTACGACCCAAACATGGTGTAAAACCTTGTCTGGTCACTTTAAATTGCTTAGTGATAACTGGACAGGTGATGGCCAGCTTCCAGCTGTGTGACTGGGTCAAAACCAGGTCCATCACATAAATCAGAGGAAAAATTCCATTCTCTCTAATCCCCCAGCCAATGCATACATGCAGCTGTGGATACGTGAGAGAGGAAGCCTTTTCTCTCTCTCCGCCATCATTCTTTCTGGCTGTGATTAAAGGGCAGATGATGATGATGATGATGATGATACAATCATAAGCAGCAGCTGGATACACCTATGACTACTGATGCACAGATAGAACAAAACTGACCTTTTTAATATTGTTTCATCATCTCGATTTTACAGCGTGGACAAACATTATTGCTGAATACAAATGCCAAATCATCATATTTTAAATGCTGGCCATTAGTAAGTATTTAACTGGTAGATGAGTAAAATGCCCAATAATGTTAAAGGGATATTTCAGGATTTTTGAAGTTGGGTTGTATGAGGTGCTTGGCTGTAGTAGTGGCATTAGCCTCCGGTGATTTCTGTGAAAGTTGCTCCTGTGGTTATTATGAGCTCACAGAGATCCGCCGCATAGTGGCTGTAGATGGGAACATTTTATTTGCATAGTTTAACCAGTTTTTACGCAAAAATGGGTCAAGAAAATATGTTGGATAGCCTGTACGCTGTGTCGAAAAGGTACAAAGCATTTCATTTCTCCCAAAAAAACCCTCTGTGTCAGGCACTAATTTACGATGCAGCTTTCGGCATTTTGTCTCCTTTCGCCGTGCACTGAGATCCTCTGGTCAGCTGTGTAGGTCTGCGGGCTTCTACAGGGATAATAACACCATACCAAGCTAAAACAAAGATAATATGAGCGATTTAGACTTGAGTGATGATGATGTGCTCTTTACTGTGGATATTAGAGGATATTTGTGAACTGGAGTACACTGAAAAAGACCGTATACAGATGAAGAGTCAGCGGGCTGAAAGACAGAGCAGAAAAACTTCAGTTGAAAATTTTGAGCAGCAGAGATCCCAAGCATCTGTTCGGATTTTCCACACCTACACCGACAGGTAAGTCAGGATCGCCACTGCAAGAGCACGGAATTGTTTAGAGAGAACATTTTTGTAGATTTAGACTCCTGATTTGGCTCTGAAAGTGCATGAGATCAATGCATTAACTTCAAAATGCCTAGATTTTTTTCCCAGGATAGCAAGCCCTGAACCCCAACAGAGTCTGGAACCCCTGACCAGACTCTCCTAAAATCCTGTGGGAAACACTGGACGTTCTCTATGCCCCAATTTCAATCTTATTTGATTTTCATCACAGTTTGAGGATGAAAAATAGTTTGCATTAGTTATAAGGGGCAGCACTGTCTCTGTGGATCAGTGGGTAGAGTTGGTAATCTTGCTACTGGAATGTTAGGGGTTCAATCTCCACCCACAGTGATGTTGACGTGTCCTTAGTTTGGACATTATGCTCTACGAACTAAGGTGAACCGTCCAACTCTGGAGTGAAACCAAGCAATGACAGTTTAGTTTACAACTTCACTTGGTGGTCGAAGCACTTAGTGTGAAATTAACACCATCATTTAAAAAAACACAAGTGTCTACAGTCTACAACAGTCTGCTGGTCCTTTAGGTTTCATTAGCCTTATTTTTGTTTATTGTTCTGACCACATACGTAATTTTCCAGTGTATCTAATATAAAAATACATTTGTCTTTTTCATACTAACTATTTATATCAACACATTCTCCATACTATTTACTGCTTATGATGGGCCTAGTTATTAAAAAACGACTCTGTTAATCCATGAACAAACTCCATTACCTTCAATAACAACATCTATAAAGACCCATGAGCTTCTTCAAATCAACAAATAATAAACACTTCTCTTGAGTCACTTTAGTGGAGATCTGGAAGTACATTATTTTACCACAGCAGCATTTATATTGACTTTTTCTTTCCCAGTCAAACCCTAGGGACGGACATTTGGCCTGGCTGTTCAATGCAGCATCCATGACTCACCAGGTCAGGGCCGTCAGGTCTCTTAAGCCTGTTATTCTACTGGAAGTCACAGTAATGGAAACTGAATTTCATGGAAGTTAAATGCAGCTTGATGCTGATCATTGCGGACTGATAGATCACTGCGAATGTGCTGAGGTCACCACGTCAGATAACCTTTCTCTCAGTGATTTTTGAGAACCATAAATCTCACTTTTGTCTTAAAGTCATTCACAAGAAAGCACAACCCCTACCTAGATTTTGGTGTGGATATGGCATGGGAGGCCATGTGAGTTTGCCTTTTTTCCCTTTCAGATGTAATTGTCATGTGACTGCATGCACCCAAGGGTGTCACCCCAACCATGACATTTCATTTCACTGACACAACTATCTAGTTATTTGAGAATGATTTAATAATGGTGGTTATATTCAGCTAATGCCATTTGTTGGCTGGTGAGCTCCACAACTGGCTAGACTGATGAGCCAAAATGCAGAGCAGCTGAAGAAACAATGCCTTATATATATATATATATATATATATATATATATATATATATATATATATACATATATATATATATATATATATATATATATATATATATATATATATATATATATATATATATATGGCTAATGTTAGCAAAGATGCCAAGAACACAGGACCAAGCCATAATGCCAAGCTACATTGGCGCCATCCAGCAGACCTGGATTTTTCCCCAAATCAACAACATCTAAGCTAACTGATGGGTCGCCAGAGACTGCAGACCATTGACACCGTTGACCACAAGTGGCTTCAAGACATCACCCGGGTCGCCTCTGATGACCCGTACCACAGAACACCTACCAGAACTACTGTCACAAGAATCCATGAACTGTATGACAGCTAAAAAGGCAGCTTAAGTGGAGCAGCTGGCCCGAGCTACATTTATTACACTGACCAGTACGGTGGCCCTGAGGGCAAAAGGAAATAAATATTTCAAAAGCGCAAAATATATTTCAGAAAACACAAAAACATTTCACAAAACACAAAAACATTTCACAAAACACAAAAACATTTCACAAAACACAAAAACATTTCACAAAACACAAAAACATTTCACAAAACACAAAAACGTTTCACAATACACAAAAACATTTCACCGATCGCAAAATACATTTCACGAAACTGGAAAGGGTAGGACCATGGTGCTTGTTTGTGATTGGCTAAACCCAAGTCTGTCCGGCATCAGTCATTTATCATTTCCTGTTTACACTTCTTACCGCAATAGCCGAGGCAGCACGAAATTTGAAGTGTCTACCGGCATGGAAGAGGAACTTGAGTTGGAATACTTCAACAAGGGAAATACATATAGTGGGATTCTTGATATGCTCTCCTCGTATCATGACATACACATTTCAGTTGGAACCCTAAAATCGCGCTGAAGGTGTCGTGCCAAAAGAAGTACCCCCGGTAGGATTTGTATCCCCCTGCCGCCTTTGCCGAAGGAGCTGACTATCGACTATCAGGCGTAGATTTCGTCTCAGTGAATAAAAATGACAATAAAAGAATGTGTAAAGCAGAAGATTAGTTTTGATTGAGCCGGAGTACCGAAGGGTCAACTTCTGCTGATGGAGACTCAGCAGGAGAGGAAAGAAAGAAACTTCAGTAGAAACTGGTGAGCAGGAGAGATCCTGAGGGACCTGGTGGTGTAGGTGTGAAAACTGAGAGTCCAAGAACACAGAAAGCTGCTGCTGTCACCAGTGGGACTTACCTCCAACTTACACATACAGCGACTGCGCCATGATTTGCCGGCGAATGGTACTGTGGGGCACATCACTCCCTCTTTAGCCTATCAGAGCTGTTCCACTGCCTGCGCTACAGTCCAGCAGCGGCGCGTTCCTGAAGCGCCACTCCACTACACTTCGTTTTAGATACACTGCAGGTCTATATTCAGTGCTGGCCTCTGACAAACCGTGTCGATCAGAAAGCTCCAAACAGGAAGTCACAAGCATAGAATATCCGGTTCTTTCAAAATAAAACACAATCCATGGACTCCTGATCATAAATCATCACGATATGAACATTACACAAAGGGTCACCAGGAGGTCAGTGGGTCACAGAGCTACAACGGTGCCACTGATAAGGAAAAGCTAAGCTTTGAGGACATTTAGCCAAAGAACTTTACCTAAAACCACAGATCCTGTAAGCAAACATTAACATTTTAACTTCCTAATGTACTCACCCAATGGTGGAAGCAATAATATCATGGACTTATACCAGAATGGATGATAAATTAACCTCAAAAGGTAAAATCTTCTGCTGTTGACATACTATTCCTGTGTAAAACTCGCAGTTCTCCCATGATCTCTGCCGGCTGATCAGTTCTGTGTGCCACGGCGCAGTGCTCTAGACTCGCTTCTAGTGAGTGCGGTGACTCACCTTTGGTTGGAGCAAGCCTGCGGCACCTCAGTGCGTGGCGCAGTCATCATGTGGAAATTGCGGGTAAGTCACAACATTTCTTCAGGACATTTGCCTGCCTCCTGGTTGCCTGCAGCCTGCATCACTCCCCATCCAGAGTCACCTGTGGTACTGAAAGCTGCTGTTTTATGGACCTTCTTTAATTTTCTGGAGATAAATTGGAAAAACTGACCCCAACTAGAAGAGCTGAATGGAATTTGTCATCCAGGTAAGTCTATGGCTGTGGCTTTATTCTTCTAATGAAGTTCAGACAAGCAGTTCAATTAGGAGAGACTTAATACGAGTTTAACAATCTTTTTTTTTACAAATTGAATGGAAGAATTGTGCGAAGTCCTTAGCGATTAGACTCCACCATGATCATTTCATGTATTTGAAGGGGTAGTGAAGCAAACGGCAGGAATAGGATACCCCCCATGGAGTCTAGACACTGGTGGTGTTGAGAGATGCAGGATCAGATGAAGAGTAGACTTCTGAGAAGCTGCCCAGGAGCCAATGATGTAGCATGGAGGAGGAGACTGAGCTATGCAGAATGAGCAGGGGGGCCTGTGAGGATCTGGACTAGACTTAATATGACTTAACACTGATCACTGAATGGAGGTGGCTAGGGTGGAGGAGGGTTGCAGCATCTGCACAGATCGGCTGACTGTGAAAGAGAGAACGACGGATTTAAAATCTGACAGGTGCATGATGATTGGTCAGATGAGGTTGTGGCAGAATCTGATTAGCTGAGTACTTCAGAGAGTGAACGCCCACAATCAGCTGATCGTCAGAGCGGGAAGAGAGAAAAAATGAAACAGGGAGAGACATGAATGAGTGGTGACTGAAGAACGAGCAAAAACAGTCTTCCTGCTTGAACTTTCACTGAGCTAATGAAAAAATGTGACTGCTGTTGAAATGGAAAACTGAGATGAAATAACTAGTTCTGGTTTACTTTGTTGATGTCTCTGTCGAAGCCCACATGCCTAAACAGCTGATCAGATGATGGAGCTGCGCTGGGGTGGAGGAACACGTAGCCAAAGCTTGCACTGAATACCAGAGCCAGACACAGAGGATTTCTGGATGAAAAAACACACTAGTGTGGCTTGAGGCAAGTCTAGGTGCCTTGGGAACCTGAACAACCGTACGTTAATACTACGACTTTATGGCAAGTAGCCTACTGTCACCAGGCCTGCCCACAGATATGGCTAAAACAATCCCAGAGAATGGGCCCTCCCCAGTTGTGATTTATTGATGATATCAGTGTATGTGTGTTTGGATCAGTGGCATTGGTGCTAGCATCCTGGCAAACAGTTAACTCATTTAGAGCTGAAAAGCATGGCAAGCTAATTTTGGGATTAGTTCTTTTGACAACTTAAACTATTTTACTGCTTTTCTGCATTTTCGCCGCTTCTTTTTAATGTTTTGCCGCATTTAACCCATTATTGCAACCTTTTTGCCACTTCTCGGCCAGTTTTGTTATTGCTTGGCCATTTTTTACTCCTTCTTAATCACTTTTAACCCCTTTTTACCACCTTATTGCAACTTTAACCCTTTTTTTCACTTTTCTGCCACTTGTGATTTATTTTGCCGCCTTTTAGACACTTTCAGCCTATTTATGCTTTATACTTGTAACCCATTTTTGCCACTATTTGGACACTATCAACAAGTTTTAACCAATTTTTGCTCATTTCTGACTTTATTTTGCCACTTTTTGCCCACTTTTGCCATCTCCATGATCCCCCAGTTGGCTGGGCCTTAGAAAGCTCTCCCCTTTATCTCCCCTTATAGGCCACCTTGACTCTGACATTATTTAAAAAGTCTATTTTGTATCAGTTTAAATATGGTGTGCCTTGAGATTTTGGCTTGGGCGACAAAAGTTTGAAAACCACTGGGTGAGACTATGACGCAGCCACTGTCATACCTGGGTAATATACAGCCCATTTGATGGATAGAAGCATTCAAATTTACATTTGCTTTTCTAATGTAAAAACTAGACAATAAAGTAAAATATTGATCTGCTTTGTAGAATTTTACACAGCTGTTTTTATCGTTAAACCTCCTGAAGGAATCCTGTTTGAAGGGCTCCTGAAAAAGCTCCTAATCCACAGCTGATTGGGGGATAAATATGTGCACTGCTGATTGGCTAAGCACAAGTCAGGTGCAAAAGTCCAGATGAGTCACACCACCTTTGAAGTGTTTAGATGGAATATTGCACAAACATGCAGCACAGAAACTTCGCATCACTGTCCACACCTCGTTATCTGTGCTCCCTCATAGGTACTGTATCTTAGCCATGCTGTAAGACTTCAATATGTTAGCATTAACACGCTTCAGGGTCCTTGATTCCTCTTCAGGAATTACTGTGTGGTGCACTGCACAAGCTGGAGATTTGCTCCCTTCAGTCTAAAGTAAATAGGACAGGCAGGGACACAATCACATAGCCAGCACATGCTCTGCTATCAAGAAAACACAGGAGTCTAGATTTAGATTTTGTCATCACTAAAATTATTGCTGTTTCAGTTCATCTGCAGGAAGATAGACTCTTTAACCATTTCCTTCCTCTGTGGGTTTTTGAAGGATAAGCCCAAGTTCAAGTTGAATCAGGGTGTAAAGAGCATGTCACCACTTTTGAAAAGTGCTCCTCAGAAACAACAACATCTGTCCCTCTTAGCAAATGGAGCATGAGACTGAAGTGGCACAAAGAAGTGTGAATGTGGCCCAGGCAGAGGCAGCATTACACCATTCAAACAGAAGAATTACTGAACAAAAGGAGAAAAGCAGCCACACTGACCCAGTAGCAGGTGGTTTTCTGATCCTCAGTAATCTTTTTAGTCATTGGAGACTTCAGCGTTTTTCACCAAACATGAATCAGCTAAGAGAGTGGCCGTTCACTCGCTGAGGTTGATTTGAAGGATCAGCAGATGTGAGTCACACTAGAAACAGGAATACTGTTTCAAAACTGTTTCAAATTAATACAGATCAGTGGTTACAGACAGAGAAACACTAGTGATGTAATTATTTCATAGCTGTTTATTTTGCAGTTTTATTCATTTGTTTTAATGTTCTTTCTAATGTAAAAATCTAGGGATGCGCAGTATTAGATTTCAGTGTTTGCCACAGGATTTTAGGAGACTATGGTGTGGGACTCCAAACTTTACCTGGGGGTTCTGGGGGCATGTTCACGTTTCCATGTGAGAAAATGTTGGAAATTCTAGAGTTTAATAGACTAATCTTGAAAGTTTAGAGGGTTAATCTATGACATGTTGTTCTCTAGGGCAGTGGTTCTCGACCTTTTCAGGCCGCGACCCCCAAAATAAAGGTGCCAGAGACTGGGGACCCCCACTGGACCTGAAGGTGCCTGAACACAGCCATGCACATTCAAGAACAGTCATGTGGAGACAAGGCTGCACATAAGGGGGCAAAAATGGGAGCGCTTTCTGGGGCCCAGCTAAACTGGAGTCCATTGTAAAGTTAAGCTGTGGTATTTTATATTTTACCTGAAAATAACTACTCTTATCAAAGAAAATAGTAATAATTCATTTGTGTATTAAGTAGCCCTCTTAAAAATGTAAATCATTTTGTTAAAAAGAGAATTAAAATATGTATAAAAAAATAGCTAAAATGGGTTAATAATTGCAAAAAAATGTTGGGAAAGGTGGTGAAATTAGATTTTAAAAGTAGCAGAATTGGGTTAAAAATTCCCAAATGAGCATATGAAGTGGTAAAAGGGGATAGAGTTAGACCAGAGTTACACCAAAAATAGGTGTAAATTTGGTGAAATGGAATGAAAATGATATAAACTGGCAGAAAAGGGAGTTAGCTGAGGCAGAAATAGGCACACACTGGCAAAAATGGCCATCAAATTGTGAAATGTGACTTAAAAAGTGGTAAAAAGGGGTTAGTAGTGGCAATAATGTGTCAACAGAGTCAGCAATAGCCAGGGAGTTGCAAAATTTGCTTTAGAAGTGGCAAAAACAGGCAGAAAAAAAGTGGTGGAAAGGGTTTGAAATGGACAAAAAATTGGTTTTAAGTTGCAAAAATGTGTTAAAGTTGGTGGGGAAAAGTGTTAAAATGGGCAGAATTTGTGTTAAGTGTCAACATTGCAATTCAAAAATGTTCTTAGTTTTTTTAGGGCATCTGGAGACCCCCAATGGGGTCCCGACCCCAATGTTGAGAACCCCTGCTTTAGGGGCTGCATGGTTGTGCAGGGTTAGCGCTGTTGCCTCACAGCAAGAAAGTTCCTGGTTTGCTTGTTCTCCCTGTGCATGCGTGGGTTCTCTCCAGGTACTCCGGCTTCCTCCCACCACCAAACACATGCTCACTGGGTTAACTGGTGACTCTAAATTGGCCGTAGGCGTGAGTGTGAGCGTGCCTGGTTGTCTCTATGTGTCAGCCCTGTGATTGACTGGCGACCAGTCCAGGGTGTACCCCGCCTCTCGCCCAATGACAGCTGGGATAGGCTCAGGCCCCTTGCAACCCCCGGTGGGATAAGGGGTGTGGAAAATAGATGGATGTTGTTCTCTTTAAACAATTTTGTGCTCTTTACTTGAACCAGATATGCATCAAGAAGTGTAGAAAAGCTCCATGTTTCTCCATGAAGTCAAAGTCTCCTGTTGTTTTTGTGTGTTTAGTTCACAATCACAGAGAGCACAGCGTGCACGTGTACAGGGTTGGCCTTATAAAAATGTAACTTCAGTGGGCCCAGTGAGACTATGGTGGGAGAATTAGACCATGCAGAGCACCAAAGTCTAGGGAATTAATGGCAAACACTGGATTATAGTGATATCAAATATACATTTCCAAACTCATTTTTGCTGGTGCTGTTATAAGCTGTCATAAGGTCCTGCCTAAAATGTAATGCTTGCTTTAAAAGTTAAACAAACAATGGACACATTTATTTTTAATTCTTCAGTCATAATTTCTAACAATGAAGATTTTATCCAACTATTTTCTTACTTCATAATGGAGCTGTGCATCTTTGCTGGACTGACGGTTCAATTGTGAATACAATTATCATGATTTATTTCAATATCATGATGCGTTACGATTTATCCAGTGCATCCTCTGTTTTCTGTGTAACTGCACATGACTACTGTTAATCAGTGTAGGGAAGCAGTCTGATAAGCTTCAACTCCTAATGTCAAGGTAAATTTCTTTAAAAATCCATTTTCAGTTATATGATGATGACTAAATGATATTAAATAATATTCATAATAAAAATGATTAGATCAATATTCTTCTCTCTTTTCAAGTAAAAATAACTTTTTCTTTCCATGTCATCACATGGAACATCCACTCACAACAGATGTGTTTTGTTTCATTTTAATGGTTGAAATCTCCACATTTAAAGATCACAGCCTCACTGAGACAGATGTGGCGCGCTAGTGTTAGCTGTTTTAGAGACCACAGAGGTAACAAACATATCCCAGTCTGTCCGTCCTCATTTAAATGTCTTCTGCTGCTGCTGTCTACTTTTCTGATCCTCCCTGACTCGCTCCATGTCTCCGTGTTTCCGTCAGACTGCACCCTGAGTATTTCCAGGTTGATGAGCCAGCACACGCAAAACAGAGGAGGTGATTGGTTGAGTAGCTTCATTTGACTGTACGTGCACTGAGAGCAGCCCCGCTAGGTCATTATGTGAGTATTTATGGTGGATCCATGTGCACAGGGGTAAATATAAAAGCAGCGTCCAGATTAGGAGCTGCAGTTGAAGAAAGCAGAACTGTTGATACAACTGAGGTGCTAAATGAGATTCTGTCCATTTTATTCAACTTTTTATCCAAATGATTCACTGAACAACGTATTTACTTTTGTGTTGGTGAGTAAAATAGATTGTTCAGTTAAAATCAGCACCAAGCAAAGTTAAATCTGTCAGCCTGTTGAAGGTGACTATCTGTTAGCAACAAGCTAAAAACACAGATGTACATCCCAGGCACTCACTTAGAATCTTTAGATTTTCATGTGAATTTCAAACAGGGATTTTCTTTGAAATGCACATCCCTAACAGCTGATATGGTCATCCGGTAATAATTTAAGCTACTGCTGCCAACACCTCTGCCAATATATTTACATTTTCACTGAATATGCTGGGGTTCGTCATCATTAGTTACATTTACATACCTGCCAGATCACATGACAGCTTTTTAAAGGCTATTTTTAAATTTTGAAAGTGAATCAATAGGCCAATGATAATAATATTGAAGACAGATTTAAGTAAAAAAAATAATTTGTTGTCTGTTTACTGGTCTGAGCGTAGCTTTTGGATTAAATGTTGATAATTATGCTGACAATATCGTGCATTCCTAAAGAATAAATCAAAGACTGCACACAAAGAACAGTCCAAAGTAAACATGAACACGTTTTTTTTAACTGCATGATCTTTGACTTTCTTTTTTCCTCTTTGGAACTTCACAGTAAAACAGAAGATGGTCAAACTTGCTTTTTTTATGTGCAGTCATACAGGCAGACGCCGCCGTCTTATCTAGGAGCGTCAGTCTTAATCTCATTATTGAAATAAAAGAACGACAGGCTACTTTCCATAGCCTTTGTTGCAGTGGAGTATGTTTTACAGAGATACAGGGGGGAAAGCCCTCGTTTCCTGCAGGGCTGGAGTATTAAGTATGAACTGACCCTCTGGGACCCAGGCTCCCAGTAAAGGTTGTCCACTTTTCCTTACACTCATTTTAATGTGTCTACACTTAACAAAACTCCCTGTTAATCACTCTAAATGACATAATGCTGATTATTAGGTTTGATGTAGGTTCATATGTCCTGATTTATTTAGAAAGATCTGTTTTTGTTATTGATTCTGGAGAATCCGGCTGTGAGCCTCTGACCTACAGACTAAATGAACAGAGATCATTGTTCTTATGGGCAGATTTAACAACAGTGGGCGGAGCATCCTGGTCAGTGATGCTGCCAGGATGTCCTTTTAAGGAAACAGATCCACAAAAGGACTGCACTGCTCTTGCTTTACTAAACCTGAACAATTAACAAAAGGTTGATCCAATCCACAGAGCACACAAACAGACTCATGCTATGCTAGCTAGTCTCAGTGAGAATGCTTAAAAAATTCACAAAGCCAGCATTAAATGCCACAGGCACTTTTATTTACAACCATGGGGCGTGGAACTGGAATGACCCTGGCATGACCCATCTTTAAATGAAACATGCCAAAAAAATCCGTACATTTTACCCAGATACACTGCTGTCCTGTGTGCCATTAGTGAAACGACCCAGAAGTATTTCAGTTAAAGCTGTATGAATTCTCTAAATCAGTGTTACTCAAACCTGCTCAACCAAAGAGACAAACTGTTGAAAAATATCTTTATAAGAGCCAAATCTAAGTGGTGAGAAGTGGCAAAAATGGGTTAAACTGGCAATAAAAAAACTGAAATGTGGCAACAATGGTCAAACAGTGCCACAAAATGGGTGAAAAGCTGCAAACTAGGCATGAAAATGCAGGGAGAAAAGTGGCAAAAATGGGTTAGCGGCAATAGAAGTAATTTAACATTTGCAACAATTGTTAGTAAAGTTGCAAAGAAAAAAAAAACTGGTAAAATGGGGCTAAAGTGGCAAAAAATGGGTGAAAAGCTGCAAAATAGGCATGCAGATGCTGGTTGAAAAGTGGCAAAAATGGGTTAAAGTGGCAATAATAATGAGTTAACATTGGCAACAATGGTCAAGAAAGATGCAAAAAATGGGTAAAATGGGGCTAAAGTGTCAAAATGGTCAAAAAGTGGCAAAATGAGTGAAAAGGGTGCAACATAGGCAAAAAAGTGGTAAAAAACTGTGTGAAGAGTGGCAATAAGAATAAGTTAAAGGGGTCAAAAATGGTCAAAAAAAGTTACAGAAAATGGGTGAAAAGTGACTAAAATGGGCAAAAACCAGCAAAGAGTGGCAAAAAGGGGGGGAAGCGGCATTTAACGGCAAAAGGCAGTTTAAATGGGTGAAAAGTGGCAAAAATGACAAAAAGGGGGGAAAAAATTAGAAATAGCAAAAAAGCAGTATAAAAGAGGAAAAAATGGGTAAAACGTAACAAAAATTTTGATAAAGGGGCCAAAAAAAACTGCAAATAAGGGCAATGGAAATATACAGACAAAAAAAGTTTAAAGCCTACCAAACTGATTAATGTGACTTCCAATGGGTAATTTCTGTGGTCAAACTTTCCTTTTTTTAAGGTTTTCTTGGGAAATAATATTTCAAATACAGATGTAAAACAGCCACAAATCATCAGAAAAGAGCCACGCGTTGAGTATCAGCGATCTAAATGATTAGAGAGGAGCTTCATTGCTTCCTTTATTATCTCCTTTAGCCTAGGAAACACTGAACTGTTCTTTATGACAGGAGAGACGAAACAAGTGATCAACGAGACTTACGTTACCTTCACTGAAGTAAATACATTTCTTTGTCAAACTCCTGATCCATGAGGAAATAAGAATGAGCTGAGGAATACTGCAGGAACTAAATCCTGCTAACATGCTAACATACATGCTAACTGTTTTGTTTCTTTCACTTTCTCTCCAAATATCCAATCAGTTCATCAGTCCATAATTTAAGCTGTATTTGTTTTACTATTTTGAAATGCTGAGGTTAGTGTGGTCCAAGTTAAAAATCACAACCATTTCAAAGTGGATTTTGACACCGGGATGATGTTAAATTGGCGTATTGTCATTGCAATACGCCGATACTCATGTTTGTCATCATTCAGAAAGTAAGATGAAGAAAATCTGTAACCATTGAAGGGTTTTTGCTTGTGTTTATTGTGCTTCTCACATAACGAGCTGAAAGAACGACAGAACCATCCATACATCTTCTACACCGCTTATCCTGTTGGGAGTGGGGGGGCTATCCCAGCTGTCATTGGGTGAGAGGCGGGGTTCACCCTGGACTGGTCGCCATTCAATCACAGGGCAAGACAGAACCAGAAGGACTAGAATAATCCACTGACACCAGAGAGAGTTAAAGAGGCATTAAAACTAAATGATGATACTAAATATAAGGACTTAAATATCCTGATCTATTTGTCCTGACCGTGGAAATGTGTGAGCCTGTATTTATCACCAGAGTTTTCACATTTCAATTGCAGCATTAACACAGAGGACATCTGGAAAACCTTCCATAGACAGCGTTTGGGAAAGGGCAGAGCCTTAAAAAAAAAAACCTTGGAGGGTGATTGGATGAACGTTCTGTCTGTCACATCTTTACGGGCCAATCAGAGCAACAAAACACATGACGACGCCGCTACCGAGGAGTAAACTCCATAGAAAACTGCATAACGCGAACCATGGCGACTGTAGACATGTCAGTACACAACTTGTCATTTTTGAAAAGAAAACAACTCACTGCTGTTCTTTGTTCTTCTTTTAACGAAGAAATATCTTCAAGTTCTGATAAAACTGGCACTTTGGCAGCATCCATGCTAATCTCTTCTGCCATAACTGCATCGGCCTCTTGTTGCCGCTTGCATACATCATGACTCTGCCGCACCTGAAAGTACTGCCCCTCAGCGCTGATTGGTCCTGTCTAACAGGGCCCAAACGGTTCAGACGGGAGCTTTGCAAAATGGATTCACCAGTGAGAAGCATGGAAACGGGTGTCTCCATCTGTTTGCAAGGTCACCCTTAGACTGGACAGCACTTGAAACGATATATGCACTAACTACCATCTATTCCAACATTATCATTTAAAATGTAAACACTACAATAAAGATAAATGTAGAAAGAAGGGACATGCAGTTAACAGTCTGGAAAACTGTCATTCACAATGACTAGAGGGAAATGTAATTATGGGATATGGTTCCCAGATAAAAGATGTTGATAGAGGGATTTTGGAAAATCTCAATGAAGGATTTGAGAGGGAATTTACTTCCAGAACCAGAGCCATTGAAAAAACATGCTTAGGCACTGCTGAGCTGTATTTAAGAAATCTTTTAAAGCTTATAAGGATCAATCATAATTATGCTTAGTTGTGAATATGTGCTGTCTAGAGTAAAATTAACTATATCTCTCCTCTAGTGCTTGTATTTTTTATTATCTGATTATTCTATTGATGATTTCAAATAACAAAGGGAGCGAGGGGAAAGCTTGTGACTGAGAGTAGGAAAGCCATTCTGTACGATGTATTTCATTTTACCTGTAAAAGAGAGTAACGAACACTGAAACGTCTGGAAAAGACTGATGCTGCCTCAAATAAAAAGCCTAGATCTTTTCCTCTACTGCTTTATATGAATGTCTCCAGTACTGCTCTGTTCTTTAGGGACTAAATTTATCATGGACGACATCCGTGTGAAGTTTGGAGTCTGCTTTAGATAATAAAAAACAATTTAGATGTGACCAGCAGCAAGCGAATTCTGATAAAGAAAGGCTTTTCTCAACTATGACTGATAACTAACAATAGCTCGGCATACGGTATAATTCATGCAAATTCCAGATTCGCAAAAAATAATCTGCATGCACTGTGTGCTTAATATTGACAGCACTGTGCTGTATTATAACATACCTATGTAATATATAATACACCTATAAAAGCTGTTCTAGAGGAACGTAAAGCTAACGTTGATATTGAACTAAAGGAATAAGGTGATAAAGATCCAGTGATGCTGTACATCACACATCTACAATACAATTATTTGTGTGCTGAGAGATTGGACATTTTCTCTATAAAATATGAATTTGTATGAGACAGAAAATCTGCTAGAGCTAAAAAATTATCAGCTAATTGATTCACCATTTTTTGAGCCTGCATTATTAAATCAACAGAAATTATATGTTGCTTTTACGAAACTGCAGCAAAATGAAGTCGGACACAACTGAAAGAAATGGCCGAGAGGAAAGGGAGGAATGAAAGCGAGGAGAAGGCCGTGACCTCTGCTGGTCACACCACCTTGGCCAAAAGATTAACCAAACAGCGGCCACGGACAAACATTCAGGAAATCAGAACCACATGCTTGAAGGGAGGTGTGCTGAGGTGTTTATTTGTTTTTGCTAAATTAATGGAGGCTAATTGAAAACGTCATTACATCATGGTAGGGGCACAAGGAAGGGCAGAAGTAAAAACGTAGGAATGCTGCCCATCAATCCTCCTGGAATACCACAGATGCTGAGCTCTGTCGACACAGACGATTATGATCTGTTCAGCTAACTAGAGGCAGACCCAGAGCTGGATGTGACACCAGCATTAACATCAGCATACTGCAGACGTATGAAGAAGATGGAGAACAACAGTCATTCATAGATATGTCGTCATTTAAAGGCCAGAAATCAGCTGGACAAAGTCGCCATCGTTGACCGATCAGAGCATGTGTGATTCTTCTCTTTTACATGTGAAGAAAGTCGAATGTCTTTATTTAGAAAATGTCTAACAGTCTGGAAAACAATTTAAAAAATTAAAATCATTAAATTAAGCAACACACTGAAAAAACTGCAGAAAAAGATTATAATGATTAACGAAAATCAAACAAAAAACCTAAAATCAAATAAATAATTTTAGTTAAGTGAAACTAGAATATAAATGAGGGTTAACAAAATAATGAAAACTAACTTAAAGTTTATTTTGTGCTTAAAAACTAAAATAAAGTCAATAAAGAGGAATTATCCTGAGTACAGGCTGGCCTGTCTGACTACACAGGTCTTCACACGCGAGTCATTTTAGGCTTTAATCGATTCAAACATTGAGTTTGAAAAGTTACAATGAGGAATGAAGGCAGTCTATTAGAATTCATGTTTAAAGCCAATGTTCTTGATTTTTTCTGGCTGTTCTGGGTCAAGAACAAATATCCCATATTACTGAAGAATTAAAACTAATAAAATGTTGCATTTTTGCTAAATAAAAACTGATAAACCAGCAGTAAAAATTATATTTAATATTAAAATGATCAAAGCAAAACTGAAACTGAAAACATGATAAAATAAAAACTAATAAAAACTCTAAATTTCTTGTTGCATTGCAGCAGAAGCTGGCGTGCTGTTTTACTTTACTGTCACCTGTTAGATATCAGTAGAGATAAGCCTTTCAGCAGCATGTGGGATGTGCTAAAGCTACAGTTCTTTTTTCTTTAACATGGTCCAACTAAAAATAACTGTTTTATATATACACACTACTTCTACATGAAAAATAATTGGTTTGAATAACATGGAAGACATCATCCTTTGTAGGGAGGAATCACAACCGTGCTATAAACAGTGATATCATCAGCGCTGTCTGCAGTGTTTTAGAGAACAAACTGACTCATCTAATTTTGAAACTGCACTTATTGTTGCTACTAGACACATTAAGCTAGCAGCAGGCCTACAGCTGGATTCTAGTCACCACAGCTTCTTCCTGTAAAATAGGAAAATAACATCACTGATACTTTAAGGAAGGGTCCTCAAACTTTTGAGGGCTAGGGACCCCTTACAGGTCAGGAAACTTTCCAAGGACCCCTACATAACCCTCACACTGATTAAACATATGTTAACAGCCGTTTGTAATCCTAGATCATATATTTTAACTCTTCAACTAAATACAAGCTCTTGTCCAGTTGAGTGTGGCGTCTTTCTTTCTGCAATCCTTTGAACAGCCAAATAAAATCCCTCTGTGCTTTTTCTTGTGCTTTTTTTGTTCTTATTGGCCCAAAGCTGCATTATGTGGGAGTGACTGGTTGTTTTATGACACTGTGGTCCCTATATATATCTGTTTGATTTTTAATGACATGGCACTACTTTGATCATTTATTTTGAATTATTTCGCGGACCCCCATGGGGTCCCCGGGCCCAAGGTTGAGAACCATTGCTTTAAAGGTCTCATATTGCTTTGAAAACCTCCCTTCACCTTAGTTGACTAGCTAGGTTTTCTTTAGGTACTTTGTGGTGCTGTCAGTCGATAGAAAGGTAATATAAATCATTAAAGGCTTGGTGATTAGTAAATAACAATTAACCACATAAGTCGACAACTTGACAAAGATTTAAAGACAAAACGATCAGACAGGACATGCATCAGAACTTTCTACTCGCTTTCAGAACAGGAGAAGTTGAGACTAAAGACAGACTGTCCACTGACTAGCCAGTTTAGGACGGTTTTAAACTGTAAAGAGAATTCTTACTTGTGTTTAAATCAGATTAACAAAGCTACTTTAGCCTAGAGATTGATGGTGCATTTTCATCCCTGTGATCAAAAATATAGACATCACTTTATTTTCATTTATTTTTTAATCAAGTTTTTAGAAGCTCATTGTGCAATTTCTAATTGAACAAAAGTTTTTGTCCTTCAAAATAAAAGTAGGTTTAATCTGAACAGGGTAGGAGGCATTCTTAGCCCTATCAGTACAAACAGAAAAGACAGTTTGTGTTTATTAACCTTAAATATTTAACTGCTGAAAAAAAGTCTAACTGGAACTCTTGAAAAGAAAGTAAATGCTGTTGCATTTACTTCACAGTCATTTTGTACATGCACTCCTGCATGTGTCTTTCTTTGTTAAACAGTGAATTCAACAAAATGAGATGTCTGTTTAAATCTCTCTTTCCTCTAAGCCGTGGTTTCAGACACACTGGTAGCACAGCGACACTCATTTAAATTATTCTTCTAACACTGTTGAGCATAAAACATTTTTGCATTAATTGATTCCCTTCAGAACACTGGTAAGAAATGCTTAACATCGTCAATGCATACGTAAAAATCTGTTCTGAAATGAAACATAATTGAATGTCAAACATAAAATGAAAAATATGACCACTCCTGATCAATACTGAAACTCTGATTAAATGTCTTTGTTTAAAGAATTCCTGACAGCCCTGGAAATTTGATGGAGTATTCCATAAATGGTATTTCTAAAGTGAAAATAAAGGAGCTGCAGACGGAGTGAAGAGGCCGCTGACTCATAGCTTAAGAGGAAACGTCAGGCTGTAATATATCGACAGAAATACACGCTCTGTAATGTATCTTACAGCTAAACAGAATTCATTGTGTACATCCATAATTTCAGATTTACAAAGCTCAGAATCAGAATCCACATGGTGAATAAATCAGAGAAGAACTTGACAGAAGGTCTATGTCTGCTCACAATCAACACCACTTTCAGGACTTCAGAGCAATGCAGCTGTGGGAGAAGATGGTGGCTCATGTGTTGAACAAGTGATTTAGGAGACAGCGGAGGGGTTTAGGGAAGGAAAACAAGTTCATTACACTTCCATACTAGCATATCACTCCCCAAAGACCTGTCACTGAAGACAGCGGAGAAAAGAGCTGGCCTCATCATTTCCTCTAAACTTATTAGAAGATGCCCTGGGGTGAACAAGTCATTTATAAGTCTTACCCCGAGACCTTTGACCTCAATTTCTCTGGGGTCACTGCCGCCCTTCAAACAGTTTGTACGTCTCTGGTGAGCCCCAAATAAGTTTCATATTTTCTCAAATAGGATAAGCCTGTTTGTGAGTAATTCTGTGTGTGCAGGAGAGGTGTGATGGCAAATGATTACAAATGTCTCTGCTGTAATCGGAACCAAACGACTCGGAGCTTATTGAGCAAGACCTTTTTAATTCTGACGGATTAGCAAATGAATTTGTTCATAATTTTCAGGGAAACACCTTAAACAAAACTTAAGAAGCATTTACTGAGATTCATTCCTTTTCTTCCTACAGGAAAAAACAGAATAGAACAATAGAGAAAATATCTACATTGATCTTTTAGCTCTTGTTTGCATGACATTTAAATTTTAACTCCATCAATCTGTAACGCTCTAGAGTAGAGGTACTCAACGTGAGGCTCTGGAGCCACATGTGGCTCTTTTGTGATGATTTATGGCTCTTTTATATCTTAATTTTAAATATTATTCCCCCAGAAAACCTTAAAAAAGGCAAACTTTTGTGCTATTTTTACCTTTTTTTTGCCACTTTTTGCCCATGTACGCTACCTTTTGCCAATAAATACACACCTTAATTTCTTATTTTTTCCTTATTTTTGCAACTTTTATCCAATTTGTGCCCTTTTTTTAACCAAATTGTTGCCGCGTTTCTTCCAAATAAGCTACCTTTTGCCATTAAATACCAGTTGCTTCTTTTTTCCCCAATTTTTGCCTCTTCTTTGCCACTTTTTTCCCATTTTGCCCCTTTTCACTATTTTTTGTGGCTTTTTGCCCATGTAAACTACCTTTTGCCATTCAATACCACTTGTTTCCTATTTTTTGCCCATTTTTGCCACTCTTGACTGCTTTTTGCCCACTTTAGTCTCTTTTCACTCATTTTTTTTGCCACTTTTGGACCATTTTTTGCCACCTGTAACTCATTTTTTTTGTCACTTCTCACTCATTTTTGCTACTTTCTGACCATTTTTCCACTTTTCTCCCCATTTTCACCCCTTTCATGCATTTTTGCTGCTTTTTGACCATTTTTGCCACCTCTTACTTATTTTATTGCTACTTCCAGCTGTTTTTTTTTTTTTTTTTTTTTTTTGCCCTTTTCACCACTTAGATTGTGGCTCTTGCAAAGGTATTTTTTAACAGTTGTCTCTTTGGTTGAGCAGAGTTGAGTAACACTGCTCTAGAGCATTCAACCTCTTATTCTCCATGAGAAACATCTAAAAGAAATATTGCTAAAGTAGCTTCATAAGCATTCACAAACACAACTTCATTAATGAAACCAAGTCAGCAAATAAAGGCTTGGTGCAGTATCTCTCATTCAGATCGTATCAAAACTGGAAATACGACATTAAAATGTGGTTATCCTAAAAACAAATGTATGTTTGTGGAAGAAAAATGAAAACATAACAAAAATAAAGAGTAGTGGAGCAGATGGCCTGGTGGTTTGGGATACGCCCCATGTGCACAGGCCAGTCGGGTTCTAATCGGGCCTGTGGCCCTCTCCAGCATCTCTCTCTCGTCCCTGTTCCCGGTTCTATCCACTTTCCCCTTCTGTCAATGAAGGCACAAACACCCCAAAATAAATCCTTAAAAAAAGAGGTTAAAGAACTGGTTAAAGAAGCATTAAAATATGAAACTGAGCAATAATTGGTTTTCTTGTTCTCAGCTGATTACGGTGTGTGTTATTTCATAAAGCTTTTAGAATTATGTGCTGTACCTGTGTGTGTGCAACATTCATCAAATGGAATCAACTAGCAAGCTGTTAAACTGGTGCTGTTAAACTGGTGCTGTTAAACTGGTGCTGTTAAACTGGTGCTGTTTAACTGGTGCTGTTAAACTGGTGCTGTTAAACTGGTGCTGTTAAACTGGTGCTGTTAAACTGGTGCTGTTTAACTGGTGCTATTAAACTGGTGCTGTTTAACTGGTGCTGTTAAACTGGTGCTGTTAAACTGGTGCTGTTAAACTGGTGCTGTTTAACTGGTGCTGTTAAACTGGTGCTGTTTAACTGGTGCTGTTAAACTGGTGCTGTTTAACTGGTGCTGTTAAACTGGTGCTGTTAAACTGGTGCTGTTTAACTGGTGCTGTTTAACTGGTGCTGTTAAACTGGTGCTGTTTAACTGGTGCTGTTAAACTGGTGCTGTTAAACTGGTGCTGTTAAACTGGTGCTGTTTAACTGGTGCTATTAAACTGGTGTTATTAAACTGGTGCTGTTTAACTGGTGCTATTAAACTGGTGCTGTTTAACTGGTGCTGTTTAAGTGGTGCTGTTAAACTGGTGCTGTTAAACTGGTGCTGTTTAACTGGTGCTATTAAACTGGTGCTGTTTAACTGGTGCTGTTTAAGTGGTGCTGTTAAACTGGTGCTGTTAAACTGGTGCTGTTTAACTGGTGCTATTAAACTGGTGCTGTTTAACTGGTGCTGTTTAACTGGTGCTGTTAAACTGGTGCTATTAAACTGGTGCTGTTTAACTGGTGCTGTTTAAGTGGTGCTGTTAAACTGGTGCTGTTAAACTGGTGCTATTTAACTGGTGCTGTTTAAGTGGTGCTGTTAAACTGGTGCTGTTTAACTGGTGCTGTTTAAGTGCTGCTGTTAAACTGGTGCTGTTTAACTGGTGCTGTTAAACTGGTGCTGTTAAACTGGTGCTATTATGTTGGTTCTATTAAACTGGTGCTATTTAACCAGTGCTGTTAAACTGGTGCTGTTTAACTGGTGCTGTTTAAGTGCTGCTGTTTAACTGGTGCTGTTTAACTGGTGCTGTTAAACTGGTGCTGTTAAACTGGTGCTGTTAAACTGGTGCTGTTTAACTGGTGCTATTAAACTGGTGTTATTAAACTGGTGCTGTTTAACTGGTGCTATTAAACTGGTGCTGTTTAACTGGTGCTGTTTAAGTGGTGCTGTTAAACTGGTGCTGTTAAACTGGTGCTGTTTAACTGGTGCTGTTAAACTGGTGCTGTTTAACTGGTGCTGTTTAACTGGTGCTGTTAAACTGGTGCTGTTAAACTGGTGCTGTTTAACTGGTGCTGTTTAAGTGGTGCTGTTAAACTGGTGCTGTTAAACTGGTGCTATTTAACTGGTGCTGTTTAAGTGGTGCTGTTAAACTGGTGCTATTAAACTGGTGCTATTTAACTGGTGCTGTTTAAGTGGTGCTGTTAAACTGGTGCTGTTTAACTGGTGCTGTTTAAGTGCTGCTGTTAAACTGGTGCTATTAAACTGTTGCTATTTAACTGGTGCTGTTAAACTGGTGCTGTTTAACTGGTGCTGTTAAACTGGTGCTATTAAACTGGTGCTATTAAACTGTTGCTATTTAACTGGTGCTGTTAAACTGGTGCTATTTAACTGGTGCTGTTTAAGTGCTGCTGTTAAACTGGTGCTGTTTAACTGGTGCTGTTTAAGTGCTGCTGTTAAACTGGTGCTATTTAACCAGTGCTGTTTAACTGGTGCTGTTAAACTGGTGCTATTAAACTGGTGCTATTTAACTGGTATTTTTAAACTGGTGCTATTAAAATGGTGCTTTTAAACTGGTGCTATTTAACTGGTGCTGTTTAAGTGCTGCTGTTAAACTGGTGCTGTTTAAGTGCTGCTGTTAAACTGGTGCTATTATGTTGGTTCTATTAAACTGGTGCTATTTAACCAGTGCTGTTAAACTGGTGCTGTTTAACTGGTGCTGTTTAAGTGCTGCTGTTTAACTGGTGCTGTTTAACTGGTGCTGTTAAACTGGTGCTGTTAAACTGGTGTTATTAAACTGGTGCTGTTTAACTGGTGCTATTAAACTGGTGCTGTTTAACTGGTGCTGTTTAAGTGGTGCTGTTAAACTGGTGCTGTTTAACTGGTGCTGTTTAACTGGTGCTGTTAAACTGGTGCTATTAAACTGGTGCTGTTTAACTGGTGCTGTTTAAGTGGTGCTGTTAAACTGGTGCTGTTAAACTGGTGCTATTTAACTGGTGCTGTTTAAGTGGTGCTGTTAAACTGGTGCTATTAAACTGGTGCTGTTTAACTGGTGCTGTTTAAGTGCTGCTGTTAAACTGGTGCTGTTTAACTGGTGCTGTTAAACTGGTGCTATTAAACTGGTGCTATTAAACTGTTGCTATTTAACTGGTGCTGTTAAACTGGTGCTGTTTAACTGGTGCTGTTTAAGTGCTGCTGTTAAACTGGTGCTGTTTAACTGGTGCTGTTTAAGTGCTGCTGTTAAACTGGTGCTATTTAACTGGTGCTATTTAACTGGTATTTTTAAACTGGTGCTATTAAAATGGTGCTTTTAAACTGGTGCTATTAAACTGGTGCTATTAAACTGTTGCTATTTAACTGGTGCTGTTAAACTGGTGCTGTTTAACTGGTGCTGTTTAAGTGCTGCTGTTAAACTGGTGCTATTTAACTGGTGCTGTTTAAGTGCTGCTGTTAAACTGGTGCTGTTTAACTGGTGCTGTTTAAGTGCTGCTGTTAAACTGTTGCTATTTAACCAGTGCTGTTTAACTGGTGCTGTTAAACTGGTGCTATTAAACTGGTGCTATTTAACTGGTATTTTTAAACTGGTGCTATTAAAATGGTGCTTTTAAACTGGTGCTATTTAACTGGTGCTGTTTAAGTGCTGCTGTTAAACTGGTGCTGTTTAAGTGCTGCTGTTAAACTGGTGCTATTATGTTGGTTCTATTAAACTGGTGCTATTTAACCAGTGCTGTTTAACTGGTGCTGTTACACTGGTGCTATTAAACTGGTGCTATTTAACTGGTCTTTTTAAACTGGTGCTATTAAAATGGTGCTTTTAAACTGGTGCTATTAAAATGGTGCTTTTAAACTGGTGCTATTAAAATGGTGCTTTTAAACTGGTGCTATTAAAATGGTGCTTTTAAACTGGTGCTATTAAAATGGTGCATTTATACTGGTGCTTCACAGTAAAAACTGAAGAGGTTATTTCTCAGAGTTAGGTTGATTTAACTCCCTAAATGTAATTTTAACTCCACTCTGGGTTAAGTGGTCTTCAGTGTTGGAGCTGTTTGACAGTGTTGATCCCATCAACACTGCAGAGAGTCAATTGATATAAGCTCCGCCTACTTTCATCTCAAAATTTGAATAATTTTCCCATGATGCCCTCATGGAGAATGTTTATATGTGTTTTAGATGTTTTAAATTGTGTTTGGATGTGTTTAGATGATGCCTATTGTACAGTAATCATTGCTTGAAGTCCTTTGTTCATGTTTCTGGTGGATTGTTGAAGATTTTTAAGTTTTTAAACTTTCCACTATGAGTGAAATTTTTTACTGAGTAACTGACTTCCTGCCTGTGGATGCAAAGTGCAGTGAATGTGGAAAGCAACAGGAGCTGCATAAGTGAGCAAAGTGTAACTGTTCATCGCTTACTGTAGGTTACAATTATGTAACAGCCTTGTTAAGTTGCCTGAGTAATATACTTAGGCAATTATTGATTATGTTATTAATTAATCTACTGAAACACAACAGGAAAGAATGATCTTACGAAAGTGTTATAAAACACCTTCATGTGTTGAAAAGTAATACTTAAATGCTACGATGTATCACTATTGGAGAACTATATAAACTCAGCATAGGTGTTAAATTTAACATAATGGGAGTTGAATTACCACTGACATAGAGTTGATTTGTTATTACAGAGGAATAGATAACCAACACAACTGGGAGTAATTTTACACTCTTCAGAGTTGATTAACATGTAGTGTTAAGTTCTATTAACGCTGTACAGTGTTAGCCAGTGTTCATTTTTTACTCAATTTTGAGTTAATTTTACTCTGAAATTTTAACACTGTGGAAAGAGTTAATTTAACACCAATTCTGGTTAGGACCAAATACGCTCAGACACAGTATTAAATTTAATTCTTTAAGTGTTGATTTAACACTGCAAAATTTGCTGTGTATTAAAATGGTGCTATTAAACTGTTTTTTTTTAAACTGGTGCTATTTAACTGGTGCAAAGCCTCTCCCTTGCCCTAGCCCGTCACTCACAAATACATACAAGCCTTTAGTTTGCAGATCAGCATGTTTAAAGGAAAAAAGCTGTCAGGCCTTATTTAAGAGCACCATGAATGTCATCCTGTGTTGCTGTTCTTAATTGAAATGTAGTTGGGCAAGAAAGAAAATATATGGGCACACATGGATGGTGTCGGCAGAATGTTTTATGATGATTGTAACCACACATGGTAAATATTAGCATCCTCCTTACTGTACACTTCACATTCTTCATGTCACTTTTAGTTTGATTCATGCAAGAAAGGTTAGCTGTACATAAAAAATAGAGTTTCATGCTATGTTTTAGCAGACCTGAGAGATGTTCTGATAGCTGCAGGAAGATAAGCATATAAAATATTTGTACAAATTATTTAGGTGAAAAGTCATTTCTAAGATAACTGTAAGCATTGCAATAATATTGTGATCATGATTTACATCTGGCCACTTGAGGGTTGTCATCTGTAAATAATTCAAGCTGGGGGACCAGGCCGTTTCATGTGGCTAGGACATTCAGAGCGAGGCTGGTCAGAAGTCTAACAGCTGGGAGAGTAGAAATAACACATTATCCCCTTTACATTGCAAGAAAGGACTTTAACATCCTGTGACATTTTAGCTTTAATGGAAGTGTCCCAGAGGTGTGATGGTGGGACAGGAGCTGTCAGAAAATGCCTGGGTTAGCACGATGAACTCAAACGGTACAGACTGCACACTGCTAAAGAAACTAACAGTAAGCCATTCCAACATATTAAAGCTTGTCATCTCTGCACAATGTGACTTTATCGTCACATATTTCCTGTCTAAGTTTCATTGGCTTGATTAGCAACAAGTTAATCCATAAATAGAGTTTAACAACAAACATATTATCGTCATTAATACAGCGACGTACTTATCTCAGAGTAATTTTTACAACATTAAAAACAACATAAAAATCTAGTATTCAATGCTGTGAAAAAGTATTTTCCCCTTTCCTGATTTTTTTTTCTCTCATGTTTGTCCCACTTAAATGTTTCAGATAATCAAATAATTATAATTAGACAAAGATAACCTGAGTAAATATAAAACCCAGTTTTTAAATGATGGTTATATTTATTAAAGGAAAAAAATATTGAAACCCACCAGGCCATATGTGAAAAAGTATTCGCCCCCTAAACCTAATCACTGCTTATGCCAACCTGGTTATGCTTTTTGCAGATGACGTGGTTCTGTTGGCTTCCTCAGCTGGGGATCTCCAGCAGGCATTGGGACAGTTTTCAGCTGAATGTGAAGCGGTCACACTCCAGGTGGGGGGTGAGTCTCTGCCTCAGGTGAAGGAGTTCAAGTATCTCAGGGTCTTGTTCATGAGTGAGGGTAAAGGGAACGTGAGATTGACAGGCAGATTGGTGCAGCACCAGCAGTACTGTGGGCAGTGTGCCGGACCACTGTAGCACAGAGGGAGCTGAACTGGAAGGCTCTTAATTTACTGGCCAATCTACCTCCCAGCCCTCACCTACAGCCATGAACTCTGGGTAATGACCAAAAGAATGAGAATGCAGATACAAGCAGCTGAAGTGAGTTTTCTCTGGAGGGTGGCTGGGCTCAGCCTCAGAGGTAGCGTGAGGAGTGGGGAGGGAACTAAGAGTTGAGCTGCTGATTCTTCACAATGAAAGGAGCCAACTGAGGTGGTTTGGGCGTCTGATTGTCTCCCTTTGGAGGTCTTCCGGGCACGTCCAGCTGGGAGGAGACCTCAGAAAAGACCCAGAATGCGCTGGAGGGATTACATATATCTGGTCTGGAAATGCCTTGGGATCCCCCAGAAGGAGTTGGAAAGTATAGGGTCGCTGGGGAGAGGGAAGTCTGGGTTGACTTGCTTAGCCTGCTACCATCGTGACCCAGCCCTGGATAAGCAAGTCAAGCAAGAAGAGGATGGCTGGATGGTGGCAACAACTGTCAGCAGGATGGCAAGTGTCTTTCCCATCCCTGGGATAGATTTTGGCCCACTTTCCTTTGCAGAATTATTTTAATCCAGCCACAGTGGGGAGTTTTCCAGTATATAAGTCTGTTTATGGTCATGCCACAGCATCTTTATTGGATGGATTTATTTGAAGTCCACACTTTAACTAGGCCACTCCAAAACAATTTGGTTTTTTAAAGCCATTAAGAGGTGGACTAGCTGGTGTGTTCTGGATCATTGTCCTGCTACATAACCCAAGGATGCTTGTGCTTAAGACCATGAACTGATGGTCAGACATTCTTCTTCATGATTTTCATGGTTCCATCAATCATAACAAGTCATCCAGGTCCTGAAGCAGCAAAGTAGCCCCAGACCATCACACTGCCACCATGTTCGACAGTTGATATGGTGGTGTTATGAAATGCTGAGTTAGTTCTACTCCTGAACGGGACACACACCTTCCAGAAAGTTTAACTTTTGTCCCGTCAGTCCACAGAATATTTCTCCAAAAGTCTTCAAGATGTTTTTTTGGCAAATGTGAGACGAGCCTGTGTGTTCTTTTTTTGTCAGCAGCGGTTTTGGCCCTGGGACTCTCCCATGATGCCATTTTTGCCCAGTGTCTTTCTGATTGTTAAGTCATGAACTCTGACCTTAACTGAGTCAGTGAGGCCTGCAGGTCTTCAGATATAATTTTGGGTTTTGAAGCTTCCTTTGGAATACCTGCCTCCTATACAGTGGACAACTCAGTAACCGAGAGGCTCAGTGCAGGGTCAGGCAGAATCAGGTTGATATCAGGGGGACTATAAACATTATACAACTACCTTATATTATTTAGTGATGCATGATAAGTATTTTTTGGAACCGATACCGATAACCGATAATTTCCTTAACCGATAACTGATGATAAACCACATATTTTTTTCAATTGTTGATTTAATAAAAGAAGTTTATTTGATGTGTTAATGCACATCTGGGGATAAGAGGGGGTTAATATGTAGTGAGCAAAGATATTTATAACTAATTTGAACTAGTATCACTCATGTTTTTCAAAAACAAAGAACTATTCTGACTTTATAACAGTTATTATAGTTCACTTTTTTTTAGTTAAACATTTGTGTACCAAGTACAGCATACACAAACAGCTGACATAGTTTCTCCCCCATAAAACCAAATGATAACAGGCTGTTATGCTTAACAAATGGAGATATTTGGGGCTCTGGGTTTTTTTGTTTGTTTGTTTGTTTGTTTTGCTGCTGAAGCCAGAATTAAAGCGAGCTGATGTTTTACATAAAGATTAAAAATATGCACTGACATAAGTCATATCAGAGAAAGGTTAAGAATGTGAAGTCCACTGTGGTCTAACTGAATGAAACCACGTCAAACAGAGCAGGCAGGTACACGTCTATGAAAGCAGCGATGAATCAGGAGACTGTCAGATTGATTTTGTTTTTATGATGTTGCGCCTTTTGGCTCTGGCAAACCTTCTGCAGTTTTCAATGCCTGCTTACGATCAGTGCTCTGCCTGGTATTAGCCGTTGACTCGGTCCTAATGCCCGCGGCTGAGGCTAGTAGCTGCTGCTGATGATGACTCTTAAGTGACTTATAAGATCAGTCGAGGACTTCTTTCTACTCTTTGCGACCTTTGCAGGGCAAATTCTACACACACGGTCGTTTTATCCTCCCCGTAAATACTGAATAACGCCACCGGGTCGTTAGCATTTTAGCACAGGGGCTGCTTCCTCTTCTTCTCTGGTGCTTAACAGCGGGTCGTGTGCTGCAGCGCCACCTGCTGTTTCGGAATGTGTAGTCTTGCGAGAAAGAAAATAAACGCCAGCACTGCCATGCTGACAAAAACATATATGTTATCGGGGCTGGTCGTCATGATATCGAACTTATCAGAATGATGTAATAATGTCCTGTTATCGGCCCGATAGTTATCGTGCACCCCTAATATTATTTTCTGCTTGCCAGTCTGTTCCATTTAACACTCCTGTTGATACGGCATAAATATTCAGGCAAAAACAGATTACCCAACATAGCTAAATTGGTTTGTCTGCCATCCTGAATATACAGCGACTTTGTAACATCATGCCCCGGCCACTGAGACTCTACTACTGCTCCTTCAAATATCCCCCGCTCGTCAGATGGGGAAAACTTCCTGCTGTGAAGAACAAGTGTGAACAAGCAATGAAGGAAGTTTACTGGGACAGGAGTGTATGTGTGTGTTAGGGACCTGTGTGTGCTTGTAGAAATGTGTGTTAAGCTACCGCTGTGTATTTCTACACCGCGCCTCTCAGGTGTCCAACATAAAATCACAAGGTAGCCTGGACTGTACATAGTCAGAGCTGGGAGGGATCAAACATTCATCAAATCACCCTCAGAGATCCATCTGGCTTGTCAGGTTAGTTGAGGTATAAACATCACTATTTAGGCTTGTTTGTCTAACTTTGAGAAACTGGATTCGGTATTTGCACTAACATGTTTACAAGGGTTTTAAAACACAAAAACTGTCTGCTACTCAACACCTCAAAGACAAAGGAAATGATGATGATGTCCACAGATCAAAACCCCCCTCTTTGGCCAGTGAACACTTGTGGTGTGGACATCGAGGTGGTGACATCGTATAAATATTTAGGTGTACACCTGGATAATAAGTTGGACTGGTCTAAAAACATAGACTTCATCTACAAAAAGGGGCAGAGCCGCCTCTTTTGCCTCAGACGACTCCGATCAATAGACATCTGCAGTAAGATGCTGCAGATGTTTTATCAGTCTGTGGTGGCAGGTGTTCTGTTTTATGCTGCAGTCTGCTGGAGAGGCAGTGTAAAACACAAGGATGCAAGGCATCTGAACAAACTGATGAAAAAAGCTGGCTCTGTGGTTGGAATCAGATTGAACTCATTGGAGGATGAGGAGGAACATGGATGATCCACTTCATATCTCCCTCAGTGAGCAAAGAAACAACGGTGGTGGACGGCTCCTATCCCTGCGCTGCAGGACAGAAAGATTTAGAAAATCTTTCATACCATCAGCTATTAGAGTTTATAATTCTACAGTAAACAGATGAGAATCCCAGACGATTGAATTTCCCTTCGGGGATAAATAAAGTTCTTGTATTGTATTGTATTGTACTGTAAATTTGCATATTAAATAATTCCACAAATAATCAATTTATAGTGAAATAAATCTGATTAATTAGATAAATCGATAAGAATAAAAATAATAAAAATGAATTTTAAAAAGGACAAAAAGAGAAAGAAAAAATAAATAAAATTCAGTGTGTTTGTTTGGAAGAGACTGAATAATATATTAATACATATACATTATATATGGTTTAAAACCATATAATGGTATATATACTTATAGTATTTAACAGTATTGCAGTCTGTGGCTGTTAAAGTATCATTAAATAGAATGTGATCTTTTATAAAGACCTGACTGTTAAACCATTGATGAAGTAAATCCATGTCAATAAAGAAGATTATCCAGAGCATTTACAGTGATTTATTTTATAGAGTCAACAAAAAGAATCATGAAACTTACTTTGAAAGATGAATTATCTTAAATCTTTCCATTAGACGCAGTGAACAGGTTGGAACGGTCACATGGAGTTCTGCAGATGCGTGGCCATCCTTACTTTAAATAATCTCGGTTCTTTACTAAAAACAAAAGGTTGAAATGAGTTTGCCCCCTTCCCCCTTTCTGAACCTTGCCATAACCCCGGGCTTCTGAACCCACTTGTACATTTTAGGCCTTGATAATAAACCAACATCTGCAGAACTTACAAGTGCTTTACCAGAGTTAATTGAGAAAATTGAAGCAAGCTGCAGAGCAGTGCTGATCTATGATCCCCTGTTGAGGGCCCAGAAGGGAGACAACAGATTTACTGCAAGGACAGTGGGCGGCCTTTTGTTCAGACCCTGGTTCATGGGAAGTTTGAGGTCAGCTGGGATTAAAATATTTTAAAGAACAAATGGAGTAATTTGAGTGCAGCCCAAGAAGCACTGCGCCAGATTTTACCAAGTACCCAGGTGTGATTTATTGGATTTAAAGCCCTGCGTCCCTTTATCATCCTTTTAACCCCTTAACAGTTATTTGGTATGCACAGATAAGTTGAAGCTGGCTCCTTTGTCTCATGTTATGGTTGACATAACCTAGAGAGAGGGAGTCATGCATATGAACACAAACAGACTCCAAAGGGAAAATGCCTGCCGTTTCTTCTCTCAGGGGTCAGTTTTGTTCGACCTCATTGAAGTGCTGTTTAACTGACTGTGACATAATATCCAGATTAATTAAAACTGCAGATGGGGATTGACAATGCTAGTGGGATACAGATTTGTGGCCATTGACTGTGCAGTGTTGTTCATTGGTGCAGAAACACTAAAGGCCATATCGCTCCCTAACGTTTACCTGGACTGACTGACAGGAAAATCCCTGTTTCATCTGAAGCAGAGGCTATGTCAAGGGTTAAAGATATAACATCTTATTTCCATACAAAAAATGTATATTTCACCTGATTTGAAAATACCCCTTTCAGAATAAACAGTTATTTTTTTCTGTTTTACAACACAGAAATTCATATTTTGGACATCAGACTCATACAAGTCCAGCCCATGTATAAAAGCATTCATTTAGACCCCTCTCTTTAGCCGTGTCACAAACTCTGCAGATCTGTCTGTGCACCCTGAGCTTTTTCAGAGTGCTTTCAGTTAAATAAAATTTAATTTCTCATCTCACTCCATCCCACATTTTTAGCGACACCCTGCCCAGCATTGGAAGAACGCCTACACTTCCATATTTCATGTCATGTTTGCCACAATCTAACAACTTTCCATATGCTATAAAAGACTATTTCACCATTTATGTATTTCTTTATTTATAAGTAAAAGCTTGAAAGTCTTTTTCAAAATTAAACCATGTGCTGAATCTGACTTTACATTAGTTTTCACCCTTTCTGCATACATTTGTATTGAAAATTCAATGAAAGTCTATTTTTAATCACCAAACTGGCGTCATTTAGGGCTGAATTAGACATTATACAGCTACTTGGAGGACATTTTAAAAATATTGCAATATAAATTGTGTATCTTACCTTGCTAAGCAGATGGATACACCCGTTTCTGTGTTTCTCACTGGTAAATCCATCTTGCAAAGCTCCCGTCTGAACCGTTTGGGCCCGGTTAGAAAGTGACAGGACCAATCAGCGTCGCGAGGCAGTACTTTCAGGCGCAGCGGAGTCATGACGTAAACAAGCAGCAGCAAGAGCTGGTGCAGTTATGGAGGAAGAGATTAGCATGGATGTTGCTAAAGCGCCAGTTTTATCAGAACTTGACGACATTTCTTTGTTAAAAGAAGAACAAAGAACAGCAGTGAGTTGTTTTCTTTCCAAAAACAACAAAAGTCATGTATTGACATGTCTACAGTCGCCATGGTTCACGATCATTGGCATGCGCACCTCAGTCGCAGCTCCATCATGTGTTTTGTTGCTCTAATTGGCCCGTAAAGATGTGACAGAACGTTCAAGGCTCTGCCCTTTCCCAAATGCTTAGTATTGAAGGTTTTCCAGAGGTGTATCTGATTAGAAAAGAGAAGCACGGGAGTGAAGGAAGTAAACAGAGCAGCAAGGCGAGTTAGCTGTGTTCAGAGACGGACAACGAGAAACAGCAATGGATCTTTCATCTGGTAGTGGTTCAGCTTAAAAGTGGAAGAGGTCGAACTAAACGTGTTAAAATATGCCCCAAGATGATGCTGAGATTGTTGAAGAGCCAGGATTTAAAAATCTCATAAAGAGACTCCACCCAGAATACATGATTTGCCTGGGCGCAAACATTTTCCTGAAAACTCCCTGCCAGAGTCGTACATCCTCTGCAAAGTAACAGAGTGAAGTGTCTGGTATGGAGGGACGTGCTTTTGCTAGAGGAGAAGCAGAATTTTCTCTACACCACTGGAGTAGATGTTACTTCAGAACATCTTATTACATCAATGATTAGCTTGTGGGGAAACAGTTCTCGTAGTTTCTGTTGGGACATGGCGGTGGCTGCTGAGCTCTGTTAGATGAAGGCTGCAACTCGCCTCACCCGTCCCAGTAAACAACTGATGCTGGGGTCACAAAGATCGGCTTGGATGTCCGATGAAGCGTGTGGACAAATTACTTGAGATGCTAGTTCAGTTGCCCTCTCGACAGTGTTTTCAGTGTGTTAGCGATGACATCAGCCACTCCGTGATTGGCCCTGTTGAGCTCCTATTCTGTAGTAGCAGACTACAGAACCTCAGTATTAGCAGTAACTTGTTTTTCACTGTCACTGGTCATTAGGTGAGCCGTGATCATCAGAGGTGCAGCCATGTGTTGATACTGAAACGCTAACGGCATCTATGGCTAATGATTCCCTTTACATTTACAGTCTTTGATTTTGCATTGTAAGTAATCAGCTCAGACGAGTGGATTGATTTTTGGCCTCTCCACACAGAAACGAAAGCGTTTCATTTTTAAAAAGTTTTCCATAAGTACGGGATAGTTTCAGGAACTATCTGTGTAACCACGGAACCTCTTAAAACGGCTGGAAACGCTGTAGTATATATGCTTAGCCTGTATGTGTATTTCTGCAAAATGCACCAGAAGAGAGAAGAAGATCACAGAAAACTGCGACAAGCTTTCTCCTAGTTGCTATCCTGGTTGTTCTCTGCATTGGATTTAAGAACATCTGGTGTCTGCTGTTCGCGGTGGTGGTAAAGGAGCATCAGATTTAGCTGTAAAAGCCATAATAAGCTCAGTAGCTTCTGCAGCACGAACGCACCCCTGTAATCCACCATTGTTGTTTTGGTTCAATATGCACATGCGGAGTAAGTGTGAGTAAGTGTGACGCTATGTGTGACGTAATCATTTCAAGAAAGATGTGGTTGGCTGTCCACATGGAGACGAACCGGTAAGCCTTTACAGATTTTTTCACTCTGGGACATGGTTTCAAAAAGTAGCGTTTTTAACAGACGCCGTTTCTGTGAGGATAAACAAAGACACAACAAAAAACTTTAGCGTATACTCCTGAATTTGTTTTCGTGTGGATGGAGCCTTAAAACGCAACTGATGGAAAAAGCCAGAAAGTAAAGTGGTCTTTTTCAAGAGTGATTGTTTTAAAGGAGCATTAACATGGAGAATTAAAAAAGGACATCACTAAGTAGTAGTCATGAATAGTGAGGAAATATGAATGAAACCCCAGCAGGACTGATATAAACTACTTTTACTTTTCATCCTTTTCCTGATCAGTTCAGCAGCTAAAAAGCTTTTAAAGAACAAAAAAGCAAAACTGAGAAGATATTTAAATATTGAGACATTTATCTTAGGAGCCACATCAGTTTTGACCCGATAAATTTGAGATAAAGGGAGAAGCTTGACGTATTTAAGCCCGTTTGGTTGAGTTTACAGAGCGGGAGGCACCCATGAGATTTGTAAGAAGACAAAGAAGAGAGGATTTAAATGAGGATTTAAGTCTTGAACAACAGAGTGATAAAGTAAATATGCCTTGATGGCTCAGAAGGCCTCTAACATAGAACAAAAAGAGCAGCTGCTGATTTTAGTTCCACCTAGACCTTCAACATTAAACCACCAAAGAGGATGGACTCATTAAGCTATAGAGGACTATTAAAACAGGCCTCTCTGGTGGGGAAAACAGCCTTTGGAATCTTGAAATGTCCTGCCAAAGAATCTGATTCCTAGATGATTCAAGGTGTGTAATGATGTTGAATCCAGGGTCCCAGGTCCAGGGGAACAAGTGAAGATGTTCAACATGTGACTGATTAGGATGCATCAGTTCGTTTTCCTGGGCTTTTAAATTTCTCTCATCAGAACAAAATAATCACATCAATAATAATGATTAAATGGTAGATGGACTTTTCCTAGTTGACTGAATTCTCAAATCACATTCACCCATTCACACACACTCAGTACATTTACATGCAGCTGGAAAAGTCAAAGTATTTTGTCAGTGTAACAAAAACTGGACTTTAAACATGTTAGTCTGATTAAAATCATACTAAATTAATTCATCAGGGTCCAACTAACAGGGGTGTCCAAACTTTTTCCACTGAGGGCCACATACAGAAATATAAAAGGATGATGGGGCCACTTCTATATCCACAAGGCAGGGAATATGACAGTGATTAAGTCAGAAACAGAAAAAAGGAGCGGCCGGGGTGGAGGAGGGTTGCAAGAGCAGCTTGCAGAGAGATACTCCTTTCCCACTGGCCGAAAAACCTGTTTAAACACGCTAACAATCTGCTGCTGTCGGCAGTGGGAAAGGCTTGAATCAGCATTCAGACCCGCATCGACTGACCCTGCAATGGACACGGGTTTTTATCGGTTCACCCCTGAAAGGCTCCAGTGGTAACGTCACCACCGGATGAAAGCGGGATGACTTTGGCCTAACGTGCCTATGTCATAAGTCTTTGAGTTTCCTAGAAAAGCACTATTTAAGTCTGATGAATTATTTTTATTATCATTAATATTGTGCCCGTAACTTGGGGCAACAAAAGGACGCCGGCAGCAGAGGGACGAGCATTATTGTCTCCTCCATCATTGTTGTCTCTTCCATCTGAAATTTCGGTGACTATTTGCCATCTCAGCAACAAATTCCATCCACCATCATATCATCAGCTCTTGAATGTCGTTCAGTTTGCGCTGAGTTTGTATATTTTGAAAGAGGGACAAAAGTACAAAGTACGGAAAACAGTTGACCACCGTGTCCATGGCTTCCATGCTCCTTTCTATTGTTTACCTAGCTGTGTTTCGGTGCGCTGATGACGCACCAGAGGAAAACAAAACAGCCACGCAGCTCGTCTGCTGGCGAACAGACCCGGGTCTGCTGGCAGTGGGAAAGGAGTCACTTGGCGATTGTTAGCAGGTTTACCCACGTTTAAAAAACCTGCTTTAACATGCTAATTTTAGTGGGACAGTGGTAAGAGGGGCAGAGCCTGGCCAGGCAAGAGCAGTTTGAATAAGGAAGCATGAGAGCAATTGCCAATAGCATGCTTAGGACGAATCAGCTGGCCATCAGCTGATGAGGGCTTGCATGAGATCAGCTGATTAGGGCAGAGCTTGACTCTGTAATTTTCCAGAACCAACACTAAAAGCTTGATTTAATGGCTAATAGATAGATTAAGACAATCATTTCCAGATTTTGGAGTGCAGATATCAGGGGGTGCTGTTTGGTCCTGGCTCCCACAGGCCCACAGGCCCAGGCTTAGACTCTGGGATGTTGCTGGTACTGCTCTTTGCTGCAGAACTCACCAGGGAGTCTTTTCAAAATGTTTGTTTATAGAATTAGCATGGTAGCACCATCTTACGCTGAAACTATGAAATACAATACAGTCAAGCACAAGCTCCATGTTCAAATGTGGGCCATATTTTATTTTAATTTTTAGAATTTGCTGCGGGCCAATTAAAACTGGACTGCGGGACACCCCTGAACTAACAAATCTAGATACTGAGGCTGGAGCTTTGTTTACTCTTCTGTTTATACACCTCAGTCGGACCTATATTGGACCGGGTGTTCTGTGCATACTCCACAGTTTCCACAGTAGACTGTGAGATGGGCTTAAATGCATAACATAGGTCACATGGCTTTTATTACCATATGCTAAAACGATGGTATGCATTTAATTTGTGCCTAAATGAAAGAGTAGTGCAATCTTTTGCAAACTTCAGTCCAGTTTAAAACCTCAAAATCATCTGGACTCCACAACACTCTCCTACAAACATGAGACTCAAAGTATTTCATTATCAGCAGCACTGGTGTTAAGAATGTAGGAAATGTACCTGACACAGAGAGGCTGTTTCATAAACCCACTGTGCAGGATTTATTTTATATTCATCTTGGAAACTTGAAATACAGAAGGTTTAGGAAGGGCAGGACTTTGAAAACATTGTCAGGAGGTGATTGGACGAATGTTCTGTCTGTTGCATTCATTGCAGGCCAATTAGAACGACATGATACAATGAGCTGGCAGGCGTGCAGCTCTGGTGGAAGCGTGAACTAAGCAGGCAGATGCTGGGGAACTACTTGGTGATCATAGTCATGCCAAGGCTGGTCAGGAAAAAAGCAAAAATATCTTCACCTAAGCTTGGCTAAACTAGAAGGCTAGTTTAGGAATGTGGAGCTTGTTGTTGGATAAAACTTTGTGCCAAGGCAGGTCGAGTAGTGCACAGATATCTTCTCTTCCATGAGAATCTTTCAGTGTTTCTTTGTCAGATCTGATAAAAACTGCTCCTATGCTACATCTTCACCTGAGCAAATCGCTACACTGGCGGCAGACAATGCTACTGGACTACAATACAACCAAATCCCACCCATAACTATCGCAAGCTCATGCCAAAGCCGGCTAGGAGAGAAATGGAAACATCTTTTCTGTCATACAAAGTGTTCGGCATGGTTCTTTTCTGCATTATCCAAGCTAACCGCTACACCATGGCACTGATTGGCCCAGTTTGTTCCCAGAGTACAACCATTTACGACTGGAGCTTTGCAAGATGGATGTGCCTGATGATAGTCATGGAGCCTGGCCAGTACATCTGCTCTGCAAGGTTAGTAAATTTGCAACTTGGTCAACAGGAAGGAGGCATACCACCATCTACTGTGGTGGAGGAGGGCTTGCTGCTGCATGGTCCAATCGAGTTATAACCATGGCTCAACTCTACTGTGAATCCAAGTGTACTGACTGATAGCAGAGCTGCCCCACACTTTTACTGTCCTATTTACATGCATTTCTATACTACTGGCATGAGACTGTTGTCTCATGAATGCAGTCTGAGAAATTACTAACGCAACCACAGCACCCCAAAATGGTTAAGTAAAAATATGTTTCTGTTTAGAAGATTTCAATGCTTGACGTTGAAGAAATTCAAATGGGACATTATCATCCATGGCATATAAAACCTTAGTCACTATACATCTGTGTGATAAAAACTCTGATGGCCTCTCTCTTTATCCCAGCACAGACAGTCCCTCTGTCTTAGGGCATCCACGAGCCAACTGAAGCATGTGCTATTATTAGTTAAGATGATTTGGGTCGTATCTGGCTCCCTCCCTGAATCATAATATGAAGCAAATCTGTCTCATGTTTCTCATTGAAGTGCACGTCACATTATTCTGCCCAAAGTATAAATTCTGTGTTTATTATGCCAGTACATTTCTCCATGTTTGGATGCAAAAGATAATTAGCTGTGTTGTATCAATAGGCTGCCAGCCTCAGATATCTTGAAACCCTTCACACGCAGACTTGTACAACAGTTGGCTCCATGCCCCTGAATCACATAGAGAGGAGTCAGTGAATAACTGCAGGCTTTCACAATGGGAAGGGGAGGGAGGGACACACACTGAGTAAAATGGGCCGAGACAGAGAGCAAGGGAGGAAAGTGGGAGGGTAAAAAGGGAGGCAGAAAAAAAATAGTGGGCCAAACTCGTTTTCCGCTTGATGGGTTAGCTGCGGAGAATGTGCCTTTACTAGGTAAATGATTAAGGGGGGAGGAAGGGGGGCGTGCTGCTCTGCTTTATGTACTTCAAAGGTCTCTAAAGGCAGGTTAAATGAAAAGCAAATGTGTTGCGCTGCTGCTCAAATACCTCAAATGTTTTAGCAGGTGCCATCAATGAAGAGGCGGGCAGTGACGGCAGAGTGCTGCACCTTGCTTGGGAATCATGGATGGTCCTGTTTGGGGAGGCAGATAGTGTCATACTAGTGAAGGGTGAGACAGGGTGAGACGGGGTGAGACAGGAAGGTCGAGCTCTGCTCAGCATCCACGCCACTTTGTCCTTCATGGGTCTCACACAGGTGAGTAGGTTTAACAAGTAAAGACAACATTTACCAAAAAGAAGAATTCAGAAACTAGAGGACGTTTTAGGCTGTTATAATTTCAACCAAAGTCACTTAGACTTGGATTAGGGGCGTCCCTGACTGAGGATTTACATAGTCCAGTATGACTGAGATTATGCCGAGAGTCAGCTGATCATGATCCATATTCTCATTTGAATCTGAGATTATGTAATTAAACTGTCCTCCAATTTCCACATACAGCGAACGCACCGTGAACCGCCAGCGAATCATACTATTTTCAGCACCGGCCCTGCCAAACCACGTCAATACCTGTCAATCAGAACGCTCCAGAAGAGGAAGTCACAAGTGTGGAATATTTTGAATATAATCTTTCAAAATAAAACACAATGCACGGACTTCCGATCGTAAATCATCACCATATCAACATTATGTCTCATCCTGCAGCGAGAGCAAAGGGTCACCGAGAGGTCAGTGGGTCACAGAGCTACATTGGCACCATTGATGAGGAAAAGTTAACTTTTGGGGACATTTAACCAAAGAATTTTGCATAAAACCACAGATCCTTTAAGCAAACATTAACCTTTTAACGTCCTAATGTACCCACTCAATGGTGGAAGCAATAAAATCATGGACTTATACCAGAAAAGATGATAAATTAACCCCAAAAGGTAAAATAGTCCGCTGTTGACATACTATTCCTGCATGAACTCGCAGCTCTCCCATGATCTCTTCCTGCTGATCGGGGCTGCGCACTGCGGCGCAGTGCTCTAAACTCGCTTCCAATGGCCGAGGTAGCTCACCTTCAGTTGGACCAAACCCGTGGCGCTCTGGTGCACGGCGCAATCGTCCTATGTGGAAATTGCAGGTGTGTCTCTTTCAAACTTGGGATAAGAATGTATGATGTGACAGGTCCTGATCCATTCTTCATCCTCACTCATCAGCTCTGCATGTCTGCGACCTCCACAGGTGAGAGGTAATGGATTACGTTTTCCTTCTTCCAGTTTCCAGATATTCCTGGTTCCAGAGACCCAGAGCCTTAGCCTTCTGTTGGATTACAGTAACTGAATGGCTCTTTTGTGCATTTCTACTTTTTGAGGGCATTTTGAAATCAGTCATTTGTATCTCCAGTATATTTTTGGGGAAGTATTGTATTTTATAACATTTTAAAAACTTCACTTGAACAACCTGAGTGGAGATTTATATTCTCATGTTATTTTGGCCAATAGGGAAAAATCAGATTTTGTTTATTGACATAAAACACTCAGAAGTCAAATTACTGGTTGTTTTTGCCAGGACTTTTTGCCACCTCTTTTTCAAGGCAAATATTTGCAGCCTTCTCTTTGACCAACTGTCAGGTCCCAACCCACCAGTTGAGAACCACTTCTCTAAATCATGGCTGGGCTGACCTCTAATTTACTACTAATCACCGTTGAACTGCTCATGACTGGTTTTACTGCATTAAAACAGAGTCATGACAGCATTACATAATCAGAGCGGTGTTTACATCAGGCCTGATGATAACACTAATTTTGATGTGCATGTAAATGAAGTCCCTGTTGTGGATGCCCTAAATGAAGAGCTTTCTCCTGGCTCACCTGTTCAATATCAGCCGGGTCTGTTACATAATCACAGAGCAGTGATTACAGGT
Organism: Cheilinus undulatus; assembly: GCF_018320785.1. Classification (NCBI taxonomy): domain Eukaryota; kingdom Metazoa; phylum Chordata; class Actinopteri; order Labriformes; family Labridae; genus Cheilinus; species Cheilinus undulatus. The sequence goes on from NC_054870.1 coordinate 2,330,977, forward strand.
CTCCTACTGGCAGAGCAATTACCCCGGCACGGTCATTATCGCCCCATAACATCACCTGCTCTCTACATATCAGCACAGACAACATAGCTGTGTATTATTCAGTGTTGGGTCACAAAGAGCGTCGGCTGCACTAATGCAGTGTAATTTATTCATTATAATAAGTGCTAATGTAATAGGTGAACGCACTGATAAGCACATTAGTGAAACTATTATTCTCACATGTGTTTAGGGGCACTAAACAGTTTCACAAGGTTCACAAGGAGAAGTGATTTAGAGCTGTTATTCTCAGAAATAGTGTTCAATGTTCACTTCTGCCCAATAATCTGGTTATTCTGTGAGTCAGGCACACGACTGGAAGTGTGTAATAATTTTATGCTCACTGAAATGAAGGATATGAATGGCCTGATCTCCCAGAGTGAGAGAAATATGGAGGGATAGAACTCTAATGTGCAGCCAGCTTGTTGCTGGAAAGTTTATAGGGATGGAGAAAGATACAGAGCATTGACAGGCATGTTTCAAACATGCATCAGACACAGTTTACAGAGCTTTTCACAGAATGAGAGAAAGAAAGACCCAGAGAGACGAATACAATTAACAGAGACAAGAAAATGAAAGAAAATGGATAGGGAATTAAAGAAAACTATTCAATATTGTTGCAAAATAAAGGACTTGAATATTATTCATCTTGTATTGACTTTGCAGACAGTTCAGATCAAGAGAACCATCTCCGCTGCTCTAGATGTTCACAGTCACAGTTCCTCATCCTGAAGAGATTTTAGGGCAGGAGTCATCAAGTACATTTGTACAAGAGCCAGATTTAGTCTCAACAGAAACTTTGGGGGCCGGACTTTCAAATATACAAGAATTAAAAAAAATATTTTGCTCTTATATAAATGAAATATTATTGTAGTAGTATTTGTATTTTATTTCAAAACGTGGGACATTTTTAGGCATTACCAGTGAGATCCATCCGTTTTTTTTTATAATGCAGCAGGACAAAAGGAGACAGACCCTGACCACAGAACTGGCTGGGCCCCTGAAAGTCCCAGAGACCGGGCCCTCCACAAGTGTGATTTAGCACCAATATTAACCCATTTTTGACACTTTTAAACCGTTTTTGATACTTTTTGGCCCTTTCATCCATTTTTTGCAAAAATTCTACTCCTTTTGAACCACTTTTCCTGCATGTTTTATCCCCTTGAGCCACTCTTTTATCCGTTTTTTTTTTTTTGCCACTTTTCTTCAATTTATGCCTCTTTTTAATCCCTTTTCATTAGTTTTTTGCTCTATTTTTTGTCATTTGTAACAAATTTTTGATACTCTTTCCCCCTGTTTTTACCTCTTACCAATTTTAGCCACATTTTAACCTCTTTTCACCATTTTTTCCACTAATTTTTGTCCCTTTGTGCCATTCCACAACCCATTTTGCCACTCATCACCCATTTTTGCTACTCTCTAACCCCCTTCACCACTTTATCTGGTCATTTTTGCAGCACTTTATTAACCCTAACAAATTTCTCTTTGGGGATAAATAAATATGACAGTAAATTTCAGTTAAACAGATCATTCTTTTAGTCATTCTAAAACTATTTCAGTATCAAGGTTTTGTGGGGTGGATTTAACAGATATTTAAAGTCAAAGGATACTCTTAAAACCACATCTTCTTTTTCTTCTTTTCTGAATTTAATGATCTTTCGGGGGCCTGACAGGAAGCTTTGGGGGGCCTGATATGGCCCCCGGGCCACCAGTTGATGCTCTAGGATATAAAAATCTTTATGAGCTCATATTTATCACCGAGGTTTTCACGTTTCATTCACTGCTCATAACAACACGGAGAATGGACTGAGTGGTAGAAGTGTATTTTGTAGGCCATCAACGTCAATTTGTAGTTTTTACTCAAATAACACACGGCACATCCGGGAAAGTGTGGTCGGATTCCCTAATCACCCCTGTTCTCCTTTCCTATCCTCTTACTCCCTCCTTTCCTTCATCCAGTGACATTTTTACTGAGGTTCAGGAAACATGGATAGGAAAGGACTAAGGAGGTCATTTTTTGGGACTTTTTGAACAGACCCCTGGTCAAACCACTAGTGTCCAGTGGGGGCCCTTGGGCAAGGTCCTTAATTCCGGCAACATCTTTCCCAGATGTTAGTCGCTTTGGATAAATGCGTCTGCTCAACAACATTGTAAGTAGTGAATGGGCTAATGCTAATGCTAGCAATGCAGATGTTTAAAATATGGCCCTGTTTACTGGTTTAAAGCAGAGAGAAAAAAATCATTGATGGGTTTTCCAGTAAGTACATGTCTGATGAGCGTATTTTAGAATGAAAACCTCCACATAGAGGTATTCAGATGAGGGTAGGAGTCATCGAGGTGTCTGAGCGCTTTTAGATCCCCGCCTGTCTACAGAGAAACGCCTCCTTCTGTTCAGTCTTTGCAGGTTTCTGTTTATGAGCATCCTCAGGTGACTCACCTCATTCAGCAGCCACTGACATTTATGTAAGTAGACTGATTCATTTATGTTACTCCATGTCACTTTTATGTCTCCCTCCAACTTCATTACTGAGTAAAATGCACAGCAGCTTAATGTCAGCGCCGTCCACTGTAGTGAGTGGGGTCACGGTGGTCCGGCTTCTTCAAGTGGTCAACAGGATTTTGTTATTCATATCTAGGGAATGCAGGTGTTGATTAATCCTCTCGACATTTTCCTAAGACATTCTTTCTTGGTATTGACATTCCTGCAGCTGCCTGGAGAGAGCTGGGCAATGAAGGTGCTGCCATGGTATTCTGGACGATCCTCAGAAGTCAGACTGACAGGCTAGTAGCTTTGATGGCTGAAATTATGGAGTTTATGGCCTATAGGGATCTGCTTCCTCTAGCCTGACAGACCTACTGGAAAAATAGCCATCACTGACTAGTTCACTACCGAGCACAATCCTCAGCTCTGGTGCGGCTGAAGCCATAACCTCAGAAATCTAGACAAAATGAAAAATCATCCTGACCAGTAAATGTGTTAGAAGAACAAATAGACAACCAATCAAACACTCAGTGTTTATTTATAAAGCACAAATTCATAACCACTATTACCTCTTAATGATAGCAGACAGCTCTTGGTTTATCATCACAAAGTTCTGACATTAATCCCACATGACACAGCACCAAGAAACAGAGCAGAGTCACTGTGGTAAGGAAAAACGCCCTTTAACAGGCAGGAACCTCGAGGCTCATGCTGAACAGACATCTGCTGGAGCTACGGTGAGGTTCCTAGGATAGAAAGAGACACATTCAATTGCATCCATTCACATTCACACCACTGATAGAGCAGTAGGAGCATACTGGGGTTGGGTGTCTCACCCAGGGACACATCGGCATGTGACTGCGGGAGCTGGGGATTGAACCCACAACCTTCTGATTGCAGAACAACCAACTCTACCTACTGAACCACAGTCACTCCATAAACTCCTCCATAATCTCCCTTTGCTCTCTCTGCACACACTAGCTGCTTTTCCATTACCCTTAGAAATGCACAAAATCAAAAAAGCGCAATAAAAAACTGGTTATGGAAACACCTGAATTTAGAAAAACCTCTCAAATATCGATAAAAAGTTTTTACGCTCTCATATGGAGGTTTTCAGATGTTTTGATGTAGAAGTATATCACAAAAGTGCAATGGAAACACTTTTTTTTTTTGCATTTACAAGTCACAGGACGTGACGTACGCCGTCACATGACCAGTTCACTCCAACACAACGGAGACAACGTGGTACATGTGGACAGAAGAGGAGACGAGACTTTTCTTTATCATCATCCTTATACCCTTAAACGTGGCTTTTGCCTTACATACGGACTTTGCCTCTGAACTATCATCGGCTTTCTTCGTCTTTTGTTCAAAATTATAAAGGCAGCTGCTGGAGATGTAATCATAACCGTACCAACATGGAACAGGGTTTTGAACGTCCAGCTTCCTTGTAGCAGAGTCTGGTGAGATGACATTTTATGCTCCCCTTCCTTCAATGGAAACACATCAAAGTTGAAATTTAAGAAATATGGCTTTTATTTTGCGAAAAACTGTCATGAAGAAACAGCTTTTGTGTTATAGAGGTGTCTGGCATGCTCTGCATCCATTCTGTAATGTTAGGATCACTAAATACAATTCACATCATGAACGATGCTCGTCCTTGAGTGGGTCACACATGGACCACAAGTTGTAAAAAAGAGCTTTAGAAAACATCGTACTGCAGCAGAGAATGGTTAAAGTTCACACAGACGGTAGAGAGGAGGGAGGAGGGGGGGCGGTACTGACAGGCACTAAAATAAGTTTCAGAACACTGTAATAGGCCTATGTAGTAGATATAATGTCATGCTGTAGAAACAATCTGAGCTATTATAAACAGGGCGCTGACGCATATATCTTATATGACTGTTCCCAAACTATCTCATTAGTTTGATGTTTTTGTTGTGTGCATGGGGACATGCCTACATAAATAACAAAGTCAACTTTAAACTTAATATCAATATATCATGCAATAAGATAATTCCCAGTGACACTAATGGTAATGATGACAGTCAGTGTTAATCAGGCAAAATTAAAGAGATAGTTATATTCTCATCTATGATGCTGGAGAAGGAGCTGGAGGTCAAACTGGTGATATCAAAGCCAAAATTATTAAAGGGACTTTTATTTGTTAGTTTTGGTGACTCCTGTAGAACATGTTGTATCTTGTAGTGAATAAACTCACTGATAAGTGGTGATCTCTGAGTGAAATACATCCCACACATGTTGCTGATTTTTAATGATCTGACTCTGAGCTGATTTGAATCCTTTTTCTTGAAATTGTTATTTAAGGGACTTTTGGTCTGCGTGCAGTAAACTTTTATCCAACACTGAGCTGTGATTGGCTGCGAGACCTGCGAAGTGATAATAGTCAACTATGCTTCATTACCGTCTAAATGTTCAAATGTCAACAAGACGTTAGCTACTGCCTCTTTATCCTCAGATATCTCTGATTGGTCCGGTCATAACAAGTTTTTTTCCTGATGACAGACTTTGAATCTGGCCAGTCTAGGTTGAAGGTTTAACATAAAGGTTGGCTTCAGTAGCCAGCACAGAGGTAGCACCCCACTCCTTCTTTCCTCTTTAGGGCGTCTGTATACAGCAGGGCTATTCGATTACAAATTCAACTGGGCTAAATTTTTAATACAAGAAATGTAGCCGGGCCAGACATGCTCATGTCCCAGTAGTCAGTAACCTGACACGCCATCTGGGAAAGCTTCAATAGGAAACATTTGAGAAAAGGCAGAGGCTTTGAAAAAAAACTCGGAGTGTGATTGGATGAATGTTCTGTCTGTCACATCTCTACGAGCCAATCAGAGCAACAAAACACATGACGTAGCCACTATCGAGCTGCGTGTGCGCAGCTACTGAGAAATAATGCAAAACATGGCGACTATATATAATACATGTAAGTACTCGACTTTTGTTGTTTATGAAAAGAGAACAATTCACTGCTGTTCTTCTGGTAAAAAGTTCTGATAAAACTTAGCAGCATCCACGCTAATCTCTTCCTCCATAACTGCACCAGCTCTTGTTGCTGCTTGTTTATGTCACGACTCTGCTGCGCCTGAAAGTACCGCCCCTCGTCACTGATTGGTCCTGTCACTTTCTAACCGAGCCCAAATGGTTCAGATGAGAGCTTAAGAAGACGGATTCACCAGTGAGAAACAAGGAAGCAGGCGTATCCATCTGCTTTGCAAGGTTAAGTAAGCAGCTGGTAATGTTTCGAATCAATACAGATCAATTAGATGAAAAATATGCACTTTTTATTCCTAGTCTCTCTTTTAAGTTTGGCAACATGACAAAAGCACATCAAAAGTGCATAAAAACACAACAACAGAGCTGTATTTGGACATAACCTGAGGTGGTAGAAATGTTTTTTTCACTTGAATAAAAATAAAACAAATAGAATGAAAAAATAAAATGAAATTCTGTAAATAATAATTTTGGTCACATCTTACACAGGCATATCTTGAAGTGTATAAATCTGAATTGGTACAGTTGTAGCTACAGTTGAAAAGGACATTTTATACTCGGTATTTTGGGGCTACTTCTGTTAGTACACTAGCCACGCTTCAAAACAACGCAGTGCATTGTAGGTAGACTGTTGCTAGGCTACGCAGAGTGTTGCATTCATGGTCTGAAATACTGTTGGAATTTATAAAAACTTGCAAAACAGGTTGCCCTGTGCATCTCTGGCATGACCACAGGCTGGGCCACTTGAGGGTTGGTTCTGGGCCACATGTGGCCCCCGGGCCTCTAACTGAATAGGCCTGGCATACAGTACATACAGTAGCAGCACCAGCAGCGCGCCCTGTCTGAAATGGTCTATTGTGCTTCTGCTCTGCAGCTGGTATGATGGAACTGTGTGACAGTTTGAGAGACTCCACGCAAAGCCAGGAAAAGAATTTCATGGTTTTTGGTTCAGCCACTGATAAAGGCGCTCTCTTCATTAAGAGAATAAATAAGCTAGGGGAGAAAACTATACGTGAACACTTTATTGACATAACATTTTTCCTCTGCTCTCATTACGATTCCTCAGCTGTGTTAGCACCAAATTGTCAGATGGAGAAGTGCTCACAAACTAATTTCAAAGTTAAATCACGTATGATAGCAGCAGTGTGGACTTTGATGAACTCCTGGCAAACACGCTGAGAGAGAATCCTTCACTGAGAGCCAGTACATGTCTGAATTAGTGCGATGCACATGCCGAATAAACACGGCCCAGTGTGCAGCTGGATTGTTCTGAAGAGCTCAGATGTGACTGATGCTGTCTCTCCCCTCTGAAAAATGAGGTGCCATTTAGAGAGTGTTGTTGGAGTGGAAATTCATGCAAAGAGGCATCCACCAAAAACTTTTTTTTTCTCGTGGGTCAGGTTGAGTACTCACTGATGGAGCAGGGAGAGGAATCTTGGCTTCTGCACTTATCTGGTGTGTGGAGTGTGGGGTACTTTCCTCCCTCTTTCCTCCATTTCTTCTTTATCTCTGGCACCAAACTTATCAAAATAATGTGCAGTAAGATCATTTTTGGCTTTCGCCTGACAAACTGATATAAATTTCAATCTGACTCTGACAGAAGTTTCATTTTGCCAATAGTGCAAAAAGAAGCGTGCTTGTGTATACTGTATTTGTGTGTGTGCCCATGGGGTGTGTGCGTTTGCTCTGTGTTTGTTAGAAGTTGTGCTGCTCACGTCTTGAGAGGAAGCAGGATTGTCATCACTGGAGAAGTGGAGTTAGTCAGAAAATGTCGTGTGTATTTAAACCAACTCACGAAGAAAGATTTTCTTTTTTCAGTCATTTGTAAATACTTTCACATCGCTCTGACTCTGCTTGACTTCAGAATGAGTTTAATCATGTAATTATTATTTCTCAGGTTATTGAAAGTACATAGTTGTTTTTTTTTTTTTAAACCAAACCCAAGAAAGTCAGGCTGCTGTGTGTAAAGTAACAAAAAAGAAGAAAAGGGTCATTTGCAAATCTGTTTCAATCTATGTTCACCACAATACAGCAGAAAGAACAATATTTCATGTTCAAAATTATCATTTGTTTTGTTAATATGCATGCTTTCTTAAATTGATTCCTGCAGCACATTCCAAAAAAGTTGGGACAGATGCTATTTTGTAGCCTCTCCTCTTTCAGCAACATCAGGGAGGAGAGGAGGCACGTTGCTGGAGAGTGACAGGGACGATGGACTGGGACAGCAATGTTGTCCCATTCTGTCTGATGAAGGATTCCAGCTTCTTAACATTCCTGGGTTTGCTTTGCAAGATTTTTCTTTCATGGTGTGCCACATGTTTTAACTGTTGGATGGTCTGGACTGCAGGCAGGTGAGGCTAGTACCCATACTCTTTTACTGTGAAGCCATGATGTTGTAACTCAGAATGTGGATTGGCACAGTCTTGCTAAAATAAGCAGGGACATCCCTGATGTTGTCTGGATGGATCATACATTATGTTGCTCCAAAACCTGCATATACCTCTCAGTATTAATGGTGCCCTCCCAGATGTGTAAGTTACCGAATAATACACCCACAAAACAAAACTGATGGTTGCCTTTGATCCTAATGTTGTAACAGTCTGGCTGATTCTTTTTCTCTTCAGGCCTCATGACTTTACTCAGATGAGCGCAGGCAGAGAGGAGTCTGAGTTGTGGTGTTCCATAGTCCACAATGGGATCGGGTGGTGTCCACTTTTGTATTTCGTCATATCCTCCACAAATTTTGAACGGTATTACCACCAAGTGTTCAAAAATCACATTTTGCATATATAACACATGCATTTGTCAGCATGCATGTGCAAGCATCCCTCCACCTGGGTTTCATTGAATCCTAAATTGAAATCCTGCAGGTCTGAAAATATCGACGTTCATAACAGTGTTACCTTCATCGACTTACACTATGACTAAAATATGTTTCCATGACAAAAACTAAAATAAGACCAGCCAAACACAGATCTGTGATGACTAAAACTGACTCAAAGTAACTTGAGTTTTCATCAAGCTGACTAAACTGAAACTAAAATGTAATGTAGTTTTCGTCTGACATTACAAATCCGTGATATTTCTCCACTGTGAGTAAATCTGTCAAAATGCAGTACATCTGTATCTCTTCTGCCTCTCAGCTGTAGAAAGCAGGGACCCCAGGTTTAGCAGTGTAGAGAGAACACACTACCAGGATTTAGGCAAGAAAAAAAAATACTTGGACTAAAAGTAAAGACTAAAATGTGAGGACTTATATTGGCTAGACTAAAATGTTTTCTGCGTTTTTGTCGACTAAAACTAGACTCAAAGTTAAAAGGGTAGAAATGACTAAAATGTGACTAAAACTAAAAGACAGTTTATCTAAAGACTAGGACTGAGACTAAAATTTAAAAAAAAATAATGCTGGTTCATCAGACAAGGTTTACAGGAGTGCTGGAAGTGATTCAAAGCTGAAGAACTGTTCTTAAACTTAAGTGAACTGAGCTACAGACAGAGGAGAAAAATGAAGTTCCTCTCTTTTTCCCTCTTTGGCACACACATGCGATCTTTTCCTCCTCACTGATTTAATATGAGACCTGATAATCAGCTATGATCATATGGGATCTAGGAATGTGAAGTAATGCTGGGTGTGCTTTTAAACAGATGATTAAGGCCTTTCACTGTTTGACCAGAGAAGATCCTACCCTGGTGCCAGCCCTGTGCCAGCCATGGTGTGCCGTGTTAATTTTGTTGACTAAAACTATGACTAAAAATGTTCATCGACAGCCTTTTTTTCCATGACAGAAACTAGAGCAAGACTAACAAAGATAGATCTGTGATGACTACAGCTGACTAAAACTAAGTTTAATTTTCGTCAAGATGACTAAAACTAGACTGAAATGTAATGTAGTTTTCATCGGACACTTAAAATCAGAGATATTTCTCCACTGTGGGTGAATCTGTCAAAAAACAATACATCTGTATCTATTCTGCCTCTCAGCTGTAGAAAGCAGGGACCCAGGTTAGGCAGAGAACACACTACCAGGATTTGGTACCAGATTTAGGCAAGAGAATAAATGTTTGACTAAAAGTAAAGACTAAAATGTGAGGACTTTTTATGGACTAAAACTAGACTAAAATGTTTTGAGTTTTTTGTTGACTTAAAACTAGACGCAAACTAAAAAGGATAGAAATGACTAAAACGTGACTATAATTAAAACACATTTCATTTAAAGCCTAAAACTAAGACTAAAATTAAAAATAGCTGCCAAAATGAACACTGGTGGTGTGCCAGGAAAAATGCAGGCTTGTTGTTTGCCAAATTAGCAGAACGTTACAAACAGGAGTTGTTGAATTACTTTAAAGCGTCTTTACAGACAGGCAGTGGCAATGGACATATAGTCTCCAGGGCTGTTAACATTAGCACTTCAACATTTGTGATTAATCTTGAAATGTTAACACATTAAAATAATAACACAATTTAATCATATGACTAAGTTTGACCACAACTTGCTCCCGTAGTCCTCCAGGATGTTTACGTGTCTGGGGGTGAAGAGGTGAGAGGTCAGACACAGCCAGCAGTGATGAGTGAGGAGACAGACCCAGGTCTGCTTCATGCTGATTTTCTTTATAAAAAGCTGGAGAATGTTAGTGAAGATAAAACCAAAGCTGTGGGTACATGCTGCAGTGATGAACTGTCTTTACACCGAAGCACAACCAGTCTGAAGTTCCACCTTCAGGTAAAGCACATCTTTGCTAATGTTAGCAAAGACGCTAACAACAACACGGGATCACGCCATGGTCATACCACTCTGGTCAGCTGCTTCAGGACAGTTTTCTTCTTCAGCTGCTCAGATAAATGCTGGAAAGTGCTCCAGAACTCTGAGACAGTCCTGTTTGTTAACAATATTAATCCAGTGTAGAAATCCACGCTGGAATCAGCAAAACTGAAGTTAATTAGTGAACTTTAGAGCTGAAGACAGAAAATATGATGAGTTCAAGTAACCTCAGTAAATTAGACAACTGCATTCTATATGTTATGATGTGTTCAAATGTCACATAAAAATGGGTAAGTTTATATTTTTGATAAAAAACTTCAGTAAAAACAGTTGTGAATATTTTCTTTTTTTGTCTTTTTGTCTGCCCTTATTTGACTTTCTACCAAACAACTGAAAACACTTGACCATTAAAACCTTTGAAAATTTAAAAATATATCTGAACTATAAAAATGCTGTGATTTTTCATAATTAATCACAGCATAGAGATGTGATTTACCTGATTCATTTTTTTAATCAAGCAACAGCACTAAAACTCTGACGACATTTATGGTAAAAGAGTGCTCATTATGTAGCACCTTCTTTATGATGGTGATTAAAACAATGCTGTGGCTATTCTTTAACACCCAGAGATACTGTATTACAGCCTGTTACTAGCTTTTGTGTTACTGGCTTTTGTGTCCCAGGCATCAGGGTTGGTTTTTAGCCTTGCTCTTTGGATGCAAATATTTCTCCAGATTCTGAATCTTTCAACATTTTAGACTGCAGATCAGGAAATCTCTAAATTCGTTGCAGTTGCACATTGAGGAATGTTGCTAATAAACTGTTCGACTAGTTGCCCATGCAGTCTTTCCCACAGTGGAGAATCGTGCACCGTCATTGGTTGTGGACAACAGTGTTCATTTTGGCAGCTGTTTATGTTTTTACTCTTAGTTTTAGTCTTTAAATGAAATGCATTTTAGTTTAAGTCTAGTTTTAGTCCATAAAAAGTCCTCATATTTTAGTCTTTACTTTTAGTCCAAGCATTTGTTCTCTAAATCTGGTACTATGGTAATGTGTTCCCTGTCTAACCTGGAGTCCCTGCTTTCTACAGCTGAGAGGCAGAATAGCTGCAGATACATTGCATTTTGACAGATTTACTCCCAGTGGAGAAATATCACAGATTTCGAATGTCAGATGAAGACTACATTACATTTTAGTCTAGTTTTAGTCATCTTGATGAAAACTAAACATAGATTTTGTCAGTTTTAGTCATCACAGATCTATTTTTGTTAGTTTTAGTTTAATTTTTGTAATGGAAAAAAGGCTGTGGAGTCATATTCATAGTTTAGTCATAGTTTTAGTCAATGAAATTAACACTGGTGAACAACTGAGCCTCAGGAGGGTTTCTTTTACATCCAATCATGGTACTATCACCTGTTACCAATTAAACCTACCAATCGGTGGAATGTTCCAGGTGTTTCTGAGCATTCCTCAACTTTCCCTGTCTCATCTTTTTTGGATCTCATTGCAGGCATCTAATTCATAAAGTGTGTTTACCTCTGCGGGAAAAACACAATAAAGTTTATCCTTCTGAGTATCAAATGTCTTATCTTTGTGTTGTTTTCAGTTGAAAATCTGTTGAAAATAATTTGTGGATTACTTTTTTCTGTTTTCACTCACATGTTCCCACAGCGTCCCATGTTTTTAGGAATTAGAGTTTGTAATTATTATCAACTGCTGGGACAGTTTAATTGTGAAAGCACTGTGAGAAAATATTGATAGGACAAAGTTGGAGAACCAGGCCCGGCTGCGCTGCTGCTCAACAGCGTGCCATCGGCACCCCGGTCCAGTTTGGCACCAGCAGCAGGGGCAGGAATCTTGCACCCTCATTACACCTCAGCCACTCTAATTACAACCTGCTCAAGAGCTGTTATCCTACACCTCACAGTGACAATGACAGCGCCTCCTCCAAGAGACCTGGCCGCTTTTTTGTACTGAAGCGCAACACAACACCCCTGTAAATAAATGACAGTCCTGTTGGAAAGAACACAAAGCAACCTACCAAGTTAAACCTGTGATCTGTTGGCATCAAACATTTACTGGGATTTTTACAGAGAAGTGTTTCCTCTATTTGATAATGAGTGGTGGGGACGGTTTTGAATAAACGATGATGAAACCGAGCAGAATTCTTTCTGGCCCTTCGCTCTGTTTCATGGAAGAGAAATCCATTTACACAACAGGCAGTGAATTCTTATGTGAATGTGTTCCATGGTGTCCTATCGCTCACACATTATTGTTTGAGATCCTGTGTTATGCTGACAAATCCTCTCGTGGCAGCAATCACCTAAGCGCCGTCCATGAAAGGGATGTACATATTTCTCTACTTATTTCAGTATTTATTGTGTTCATCTCTAATCCAAAGATGTGTTCCTCTTGTAATACCTGCCATTTAATCATTCTTAGTACTCTGAGGGCTTGTTAGACTGGATCCCTTAGACTAATTGTTTTGTCAATTGATCCCATAGAAAAGCAGAGATAGATTAGAGAGCAGGAGATTATAGAAAATTATTTTAGAACATAAAACAAAATCAACTTCAATACTGTACTTTACATGAGTAACATAAATCTGCTGTAACACAGAGAGTGGTGCATTCAGGGATATAATGTGAGCACCTTACTGTGTTTATGTGAATACAGTGCACACATTGTTTTGATAAAGTGCCTGACTTCTGAGCCCTGTGACAGCACCAGTGGCTGACTACTGTATGTCCTCGCTGAACCTAAACATATTACACAGCATAATGTTTTTATAAAAGTACATATTAGGCTACACAGATCTTAAAAGGTTTATGACGACCATTTAGCATCATGAGAGCAGAGCTTAACATGGCCATGTCAAGATAACATGCAAGCATCCGTGTTGTTTTCATTGGCTGTCAGCACAGATTTTACACCGGCTGCGGGGAAAAGGGGCATATGTGCTTAAGACGCTCCTGCAAGAGCTGTCACTGCAGGAGAGCAGGAACGTGGATGCTGAGCACAAAAATAGAACAAGAGAGACACAGAGCTCTCATGTCCAAAGAGATGATGAGGAAGAATAGAGCACAGTGGATAATTTGACTGGAGTGGGGGGATAATATGGAAGCAGTATTTTATTTGAAGCGGCAGATCTTCTCTCATCCCAGCCCCATTCAGTTGTCTGCTCTCATAAGGAGTGCATGAGCGAGAGCAGCGCTGCTGAAACTAGGTGGAGCTATTGCTTACATCTGCGTCCTGTGCTGAGGAGCCAGGGCCAAGAGAGGGAGGAGAGGAGACAATGTTTAAGAAATTAATACAGTGCAGGGCTGGGTCACGTAGTAAAGAGACCTCAGGGGGAGGAATGTCCACCAATACCTCCAGTTTCCATGCAAATACAACGACTCCCTTTCTGTCATCTAAAGACGTGTTTGATGGCTGAAAAGCTCAGCAGTACATTATTACCAGGGTTATTATAGTTTTTTATTTTTCATTTCTTTTATTTTTATGTCGTTTTCACTGTCTGTGTTCCATTTCAGTTTAGTTTTCATTAGTTCTGACTGCTCGTTTGTTAGTTTAGCTTTTATTTTGCAAAAATGCTTCGTTTTAGTTTTTATTAGTTTTAGTTTTTTACAGATAGACGTCGGGGCTGAGTGAGTGTCATACATTTTTAAAAACAGGCTACTCTTCACTTATTTTATTTACCTAATGATGATGTTTGAATACAAGTCCAGACATAAAACTACCACTGTGTGAAGTCTTAACCAATCAGATCAGACTTGGGTGTCACAGTCAGTATGGTTGTGTCAAACAAGATTATTATAGTTAACTAAAACTAACTAAATAACTACAACTCAATTCAAAAATCATTTTAGTTAACTGAAACTAAATAAAAATTAAGCTTTACCAAAAAAGAAAACTATCTAAAACTGCATAGAGCACCTACAAAACTAACTAAAGTCAAATAAAAATGAAGACAAACTATCCTCAGTTTTAGTCTTTGACACAACCAGACTGACTGGCACCGACACCCAAGTGATGCTCACTCAGCCCCGACATCTATCCATAAAAAACTCAAACTAATAAAAACCAAACTAAACCGAAGCATTTTTGCAAAATAGAAACTAAACTAAACTAACAAACCAGCAGTCAGAACTAATAAAACCTAAACAGAAATTGAACACAGAAAGTTAAAAACAAAATAAAAATAAAAACTAATGAAAAATCCAAAACTATTATAACCTTGGTGTCAAAGACTGAAACTAAGAATATTTTGTCTCCATTTTGATTTTATTTTAGTTAGTTTTGTAAGCGCTCTATGCAGTTTTAGTTGGTTTTCTTTTTTTAGAAAAGCTTAGTTTTTATTTAGTTTCAGTTTTCTAAAATGATTTTTGAATTTTAGTTTTAGTTATTTAGTTAGTTTTAGTTAAATATAACAAGCTTGATTATGATTAAAGCTGTTCTATTGTTATTATCTTTTGTGCATGAATTTTCTGCAAAGAAAAGTATAAAATAAAAATCCCTCTCTGTCCATTCTGCCTCCCTATTCTCTTTTGTTTATTAGTAGGGCTGTCAAAATTGATGCGTTAATGTGGATTAATCCATCACCATGATTAATCCGATTAAAAATTTTAACACAATTAACCCATCTAAAGCGCACATTGACTCAAAATCCCTGAAACGTCTCTGGCAACGCATTTTGCAGTTTGTCCATTTAGGGTTACCGTCGAGCACGCCGCCGCACATGGCAAATGGGCCGTTGACCCGGTAGTCACCAACCAACTCGATATGGAAGACGCCAACAGCACGTTGGCCCTCTCGATGGGAAATTTGAGTACAAAAAACCAAGGCGGAACAGTCGACCAACATAAAGTATTATGCACATTCTGCAGGAAGGAGTTTTCACCGAAGCACTTCCAGCTTAAAATACCAAATTAA